>NW_027526214.1:100497031-100857031 GCF_048455015.1 Haemaphysalis longicornis
GATGAATCCGGAAGCACGTCTCCCACTCGGGTGGAAATGGCCGTGGACATGGCGGACGAAAGACTCCTCTACAAACGCGCTCCGGATGGTGTGCCTTGGAAAGCGGCAGGTAAACCGCTCTGTTGTATGGTGTCTGGCAGCCATTGATGGTCAAGAATTCGATGAGATTTGCAACAGGCCAGAAGAAACCTTCAGAAAAAAGATATGAACAACCTTGCTGTTAACTTGTTTATTATATAGTAGTCCAACAGTTTCGGAAGTGGAGCTTCCTTCTTCAGGGACAGTCTTACAATGCTCGCAGAACCCTTAGCACACTGGACGCGAGGGATTTCTTTCTTCCTCTCCCCCTTCAAGGAAGGGAATACGTCAGAAAAAATAACAAATCTGGTAACAACACGGCAACAAAATCTAAGGAAGGTGGTGGTTTTTTGATGAAACAGCCGGGGGGGAGAGCGGAAGCAAAGTTTTGTAGCGGCCCGCTGTGGCTGTGATGAAAAGAAAACTGACCAACAAAATACAGACAACCCATGTGCACAGATTGGCATAGCAGGGCAGTGGTGTAGTAACCAAGGACACGGTTTGCCCGGAACTTGTCTCGTGGGTTCCCCCAGAACATACCTTAAAGTCGATTAGCAATGCATTTACCAAGAAACCGGTGATAATTATACTTTGCCCTTTGAGCTTCCGCAACATGGCCACAGAGAAATGCACTAGCGGCTGCAAGTCTTGTATCTGGAAAGGGAGCAGCTGCCTATGACTGTTTGCTTTGAAGGCTCCGTTTTAGCGTGTGACTAAAACACCTTTTAGAATCCTTTTTCTCTGGAACGCAACCCTTGGTGCTTAAGGGAACGTTTTTTTAAGTCGGTCGTTACTGGCTAAAATGGGGTAGTATTTCCGCAGAATGTTGTTTACGTTTGGGAGGGCGTTTGAAAACTTATTCTGAAGGGAAGGTGCCCTGACGCTTTCGTTTTGTCTCTGTCTGTTGAGCACGTCATCCCTTTTGAGATCAGATGCAAGTTGGTACGCCTTAACTAGCGAGCTTTTGGGGTGGTTCCTTTTCATAAGTGTGTACTTGAGTTCGTCGAAATGCGTTACGCAGTCACTGTCTTCAGTTTATGCTCTTCTAAGCGTGTTGGCTTGTCCTACAAACATTCCTTTCTTGCAGTGTTTTGGTGATGGCTTTTATAATCTAGGTACTGCTGCCTTTGTGTTCGTTTTCTGAAAATGGTGGGTTTAAGTTTACTGTTGGTACGCCACACCGTGTTCCCAAATCATGAAGATGTCGTCTAAGTAGCGGAGGTAAACCTGAGGTTTATGCAGAAAAGAGAATAATAGGGTGGATTCAAGTTGCCCATGAAAATATTTGCATAGGTCGGCGCGAATGGAGAACCCATGAGGGTTCAAAAAACTTGCAAAAAGTAACACGAGTCAAAATCAAAATAATTCACAGTTAAAACTTTTTTTTACAAAGTTGTGTACACCTCTGGCGCATGTTGGTGCGCGTTATCTGATAAAAGTTTTTAAATAGCTTCGATCACTTCGATGAAACGGATGCTTGTATAAAATACGGCGACGTCAAAACTAACAAGGAGGGTTCCACTGGGTAGGCGCCACCCTTATTTATCTCCTCTTTTATGTTGAAGGAGTGTCGGAATATCGGATAAGTAATAATTGAGAAACAGAGATAATGCTTCGGTTGTGGTATTGTTGGTATTGTTATTCGAAGCTCTGGGTCTGCCAGGAATGTCACGCGTGAACAATATTTCTACGGGGGCTTGGTGGACTTCTGGGAGAAGGTAAGAACGTCCTGCATGCTTATTATCAGGTTTTATAAAATATAAATGAGTGGTCTTTATTAATTCTCTTGATCGCCGATCTGTGAGGCTCTGGAGGATTTTTAGGCTGCACTCCTGCTTCGTTATCTTAGGGCTTTTAGTGGCAAGGGTAATTGAGCTGCCTATAACCTTCATCTTTGTATTTTCACATAAGTAAAACAACTACGCTACCACCTTTGTCGGCGGGCTTTATGGCTATGTCCGTCCTGGCTGATAGGCTATTCAGGCTAACCTCTTCGGACGGAGTTAGGTTCTTGAACTAGTTTGACCGCTTAGTTGTCAATATTTTTCTTGATACTAATTTGAAGTACTGATTTAATTCTTCACATTGATCTATATCTGGGGTCCAAGTGCTGGGAGAGTGGGGGGTGCTTTCGTTATTCTCAGGTGGGTCCAGCTTTTCCGGAAAGAAGTCACTCAATCTCATTCTCCAAAAAATTCAGTGAGATATTTATGTAGCTCGTATTCATCCACAGGGTTATCAGTGGGACAGAAAGTTAGACCTCGTTCTAGGATACGTTTTTCGTCGGCCGTTAGTATTTTGCAAATGTCAATAACGTTGCTGGGGCAGGTACTGAGGGAGCTCGTTTTTTCAATAGGGTTATAGATGGTAAGGAGGTTTTAATAACTTTATCGAGGGGTAACAATTATTGACCTAATGCTCCATAGTCTGTGCTATTGAGAGGTTGATTTTCTACAGTGGAAGCTGTATTTTGTGAGGGAAGCTGAAGACGTTGAAACTTAACCGCTCGCCTACTGGTAAGATCATTTTCCTTGCAATTTATAAAAATGTGGATATACTGTTTCTCCTGCTCAGTTGGCGGAATAGCTTCAGTCTGGTCGTTGAAGAGGCTGAGTCGGCTAGTACAGTGGTCTATAAGAATTTCCAGAAAGGAAAGCGAAGCATTATTCAGAATACCTCGCCACCTGGCAGCTAGTTCAGGTGGAACCGCACCAAGGGAAACACCAACTTTTAGGTTTAGTCCTTTGGGAACTCTTTTTGCTTTGGAGATACTAGGAGCACGTTTTGAGATGTAATCTGTAGTTGGTTTGCTTGCCGGCTAGTCTTTCAGTTTTAAGCAAAGCGCGGGATTAAGGGGTTGGAGCATCCGGGCCACTCGGGGGTAGTCATTTGTGTTTGTTTCGAGCAGACCTCCGGGGTGAGACTTTTTTTCTTGGAGACCGTTGTTTAGCGGGGCTGGGGGGGGTAAGGTCTACATCGATGCCTCTTTGGGTGCTTGTTTGCGTTATACGGCGCGTTGGGGTCTGCGTGAACCATGAGCGTGATGCCTTTGGTTGGTCGGGTTGTTGTTCACTTGCGTGCTGTATAGCTGTTGTGGCGGTCATGTCCACGATTTGTGTGCTGGCGTCACATGTGCTGCTCTTACGTCGGCATGACATTTCGCTACTGTTGGAGGTGTTGGTTTGGTTCTGTTGTTCTGTGCTGCCGAAGTCGGCAGGCTGATGCGTGAAGTTAGAGCGTCACCTTAAATGCTTTCCTCGGGCTGTACTTGATGTTTTCGGAAATCAGTCGGGCACCTCGAAAATTAGGGGGTAGTACGTCTTTACCAGGTGTCCTAGGAGGTCGTGGTGAATGTGTGCGTGGTGAATGACTTCGACGTTTCCTTAGTTGCGTCCAAGGTACACGAGAAAGTCGTTACGTTTAGCTGACCTTTCTGTGTTCTCTACCATCTTCAAAGTTTTTCTGCTCCTTGGATTATGTGTGCGAAGATGACGAACATCTCCCCTCTCCTCTCCCTGGCACACGTAGCTCTTATTGGTGATAGCCACTTTAAGTACCTTCACGACCACTTCCCTTCACGACAACATTCACCATACAGCAGCTTTCGAAGCAGCGCCCCTCATGGCATCAAAAAACTCTTTGACGACGCCACTGGCAACATCACTCCCTTCGTTTCTCACTTTGGCACTAACGACCTAAAGAACGACACCTCTGGAAGCACATCGAGGCCATGAAAACTCTTGTTCACGACGTTCAGACCAACAGCCCCAAAGCAAAGATAACCCTCACTACAGTACTTCCAATGATCGAAAACAAACACAAGCCAGACATACCCTAGACACACAGACTTCTAGCTCACTCACTAAGGGCAGCTAAGCTTGACAACTTCCTCGTTTACCTTGGACACAACAAATAAAATGTTGACGTTATCCACCACGCAGACATACCCCACAATAACCTGGGACACCTGCCCAAGGACGGACTACACCCTAATATTCGAGGTGTCCGACTGATTTCCGAAAACGTCAAGTTCAGGCTGAGGAACTCATTTAAGGTGGCACTCACAACTTCACGCATCACCCTACTGTCTCTGCCCAGCACAGAACGACAGAACCAACCAAACAACCCACTAGTAGCGAAATGTGATTTCCACCTAAGAGCAGCATATGTAACATCAGCGCACAAACTGTGGACGTGGCCGCAACACCAGCTGTACAGTACGCAAGCTAACAACAACCCTACCCACCAAAGACAAAACGCTGATGGTTCACGCAAACCCCAACACGAAGTATAATGCAAACAACCACCCTAACAGGCACCGTTGTGGACCTCACCCCCCGTAGCCCCCTAAACAACTGACTCCAAGCAGAAATGTGTCACCTTGGAGGTCTGCTCGGAACAAACACGAATGAATACTACCAAATAAAACCGGATGCTCCAAACCCAAAATCCCGCTCTTTCCTGAGAGCTCGAAAACTAGCCGGCAAACAAACCAACTACAGATTTCATCTCAAAACGTACTCCTAGTATCTCCAAAGCAAAAAGATTTCCCAAAGGACTAAACCTAAAAGTTGGTTGTTACCTTGCTGCGCTCCCTCTTGAACTAGCTGCCAGGTGGCAAGGTATTCTGAATAATGCTGCGCTTTCCTTCCTAGAAATTCTTAGAGACCACTGTACTACCCAACTCACCCTCTTCAACAACAAGATTAAAGCTCTTCCGCTAACTGAGGAGGAGAACCTATATCTTAATATTTTTATAAATCACAAGGAAAATGATGTTCGAAATAAGCAAGCGGTTAAGCTTCAACGTGACTTTGTGAAATACAGCTTGCACTTTAAAAAATCAGCCTGTCCACAATCCGGACTATGGAGTATTAGATCATGTAAAATTCCCCCTTAGTACAGAGATTGCATTTGTAGAACCTGCTCCCCAGCCAATATTCCTATATAAAAAAACGTACTCCCTCGGTAACTGCCCCAGCAACGTTATTTACATTTCCGAAACACTAACAGCCGACGAAAAAGGTATCCTAGAACGAGGTCTAACTTTTTGTCGCACAAATAACCGTGTGAATACGAGTTACACGAAGACATCACTGAATTTTCTCAGTGAATGAGACTAGGTGAATTTTTTCCGGAAAAGCAGGACCAACCTGACAGTAACAAAGACACCCTCCACCCTCGTGGCACTTAGATGCAGATGTAGATCAATCTAGATAAATTGTACTTAAAACAGCATCAAGAGAAATATTCACAACTAGCAATCAAACTAGGGCAAGAACCTAACTCCGTCCGAAGAAGTTACCCAGAATAGCCTATCAGCCAGAACCGACATAGTTATAAAGCAAGCCGACAAACGGGGTAGCGTACTTGTTTTACCTGCGGGAAAATACAAAGATGAAGCTTATGGGCAGCTCAATATATCTTGAAACTAAGAGCCCTTAAATAACGATCCAAGCCAGTTGTACAGTCTAAAAATCCTTCAGAGCCTCACAGATCTGCGATCTAGAGAAATATTAACGACCACTGACTTAAATTTCATGAAACCGAATAATAAGTATGCAGGCCGTTTTTACCTCCTCCCAAAAATCCACAAAGTCCCTGTAGAATTATTCTTCACTGCCGTCATTCCGGGCAGACCCATTGTTTCGAATAACAATACCCCAACATCAGCATTATCTCTGTTTCTGAATCATTACCTATCTGACATTCCGACTATTCTTCCTTCATTCATTCAGGACACCCCCTACTTCCTCCGCATAGTAGAAGAGATAAATACGGGAGGGAGCCTACCCAGTGGAACCCTCCTTGTTGCTATTTAGGTTGCTGGATTGCATACATATATCACTTTCGTCGAAGAAATCACAGCTATTTCAAAAGCTTTATCGGAGATCCCGCACCAACATGTGCCAGAAGTGTACGTAACCTTGTTAAAACTTCTTTGACTCTCAGTTATTTTGAACTTGACTCGTCTTTCTTTTTGCAGGTTCTTGGAATCAGCATGGGTACTCCATTCGCACCGACCTATGCCAACATTTTCATGGGGCAACTTGAAGCTACCCTATTTAGCTCTTTTCTGCATAAACCTCAGGTTTACCTCCGCTACATAAACGACATCTTCATGATTTGGGAACATGGTCGCGCGACTCTAGAAACGTTTACATCTCATCTAAATTTTTCGCATCCGACTAATAAATTCTCATCCCAATATTCTAAAAAAAGTGAACTTCCTGGATGCTATTATCATTATAGACAACGGTAAACAAAACCACGATTTTAGAAAACCAACAGACAGGCAGCAGTACCTAGATTATAAAAGCAATCACTCGAAGCACCGCAAGCAAGGGATCCTTGTAGGAGAAGAAACCAGGGTTAGAAGAGTATGGAGTGATGACGGTGGCTACCTAAATCATCTAAATGAACTCAAGTCCACCCTTATGTACAGGAACCACCCCAAAACCTTGCTTGATCAGGCGTACCAACGTGCTTCTGATCTCAAAAGGGATGTTGTGCTCAACAAACAGCAACAAAACAAAGACACCAGCCTGACCACCCTAATAGCTAAACTTTCAAACACCCTCCCAAGCGTAAAAAGTATACTGCGGAAACACTATCCTACTTTAGCCAGTAAAGACCGACTTAACAAGGCGTTCCCGTAAGCACCAAGGGTTACCTACCGGAGAAACAGGAATCTAAAAGATATTTTAGTGTATGGAAAAACAGGATCCCCAAAGCAACTATAGCCGACTGCTCCCATCCCAGATGCAAGACTTGCAGGCGCCTGCAGACAGACTGCATTCTTGAAAGCACCGTCAGTAATTATGCCCACAAGATTAATTGAAGTTTTAAATGTACTTCACCCAACATTGTGTATATGTTTGAATACTCAATGTGCCGCAAACAGCATATAGGTGAAACAAGTCAACCCATTAGCCTACGTCTTAACGGACACCGGGCAGATACTTTTAGCAAATCCTCCATAGCTGTAGCGCAGCATTTCAACCAACCAGGCCACAATTTTGATTACCTTAGTTTGTATAAACTTCAGTCAAACTTTAGGCCTCCTAGGGACAGGAAATACCGAGGATCCTATCCACGAATTCGACTGCATGAAACCTGCTGAAAAAAAGTGTCTATATAGGCGACTTTGAATCCTTGCGATATTCACAGGGAATACAGCATTAGGCATCGTTTTTAATATACCTTATCCAAAGACTATGACCCCTTTCTCTGCTCTTTATTTGGTCGCCTAATTCCTTTTTTTCATTCCGTAGCTTCCAGTTTCGTACGCGCCCGTATTACTTCAACCTTTTCTTCTCGAATTCCATTTTATTTGTGTTTTTTTGCACCGCTTTGTCTTGTGGCCCGTACGTCACTCTAACTTTACTTTTAGTTTTTGAGTTTCAGGACAAGGGTCTTACAGGAATGTTGCTGTGTGCGACACGTGAAATTTCAGTTGTGTAGTTATTTCTTTGTGTGTGTGTTTGTTTGCGTGGTTTTCCTCCCCGTTTTTTTTCTTTTTTTCTTGGCCTAGTTATTTCTTCCTTCTCTGCCTTTTCTTTAGACCTGAGGCTTGCAGATAGTTTCTGAAAAGAACCGCTCTCACCTGCTGCTCTGCATGCGGTGGTTCTGACAACATTTCAGTATCGCCGCGGTTCAACAAACGCCCTCTCATTCTTTCTCTCCAAGGCTTTCCTGGAATATCAACCCCCGCCTGACTACCCTCTGACCTACTTCGCGGTCCAAACTATGCTAACTTCTTTTCCCCTCAATAATGCCCCCGACATACTCCCAAACCTATCCGCTTTCTCACTTCCACTTCCTTCTCTCCTCTCACCTGGGGAGCTACCCCTATATACAGCATGCCAGCCCGAAAACAGGTTGCCCTGACGGAGGCAAGTCTCTTTGCTGAAACTTTGGCAACAATCGTGCTTCTACCCTGTTTGAAGTTTTCTTATCATATATATATATATATATATATATATATATATATATATATATATATATTTATATATATATCTTGTAAAGGAGATAGCCGACGCCTGGGTAGTCGCTTAGAGAGGGGTTTATTCACGGTCGAGACGTGCACACGCAAGAGCCGAGAGCAGGGTTCCGCGAGACCAGACGCCGAGCGTCCTTCTGCTTCTTCGTCTTCTTACACCGATGCACCGCATAGCCGCATAGGCGGATAGCGCTGCGTTAGTTCTACTTGCTCTGGGGCGTCCGCTGAAACTCTTCGTTACAATAACCCCCCCGTCAAAGAGGAGACATCCTGGCGTCTCACGGGGACGATACGATGAGTGGTCCGAGATAAGCTTTGAGGCGCTGAATGTGAACGAGCTCACGGCCGTGACAGCGCTGGTCGGCAGAAGGGGTGACCGGCTCGACAACGTAGTTTACTGGAGACGTGCGTTCAACAACGCGGTAGGGGCCGTGGTATCTCGAAAGCAGTTTAGTGGATAGACCAGGTGACTTGTTCGGGACCCACAGCCAGACGAGAGAGCCAGGCGAAAAGCTGCAGGCAGGTGTGGACTCATCATGGCGAGTCTTCTGGCGAGCTGGTTCTTCGGTCGTGAAGGATCGCGCTAGCTGACGGCACTCTTCGGAGTGTTTCACAACGTTAGAAATCCGCCTGGTTTCGGAAGCATCGGCGTGGTATGGAAGAATCGTGTCGATGGGGCAGGAGGGCTCACGCCCATACAAAAGAAAAAAGGTAGAAAAGCCGGTTGTGGACTGTGTGGCGGTATTATAAGCGTATGTGACGAATGGAAGCAGGACATTCCAGTCAGACTGATCCGACGCCACATACATAGCCAGCATATCACCCACTGTACGGTTGAAGCGCTCGGTTAGGCCGTTGCACTGCGGATGGTAGGCCGTAGTGGTGCGATGGACGGTACGGCATGCTGACAAAAGCGCCTCGATCACTTCCGATACGAAAACCTTACCGCGGTCACTGAGGAATTCGCGGGGTGCTCCATGACGCAGACTAAAATGGCGAAGAAGGAAGGACGCAACGTCGCGGGACGTAGCAGCGGGTAACGCAGCAGTCTCGGCGTACCGGGTAAGATGGTCAACAGCTACGATGACCCAGCGGTTGCCAGCTGCGGTGCAAGGGAGAGGGCCATACAGATCAATTCCGATGCGGTCGAATGGTCTCATTGGACAAGGTAACGGTTGCATGGGGCGGGACGAACGCTGAGGCGGGGATTTACGGCACTGACAGTGTGTGCAGGAGCGAACGTACTAGTGCACAAAGCCATACATTCCCCGCCAGTAGTAGCGGAGTCGAAGACGTCGGTAGGTCTTCAGGACACTGGCGTGGGCACAATGAGGATCACTGTGACAGGAACCACATATTTCACAGCGCAAGTGGCGGGGGATGACAAGAAGCCACTTGCGCCCGTCGGAGTGTTACTTGCGTCGATACAACACGTTGTTATGAATGGCAAAGTGAGATCCTTGGCGCCTAATTGCCAAGACGCTGCAGTTGGGGTGGCACTGGACAGATGGTCGTAAAGGGCAGCGATCCATGGGTGTTTGTGTTGCTCGGTTGGCATGGAGTCAGCGTCAAGGGCAGCGACATAGCAGCTTGCGCTGGAAACGCTGTCAGCATCAGATGTCAAAGCAGAACGCGAAAGGGCATCAGCGTCGTTGTGCTTGCGTCCTGAGCGATATACAACACGAATATTGCAGTCCTGCAGACGGAGAGCCCAACGCGCAAGACGACCTTCTGGATCTTTTAGCTAGGACAACCAGCGAAGCGCGTGGTGATCGGTTACAACGTCGAAGGGGCGGCCATATAGGTAGGGTGTGAACTTTGTAAGGGCCCAAACGATGGCTAGACATTTTTTCTCAGTGACTGAATAGTTTGTCTCTGCTTTTGGGAGCGTTCGACTGGCGTAGGCGACTACGTATTCATCAAATCCGCGCTTCCTCTGGGCTAGGACTGCTCCCAACCCGATGCCGCTGGCGTTAGTGTGGATTTCCGTCGGGGCCGTAGTGTCGAAATGCCTCAAGATGGGCGGAGATGTCAACAGACGGCGTAGTGTGGCAAACGCGTCGTCGGAAGCCAGTGACCACGCTAAGAGGCCATTGTCCCCACCGAGGAGCTGAGTTAGCGGAGCGCTGATGGATGCAAAGTTGCGTATGAAGCGGCGGAAATAAGAGCACAGGCCGAGGAAGCTGCGAAGAGCCTGCTGCGTGGTAGGTTTCGGGAATTCCGCCACCGTACGGAGCTTAGCTAGATTCGGAAGAATTCCATCCTTGCTAACGATGTGGCCGAGGATCATCAGCTGCCGAGCACCAAAGTGACATTTTTTTTAAATTCAGGTGGAGTCCTGCTGCCGACATGTACTTCAGTATTTGGTCTAGGCGAACAAGATGCGTCGAGAAATCCCGAGAAAATCCCACGACGTCGTCAAGGTAGCACAAGCAAGTCTTCCACTTCAGGCCACAAAGAATGTTGTCCATCATTCTTTCGAATGTTGCGGGCGCGTTACATAGACCGAACGGCATGACGTTAAATTCGTACAAGCCGTCGGGAGTAACGAACGCCGTTTTAGGTCGATCTGCGTCTGCCATGGGGGCTTGCCAATAACCTGAGCGTAAGTCGAGGGAGGAGAAACATTCAGCTCCCTGCAAGCAGTCGAGGACATCATCAATACCTGGCAGAGGGTAGACATCCTTGCGAGTAATCTTGTTTAGACGTCGGTAGTCAACACAAAAGAGAATGGAGCCATCTTTCTTCTTGACAAGGACAACAGGGGAGGCCCATGGACTGTTTGATGGGCGGATAACACCGCGCTGCAGCATGTCGTCTACCTGATCGTCAATAAGGTGGCGTTCCGTGGTGTACACGCGGTAGGGTCCCTGCCGTACAGGTGCGTGGGATCCGGTGTCGATGTGGTGTGTTACAGTGGAAGTTCGGCCGAGTGATGTCGTTGCAGATTCGAAGGACGACTGATATCGATGTAGTAACGGCAGAAGTTGGTCTCGTTCTTGTTGAGTGAGATTTGCGTCGATAGCATGACGGAAAACTTCCGAGGGAGGCGGCGACGTTGGGCATGGAGAAGAGAGCGCGTCGATCTCCACATGCGGCAAATCGTCGGACACATCTACTACGACGGCAGATCCTGTCGGCTCAATGGTGCCGAGACATTCACCGCGGAACAGGGAACGGGGGCAGGAGTCTGGATTAGCGACAACAATTCTGGTGCGGCCGTCCGTAACAGTAAACATGGCGAAGGGCAAAGGAATAGACCAGCGATAAACGAACAGGGAGGATGGCGTAAAGAGAACGTTTCCCTCAGAGACAGCGCTGCAGGATAAACTCACGAGGACGGCAGCAGATGGTGGAATGGTGGTATCCTCGGCAACGACAAGTTTTTGAAAAGGGGAACGGGTAGCGGGAAGGTCCAGGAAGGGAGAGAATTCAACTTCAGCACGGCCGCAATTGATAACAGCTCTGTTCCGTGACAGGAAATCCCAACCCAAGATGACTTGATGTGAGCACGATGAGAGAACAATGAACACGATGATGTACAGAATGTCCTGAATGACGACTCGTGCGGTGCAAGCGCCAAGGGAAAAATGTGTTCTGCGGTAGCGGAGCGTAATGATAGTCCCGAATGTGGCGCCGTCACTTTGTTTAAACGTCGGCAAAATTTTGCGTCTATAACCGAAACGGCGGCTCCAGTGTCGATGAGTGCGACGGTAGCGACACCTTCGACAGCGACATCAATTACATTAGATGGGGAAAAGCTAGGTCTTAGGCTGTTTGATGACGACGCAGTTCTTGCCTCCGGAACTGCGGCATCTAGTATTCCGCGTCGCTGGAGGCCGGATGGCGGCGCATAGGAGACAGAGAGCGTCGCCGTGGGGACATGGAACGACGATTGTTGAAGTCGCGGTGGTCAGACGGGTCAGACTCGAGCAGGGGACGAGTGGGCGGCACATTGAAAGGCGGCGAGGAACGGTAACTTTTCGGGGGAATTCCTAGCGGGGGTACCATGTTGCGACGGCAGTACAGAGCCACGTGTCCCGGAATGCAACACGAAAAACACATGGGATGGTTGTCGGCCGTGCGCCAGGGATTGCCAGCTTGATATCCTGAAAGCGGCGATGGCCTCACAGTGGTGATGGGAGGGGCAGCCATGGAAAAGCTGATCCTGGGCCTCGCTGCGACCTCAGCATATGTTGTCGGCGTGGCGTCGTGGAAAATCATTGGCGCAGCGACGTCAGCAAATGGTCTAGCGGTGTCATCGGCGTAGGTCAAAGGAGCGGCCACAGGAGGATGCGGACGTACACAATGGAGTCCTTCGGCAACCTGCTATTGGATGACGTGACGGACATAGCGACAAGTGGGGAGCACGGCGGTTCCGTGTACGGCAGCAGGGACAGCTGGCGAGCGACCTCTTCTCGCGCCAATTGCTGGATGTGCTGGAGCATGGAGGGATTCTCATGGGCATCAGTGGCTAGGCTTGCCAAGGGCTCATGCATGACTTTGCGCCTCGTGAGTGCCGGCGCTTTGCGCAGCTCCTCATAAGACAGGCAATTAGTGATGATGTCGCTAACCATTTGCGGGTTTTTAACCAGCAACATCTGAAAAGCTTCGTCGTCAATGCCTTTCAGTATGTGCTTGACTTTGTCGTGCTCAGTCATACTGCTGTTTATCCGTTTACAGAGGTCGACAACATCTTCAATATAACTTGTGAAAGTTTCACCCGCGCGCTCTGCACGTTCGCGCAAGCGCTGTTCTGCGTGAAGCTTTCGGACTGCTGGGCGGCCAAAAGTAAATAAAAAATCAGCCTTGAAATCTGCCCATGTCTTGAAGCGATGCGCGTTGTTCCCGTACCAAAGTTAAGCGACGGCGTGCAGGGAGAAGCTTACTTTGCTTAGTTTCATAGCTTCGTTCCATTGATTATGCGTACTCACTCGCTCGAATGATGCCTACCAATATTCCGCGTGATTTTCATCGGCGCCGTTGAAGCCCGGTAGATCTCGCTCACGTATGCCACCGGAGCATATCACAGTCGGTGGCGAGGGCGTAGCGCTCTCGCTGCCTCCGGTGTTCATGGCTGCGGGGAGTTTGCGGCTCCGGAGTTCCAGGACTGGATCGATACCCGGCTCCTCCCCCACTTGTAAAGGAGATAGCCGACGCATGGGTAGTCGCTTAGAGAGGGGTTTATTCACGGTCGAGACGTGCACACGCAAGAACCGAGAGCAGGGTTCCGCGAGACCAGACGCCGAGCGTTCTTCTGCTTCTGCTTCTTCGTCTTCTTACACCGATGCACCGCATACCCGCATAGGCGGATAGCGCTGCGTTGGTTCTACTTGCTCTGGGGCATCCGGTCATACTCTTCGTTACAATATATATATATATATATATATATATATATATATAGGGTGGAGGCCAGGGGAGGAGAAGAGACTCTATGCGACTCAAAAAACAGCCCTAAATTCTCTAACGTTTTAAACCTCCCAAATAAACTGCCTCTCCCGCTGAGCTCAAGCACTCGCATTCTAACGTTGTGAACATTTTAAGTAGGGAGCTCTCTCCAGCGGAAATCAACTTACGGTAAGGGCCTGAACCTCGGTCCTTTATCGGGAAACGTTAATGAATTCGAACTTTATCCGGACCTGGACACTTTGCGAGAAACGTGTGCCTAATGAAATACTTTCGTGGGCGTCCAACTGAAAGCAAAAAACTACTTCCTGCCCCTTCAGACAAAATATGGACACCAAATGAGAAACGGGATAAGCACTTGAATCTATGCATTTCGGCCGTGCAAAGAGATATAATCAAAGAGTTCGAAAAACGGTTGCCCATCCGCAGCAACCTCGCTAGTGACGAGCGTGAAGCCCTGAAGTGCCTGAGTGAGGACACTGCCATTGTAATAAAACCTGCAAACAAAGGGGGGGCTGTGGTAATTATGAACAAGACTGACTATTTAAACGAGGAACAGCGACAGCTAGCTGACGAGACATTCTACCGTAAGCTCACAGATGACCCAAGATTGCGATTTGAAGCTGAAATTGTGGATGCACTAAAGTCCTTGCTGCGTGATGGGAAAATAACCGATCCGATGTATGAAGCATTGCTACCCCAAAATTCTAAGCCAGGACGTTTCTGTCTCCTATTTAAAATACACAAAGAACACAATCCTGGTCGCCCAATTGTATCCAGAATTGGAACGGCAACGGGAAAAATAGCCAGTTTAATTGACCACCTAATTAAAGACCTCCCGCAGACTTTCCCCTCATACGTAAAGGATACAGGTCACTTTCTCCGCGAGGTTTCAGGCCTCGAGGTCCAAACGGGCCGTTTTCTCGTCACCATGGATGTTACGTTCCTGTACACTAACATTCCTCACTCTGATGGCATCCTTGCCGCAGTCTCATGCTACGGTGACTTTAATTTCTGCTTGGACGTAACCCCTGGAACACTGAAAACCCTCCTCCACCTCGTCCTTGAGTACAATCACTTTGAATTCGACAATGGCCACTACCTCCAAACTAACGGCACAGCAATGGGTACCAAAACAGCACCTACATACGCCAATATCTTTATGGCGTCATTAGAAACAGAGTTCATCGCAAAATGCTGTCCAAAACCTATCATTTATCAACAATTCCTCGATGACATCTCCTTCATTTGGAATAATGTTGAGGCAAGCCTCACGGAATTTATCTCAGAAATCAACTCTCTGGCTCCATCAATCAAACTGACCTATCAAATATCAACTGAAACCATAACGTTTTTGGATGTCACGCTCATATTGAACCAAGGGAGAGTCTCAACAACATTGTACAGGAAACCCACTGACCGCCAACGATATCTTCACTTCACAGCAGCCATCCCTGCCATTGTAAAACAAGTATACCCTACGCACAAGCACACCGGTACCGCAGGATATGATCTGGACGGGACGATTTCGAAAAACATGCTGAGGAACTAAAGACCGCCCTGATTAGTCAAAAATATACAGAAGAAATTGTTGACGATGCGATTAGCCGAGCACGCAATTTACAAAGAGAAGACATTCTGACTGAAACCCTAAAAGAAACCCTCCATGAGAATAACTTGGTCTTTACGTACTCGTCCAAAACTTCCCAAGTAAACTACATCCTGAGACGACATTTTAATATCATAAGGCAGAGTGAGCGCTTGTCGGCTATTTTTCAGCGGCTCCCCGTGCTGTGTACAGACGGACAGGAAATTTGCAGGACCTTTTGGTCGGGGCAAAAACAGGAGTACCTGAGCGAACTCTAGGCTGCCGGCCATGCGGGAAACCGCGCCGTAAACTTTGGCCCCACATGCATACCACTAACGTTGCCCAGGCCACCAGGTCAACCTTTAAATATGAAATCAAAGACCACCTCAACTGGGACACCCCTAATGTAATCTACAAACTCCGCTGCCTTGTCTGTGAGGAGGAATATATCGGCCAAACAAAAACATCTTTCCGCAAAAGATTTAACAATCACAACAAACACGGGAAGGGCCTTCCGACCTTCCGCTGTCCAGGCATCTCCGACTCCCGGGTCACTCGTTTGCAAAAATACAGGCCGTCCTAATTCAGTCCGGCTTCCGCAGCACATACGAGCGGGAACAAAGAGAATCCTTCTTTATAGATAAATTTCGGTGGTTTGCCGAAGGAATAAATCAGACCAAAGGGAGATTGAGTTGCTATAAAAACTGACGTAACCACCCTGAGATGTTTTGAGGGAGGGTGAAACGAATAATCATCCCATAGTTTTTTCTTTTTTTTGTCCTCCCACTTTTTTGTTTTTGTTTTTTTTTGTCTCTTTTAAGTTCGTAGAGCACATCCTTCTCCCCTGAGGGGAACCGCGTTGTGCCGGCATATGTAAAACGAGGGGGTCGGTGGGGGGGAGGAAGCGGGAGGGCGGGTGGCGGTGCGGGACGGTTGGCGTGGCGACTGCCCCTCAGGGGGCGCTGAAGTGATAAATCCTTCTCCGCCTGTGGTTCTTTTCAAGGCGTAAATCGTTTTCTACGCGAACGTTCCGGACCATTTCACTTAGACGGACCCGTACGAGCCTCCGCACATTGGGGAATCACTGATTTTTTTTTCTCAAAGCTGTCCACGAATGTTTCGTTTCCCAATCAGCTTCCTTCGCGCACCTACGGCCATGTGGTTCTTGTCTCTGTCTAACGACGGTCTCAAACCGCCAATAACAAATGCCTCTTTTTCGTTCTTTTTTACCATTCATCACCAGTAGGCAGAGGTTGGCATGCTTCTCTGCCATCCGCAGACTTTTCGTTCAGGCTTTCGAGCTTCGACTCTCCAAATTTTATGTATCTCTCTCTCTCTCTTTTTACGCACGCAGACGCAGTACGCTGTTTTCTCTGCAGACACACATTGGTTGAACTATATGCGTCTGTTTTTTTGCATATCGATGCCGCAACTGTGCCTCCTTCCCATTTACAACTTTCCTCTTTCCCTTCCTCTTTTCTTGCTTTTTCCCACCTTCTGTAGTATAGTTACGACATGTTATTCTTACTCTCCCCCTCTTTTACTCTCCCCGAGAGCGCTCGTTGACGAGGGTGATGAGAAAGAGAAGCCCTCAGAGGCAAAGTGTGTATAAGCGTTTTTCTGTCTATTCTAAAATAACCCCTGAAGAAGAAAGGTTCTCCTTTCGCAACTGTTGGGTACAATAAATCTCTTGTTTAGTTTTTTTCAAGTGTCTGCACACAAGTTTTGACCTATATATATATAAATATATATACATATATATATATATATATATATATATATATATATTGTGAGAATTATCTGAGCATTTTCGTCCTATATACAGTGACCGGGTCGTACATTGTGGGCAACCTCCTGTGCGTTATCTTCTTCTCCTCATAATCATTCTCATCACCATTCGACCAATTCTCCTGTTGGGAAGATCATCGTCATCAGAGGCTGGTTCTGGGTCCGCGACGGTTGCAACGCTTCCTAATAAACGTCCTCCTGCACCTGTCCGTCAAGGTCCTCTCAATATATATATATATATATATATATATATATATATATATATATATATATATATATACATATTTATATATATATATATAGTCTGGAAAGATAAGAACTCACAGAGAACGCGAAAAAAGAAGATTAGTATAGACAGAGACACATGAGAAAGACAGTAAAAAAAATAAGTATACTGACACTTCAGCAAGTGGAATTTCCTTCTTCAGAGTCTTAAGAAAGGAAGTCCTCTTCCTGAAACTTCAGTAAACTTATTTTTATTTTCTACGTCTTTCCAATGTGTGCCTGTCTCTCCCTCTCTTTCTCTCTCTATACATATATATATATATATACATATATATATTGCCGCATGCTCGTCAATCGCCTCAGAGTTAAGCTCGTCCACACGCGCACGCCGGTGTTGCCGCGACGCGCTGACCACCGGTTATACAGCCGGCCACACCTCGTATGATCGCCAAGTGGACTGGACCGCGTCGTGCGGGACTGCGTCGTGCGGGATGCAGGTTGACGAAGACGCTAGGCGCGGGTGTGTGTGAGACGCCGAGCAGCGAGCAAGGTCACCTTTTGTTCTCTTGTCTGCGGGCCCAAGTGCGCCCCAAATAAATCAGTTTGATTAGCCCAATTCGTCTTTGTCTACGTGACAAACTGGTAAGGTGCGCGGTAATCCTATCCCATGCTTCAAACTCCATCGAAGAGCCGCAACGCCAGCCCTTCGAAGCCTCCTCTTGTGGACACTCCCGTTCACCGGGCGAGCCGGCGGCTTCAAGGTGCGTCGCCAGAGTGTGGACTTCTCCACGAAACCAGAGCCACGACCGGTGCACCACAAACCCAGCAGCAAGGTATGGACACCCCCATCATGAGTTTCCAGAACCCTCGGAACACGGAATCGTTCCATGGCGAAATACTCGAAGACGCGGAAGACTGGCTAGACCAGTTTGAACGAGTAGCTGCCTTTAATCAGTGGGACGACGCGGCGAAGTCAAGACACGTGTACTTCAACCTAGAAAATGGTGCGCGCACGTGGTTTGAGAATAATGAACGGAGGTTGAAGACGTGGACGGAATTTTGAAGCGAGTTTCTGCAAGCCCATGGAAATAGCGACCGCCGAGAGAAGGCCGAGCGCGAGCTGCAATCCCGGGTTCAGCTCCCGAACGAAAGCGTGACCATGTACGCGCAAGACACGGAACGCCTCTTCAGAAGAGCTGATCCCGCCACTGCCGAAGAAAAAAAGGTACCACACCTCATGCGCGGGGTAAAAGGACAGCTGTTCGGAAGCCTTGTTCGAAGCCCGCCAAAGACTGTGCGTGAATGTATTACAGTAGTTACGATGATAGAAAGAACGGTACGGCAGCGTTCAAGCCTGTACGAGCGCCAATCTAATTTTGTGTCGCCCTCCGGTGGCTTTGGCAACGCGCTCGAGAACCCTGATGCACTTCGAGAGCTGATTCTTCAATAGTCAGCGAGGAACTAAAAAAACTTCGCGACAACCACCAACCTTCGATTGGGGCTATTGCTAGCGTCGTTCGTGACGAGGTGCAACACGCCTTGCGAGCGCCTCCTGTCCATGCTGATCCGCCAGTGATGGTTCCCGACCCTCTGCACATGAGCTATGCAGACGCCCTCCGGCGTCCTGTTACCGCAGCAGCTTCTCTTGTGTACCCCGGACCCATCATCCCCGTGCAGTCGGCGCACTCCGCGGCAGCTCCTTCTGTGTACTCTGGACCCGGACCCCGCATGCCTTTACATTCGGCGCAGTCGGTTGCGTATGTTGGAGACCGACGAAGGAAGACGGATGTGTGGCGCACCCAGGATTTGCAGCCTTTCTGGTACCATTGTGGTGAAGCCGGACACTTGTACAGGGACTGTCGTTACCGACGACTCGGACTGCGAGGCTTTGCCACCGACTTTCCTCGTCCGCGTCCCGGCCAAATACCCCACGCCATTGCAGAGTACATTGCACAAGAGCGCCCCGTACACTCACCGCAGCGCCATCAATCGAGGTCACCGTCTCCACGCCGGGTCTCTCCAAGGCGTTCAAGTTACCCAAGTGCCCCAAGGGGACGGTCCCCAAGCCCTCCCCAGGAAAACTAGGGGCAGCGGCCTTTGGAGGCGAGGTAGCTGAAGGAAGAGTTGCTGAACAGCTTCCACCGACGGCTCCAACGCAGCACGCAGTAACGGCGACTGCGAAACCTGATGATAATGGTCGGTTGTCTCTAGATATACCAGTGTTAATCGACGGTCATACAGTCAGTGCGTTGGTGGATACCGGAGCGGACTATTCCATCATGAGTGGCAGGCTTACTAGAGGACTGAAGAAAGTTACGACGCCATAGTGGGGACCGCAAATTCGAACCGCTGGAGGGCACGTAGTCACCCCACTCGGCGTGTGCACTGCCCGCGTGAGTATTCGTGAATCGACGTTCGTCGCCACCTTCCTCATAATGCCCGAATGCCCTCGCGACCTGATACTCGGCATGGACTTTCTCCGTGAACATGGTGCGGTGATAAACCTTCGGGAACGCCGAATCGCCTTTGCTACTGAGCAGGCAGCTGAGAAAAGTGACAACAATGGTTGCAGACGGAAACTTCGCGTCATTGAAGAAGGGGTAAACGTGCCACCACGAACGAGCGTACTTCTTCAGGTTGAGTGCGCTGAAATTAAACACGGTGAAGTCATTGCGGAAGGCAACCAATCGCTTTTGCTCACAGCACACATCTGTGTCGCGAGGGGCATTCTGCAGCTTCGTGATGGTCGGGCAGAATTACTCGTCACCAATTTCGGCTACGAAAACATACGCCTCTTTCCGGAACCACTGTTGCTTACGTCGAAGAAATTACTAAGGTTGTGGAATGCTTCGCATTCGAAGATCGCGGCGATTGCAATAAAAGCCCACGCTTGAAAACGTCGACATCAATCCGGAGCTTTCTGAAGAACAAAAATCAAGAATCGGGGAACTGTTATTTAAGTTTCAACATTGCTTCGCCTCATCCACCAAACTACGTCGAACACCTATTACGAAACAACGCTACGTAACAGAAGATGCAAGCCCTATACGACAACAGCCTTACCGCGTGTCCTCAAAAGAGCGGGAGGCAATCGAAACACAGGTAAAGGAAATGCTTGAAGATGACATCATCCAGCCGTCAAACAGCCCATGGTCATCCCCAGTGGTTCTCGTTAGAAAGAAGGACGGAACGCTACGGTTCTGTGTCGATTATAAAAAACTGAACAGCGTGATGAAAAAGGACACGTATCCACTGCCGCGCATAGACGACTCGTTGGACGGACTTCGGCGAGCCAAGTATTTCTCTCCCATCGACCTCAGGAGTGGCTACTGGCAGATCGAAGTAGACGAAAGGGATCGGGAGAAGACAGCCTTTGTCACCCCCGATGGACTGTATGAATTCAAAGTTCTCCCTTTCGGTCTATGCTCGGCTCCAGGCACTTTCCAGAGGATGATGGATACCGTCCTCACCGGTCTGAAATAGCAGACGTGTCTCGTCTACTTAGACGACGTCGTCGTTTTTTCCGAAACGTTTGAACAACACCTACACCGACTGAAAAAGGTATTGGAAGCGGTTTAGTCGGCTAGCCTGTCATTGAAGCCGGAAAAAGGCCACTTCGGGTTCACCGAATTGAAGTTCCTAGGGCATGTGTTGAACGCAGACAGAGTGCGACCGGACCCAGAAAAAACAGCTGCCGTGGCTTCCTATCCGGCCCCACGATATAAGAAAGGCGTGCGACGCTTTCTGGGTCTCTGCGCCTATTACCGCCGCTTCATCAGCAACTTTTCAAGGATCGCTGAACCGCTCACGCGCCTATCGAGGGAGGACGTTCCATTTTTGAGGACCGAGGAACGTGAGGAAGCCTTCAGAGAACTGCGTCATCGCCTACAGTCGCCTCCCGTGCTCGCTCATTTCAACGAGGAGGCTGAAACCGAGCTCCACACGGATGCCAGCAGCATGGGACTGGGCGCGGTGCTAGTTCAGTGGCAAGAAGGAGCCGAGAATGTCATTGCTTATGCAAGTCGTGCGCTTTCGCGAGCGGAATCTATTTACTGTACCACCGAAAGGGAATGTCTCGCTGTGATCTGGGCATAACGAAATTCCGCCCGTACATTTACGGCCGCCCTTTTAAAGTAATAACCGACCACCATTCCCTGTGTTGGTTAGCCAACCTAAAAGACCCTTCCGGGCGCCTCGCACGTTGGAGCTTGCGACTGCAAGAGTTCAACGTTACCATAGCTTATAAATCAGGCCGCAAGCACAATGACGCCGACAGTCTATCTCGTGCTCCAGTCGAATCGCCATGCGAAAACGTCGAGGATGAAACAACTTCTCCATGTGCAATAACCGCGTCCGAACTTTAAGCCAAACAATGTGCTGACTCAGATCTCCTACCGCTCATCGACCTCCTTGAGGGTAGAAGCGCTACCATACCACGGTACCTCTCTAGAGCGCTGTCTTGTTTCGTTTGACAAAACGGAGTCCGATACAACAAAACGGCGACTCCTGCGACAGGGCATATCTTCTTGTCATACCACAAGACCTCCGCGACGACATCCTCTTTGCGTGTCACGACGAGCCGACAGCGGGACACCAGGGTTTCCCGCAGACTTTGGCCAGAGTGCGTAAGAAATACTACTGGCCAAGGCTCACCGCGACCGTCAAACGCTACGTCCAAACGTGTCGTCAATGTCAGCGCCGGAAAACGCCGCCATTAAGGCCAAAGGGCTTACTTCAGCCTATATAACCGCCCGCCAGGCATTTCGAGCAAGTAGGCATGGACCTGCTAGGACCCTTCCCATTATCGGCTTCTGGAAACAAATGGATTCGCAACGGACTACTTGACTCGTTACGCCGAGACAAAACCTCTACCGCGAGGAACAGCAGCTGAAGTGGCCAAATTCTTCATCGAAAACATCGTCTTACGACACGGAGCTCCCTCGCGCATCGTCACAGACAGGGGAACGCCATTCACTGCCCATCTGATGCAAGAAACGCTAGACCTCAGCCGTACCACGCACAGGAAAACGACAGCCTACCATCCGCAAACCAACGGGTTGACAGAAAGACTCAACAAAACATTGGCCGACATGTTGTCGATGTACGTAGATGTACAACAAAAACGTGGGATGAAATACTCCCGTACGTGAAGTTTGCCTATAACACGGCGACGCAGGAAACAACACGCTTCACACCATTTCGTTTGGTGTATGGACGGGAAGTGCAGACTATGATTGATGCAATGCTACCTTTCGAAGAAGAGCACCTGGCAACGCCAGACGCGGAGCAGTTAGCCGAACGCGCCGAAGAAATCCGCCAACTCGCCCGGCTTCACATCTAACGACAACAGCTACCGGACGCCACGAGCTACAACATTCGCCATAGAGAAGTGTACTACAGCCCAGGCGACAGATTGTGGGTGTGGACACCGGTCCGCCGGCCGGGATTGTCAGAAAAACTATTGCACAGATACTGCTTACCTTACAAGATAGTGCAACGCCTCTCCGATGTCACCTACGAAGTTCTCCCGGATGGAACAGTGGGACAACGCCGTCAACCGCGTACCGAAACAGTGCACGTAGTCCGCCTAAAGCCGTACTTTCACCGGTAACAATGTCACAACCTGAGGTGTAATGTGCTTTTGCGCGTGGGCGTGTGGTGTAGCGTACCTTGCAATTTACACAGTAGTGGCAACTAGCATCTTGCGCGCCTGAAACTGTGGTTTGTGCCGTGTCATAGCCACCTACCGAACTCAAAGAACCGTCGGGACATTTTTTTTCCTTTTTTACGTTCTATTTATTACGTGCCTATAAGTTGAGCATCGGGCCGATGCTTTCCTTAAGAGGGAAATAATGCCGCATGCTCGTCAATCGCCTCAGAGTTAAGCTCGTCCACACGCGCACGCCGGTGTTACCGCGACGCGCTAACCATCGGTTATACACCCGGCGACCCCTCGCATGATCGCCAATTGGACTGGACCGCGTCGTGCGGGACTGCGTCATGCGGGACGCAGGTTGACGAAGACGCTGGGCGCGGGTGTGTGTGAGACGCCGAGCAGCGAGCAAGGTCACCTTTTGTTCTCTTGTCTGCGGGCCCAAGTGCGCCCCAAATAAATCAGTTTGTTTAGGCCTATTCGGCTTTGTCTACGTGACAAAATATGTATATATATATATATATCTATATTCGTTTATTTATTTATTTATATATATATATATATAGAGAGAGAGAGCGAGAGAGAGAGATAAAACGCCTTCGACATCATTAAACACAGGTGCAGCTTTCTAAACCGTATCTCTTATGGAACACAGTTACCTTACTTTTCGTGATAGCGGCTTTTTATAAAAAAGTAGAGGCTGCATATCAAAACACTTATCTCAATCGCGGCATCCGATGCATCCGGAGTTCCACAAAGTGGCATGTTGAGCATCTTTTTCTTAGTATAATTTGTGCGTATTTTTATTGCCTTTTTCAGTTCCTTTGATAGCTTACGTTGTTGATATTACAATTCTAAGGAAGGATGTATGACGGCTGACGTGTCACTATAGACAAGTAAATTGTTCGAATTCCTCCGATAATACAGCCATAAAAATCAGTTGTGTTGCAACAAAAAATAATTCCCGGCAGAAAATAGCTCACTTGTGTTCAGTAATAAGGTTGGCATTGTGCTCAGTGTAAAATGCCTGTTTCTTAAAAACCGAAAACATTAATATTCAGTTTGAGGAAATTCTTACAAAAAATATGATATATGGCTTGATTAGCGCATTCTGATACAGTCTTCCCAGATATTTTAAACGAATAATTTACAACACAATTATGCTGCTAGTTTTTAGCTACTGCCATGCCTGTTTGACAACAACAGCTATGATGGCTAACCTAGAGCTTCTTTAAGACAAGCATGAGTAAAGGCTGATTGCTAATGTTGAGTAGAACCCGAAAAGCGAACATTCCTTCGTGGAGGTTTTTTTCTGATGCTGACTTCACTCTAAATGTTTGGGCAAATTTCACTTTACACATTCCTGTAGTCCCCGATAACAGGGCCATGCTCTTGATCTTTTACAATGGTTGTAGTGAGCCAGCTTACTGTGTACGCCATTATACGCTATAGTGATTGCCGTTTTGTCCTTCAAATAAATATTAGCAACTGGTTGTGATCCACATTGCCGGTATTTTAAACAGCCCCACTTTTACAATATCTTGATCAACAATATCTCAAAAAATGTTTCGATCCTTGTGTTTATTTGAGCATTTGAGGTGACCGACTTTGTTCAATGCTGATGAATTGAATGTACTTCAGCAAATTCGATTTGTATAAATTTATTTTAAGGATACCTCTTTCTGAAATAATATTAAATTTTAATTATTACCGTTTGCAGTATTTAAAATGTTTATATATTCATTTCTCTCCTTTTATGACTTCTACCCCACTGTTGTTGTCTTATTTATGTGGTAAGGAGCGCTCAAGCTGAATAGAAAGCTTTGTCCTACGGCCCTCTCTCGTATTGTAATTTTTACAGTACTGAAAGCAAGAAACATTTAAATCCCGTTTTTTAAAAACCTATATAGGGCAACTTAGGTTACCTGACAAAAGCAGTTCGCACATCAGCCGCAAAACTGAAGCAGCCTCAGGGAGCCTCGATTGGAATGCGTCACTAAAATTACAGTTTTGATTAAAACCTCGCGCTTTAAACAAAGAGATCGCGGCATAAATTTACTTGTGGCAGCCGAGTGCTTTAGTAAATAAATATTTTTAGGGGAGCGGAACCTTCTTTATTTTCCAAATTTATGTCCTCAAAGTTGAAGACGTAATCGCAAAATTGAAACTTGTATTCCCCAGCGGTGCGTGCAAACTAAATTCTTCTTGCTTTGACGGTGGCATTGGGAGAAAATGAACATTGATGCACCATACTCAAAAAAAAAAGTTTGCTTGTATTTCGGGGAAGTGCACATAAGGGAATGCATGCAGATCTGCATTCTATACAACGCGAAAGGGAAAAAGTACCGAATTGTTTTAAATAGAACATGGCTTCAGAGTTTCTATATCTCTTTACTAGTTCCTTCTTGGGTCTGATTCGGGTGGTTCGAGTTATCCACAATACTCTGGAGACATCATTGTTGGTTTGGCTGCTGCACAGGAATAGGCAATGACTCGTTTGGTCAATACAAAACACATACAGAATAAATCAAGCTCAGCCAATCATAGCTTCCATTGGTTTAGTGCCGTGAATCCCAGATGACTCGGTTGTGACCTATTTAGTGTCACATTTAAAAAATTCAACACTTTTTAGTATGTAAAAAGTTTCCAAACAATCGTTTCGCTTCTGTGTCTGCACAATAAAAAGTACGGATGTGGTGCACAAATAAAAAATTCCCTCGCACTTCCCCGAGGGGGAGAGTGTGTAAGTGCGAATGCACGGTTGTTGATTGCGCGATTACGGTTTATATCGTGATCTTAATGAGTAGTCGAGAGATTACACACACGCACACAACTACAAAGAAAGATATTTCACTCGTTATTGCTGGTACTGTTGCCCAGTCCGCCATCATCGTTATCGAGATGCAGGACCAGCGACCGCTCTCGACGACGGCGCGCGCTCGACTAATACCCTCCCGCGCCACGCGGCCGCTACACGAGCGCCCTCACGCGTCGGAATGCGGAGCGCCCGCTACGCGAGCGAGAGCTCTCCCGCCCGAAGTGGAGAGGAGGCGCCCAACACCCGCAGTCACTGAGCGGAGAGAGGAGGAGGAGAGTAGCGCGCGCCCATCTCCCCCCGTTGCTAGGGAAGACGAGGAGCGCGCGCACCCGCACCTGTTGCTATGCGGACGACGGCGGCGGACGATTCAGGCTCGCTTAAGAAGTGCATTCGCACTTAAAATAGCTGAAAAAGGTTGTGGAAAAACTTAACACAGAACACGGGTGTCTTTGAGAATATTGCACATCTTGTGCTGTTCAACTTTGTGGAGTGTACCTCCATGTATAAAACACAAAGCGTCATAAGTCCGTGCAAATGCATACATGCACATCAGCACATTTTCTGAATAAACGCTTTAAAAAGGTACAGATGAGTTCACTGCTTTTGAGGAATTTTTAAACTTTCTTTTTAAAACGTGGGCATATTCCGGATCACTATAGCTGTTCTGATGAGCAAGTACAACCACAAACATTTAAACCATGCTGTAAGTAAGTTTTGATACTAGGTGGGTGACGGCGAGGAAACTTGTGAAACGCTTTCTTGCGGACAGTGTAGCATTAGAGAAAATTGGGGCAATGCAAATTTAATGCAAAGCTTTATTGTCCCCACGGATTCAGTATTGTGCTAATCTGCCACCTGAAAGAAAGCCAACTCTCTCTGACAATGAGGGTGAATAATTGTGAACTAAGTAACAGAAAAAACGCTTCCCTTGGTCCTAACTCCATCTAGCTACCTCGGGTGGTATGTGGACATGGTTCAAGTGAGCGCTACGCAGTAGGTTCCGATTCGCGTATAAATCTCAAACCCAAATATTTGGCCTATGCAGTGCACACCCTACGCTGCTCAGGGTATTCCAAAGAAGGGTTGAGCATGTCCAGAGTAGCTCATAAGGGCTCATACGGCAAACCAAAGAATCCATCTGTAGTAATGCTTCGTGTTCAACCGCTGTCGTAGTTATACGGAGCGGTGCATGAATTTGGATTAACACGGTTGAATCCAGTGCACAGGCGCTCGGTCCACAAAACTGGTTGGTCGAAATTTATTAGAATAGAAGGCCATGTGTACCATTCAGCTAAGCGTTGGCGATGCATTGCGCCTTTGCGGTTTCCGTTATAACGCACATCTTGTGGGACATCACAGGACCAGGGCTTCATTTTAGTTCCACAACGCGGTCATATGTCGGTAGTTTTTCTACAGCACAACTAGTAAAAACGCAGAGTACTTCATTGTGGACATCAATGATGTTACTGTAGCATTACGTGGAGAAATCTTCATTTTAAGCTGCATGAGAATATGGCTCTTATTTTCCCAGTTTTGTCCTACTATATAAACGCCTTTTATACAAATATAGGAGTGTTTTAAATATCCCACCTACATAATAAAAGGCTCCAACGTAACTAGATTTTCACACGCCTGTTGTAATTTATGGTTGTGGCAGACTTTAGTATCAATATTTGCAAGTGTAATTTCGTTTTTTGTTTACACTAGCGCGTCGTATACGCCATCAGCAATTTCAGCAGCGAGTCAAGTCTGGCTGCAACTTTCTTTAGATCATCCACAACTATAAAAGCCGCTCTACAGCCAGACGCTTATGTGGTAGCCGTTTGTAGTAGAAGAGGCTGCTTCAGACAGAAAACCATTTACTCCACCTCTGCGGCATCAAAGGTAACATGCATTTTGTGTTTGCTTGGAAACAAGCGCTGCAAGCTATAATAGGCGAGCATACAATAAATTATCACATAGCTGAAATTTCGATACAAAGAAACACAACTCTTGAGATAGTCGTCAACCACCCATTAAATTCTAGCTACTTGACTTAAAGCTTCCCATCAAGTTGAACCACAGAGCAAACGACAAGCACAGGACTATAAGCCGAGGTCACACAATGCACTGACTTACAACTGAATTTAATTTCTCCATTGATGCCAAATATGATTGAAGCTGAGGTAAAAAACATGGAGAACAACATGAATAAACACATAGAAACAAGAAAGAATAACACAAGTTCAATCATATATCTTACCATTATCGGCCCGTGTCCTGTTGGGACGGTCTAGCCCATTCTTTGTTAGTGCAATCGAAGCTACAGTTTTGCAAATATTACGCAAGCGTTCAATCTCAGCGGCCTCTATATTCTCTCCAGTCATCATGTTCAACATTTTGTCCATAACGTGGCAGTCTTCAAACAGCGGCTCGCAGCCGCACGTTTCGCCGTCGATGGCACGATGACCAGCCGCTTTATTTTTAACGTAATTGTTGGGCTCCCACCGGCGGTCTTTGAGGCATCTTGCGGTTTAACGAATATACCTCTTTCCACAATTTAAAGGCAGGTAAAAAACGACGGCTACGATGTGATCAACTTAAGGCGCTCTGTGTTTTACCTGACACGATGAATCCCCCCCGTAGCATTATTCATGCTGCAGACGGCCGACAGTTTCTTTGGGGCATAAAAGCACAGCTATCCTTCTTAAGTTGTGCGACACGCCATGGAGATACCGAATTACAGCCACTTTTTCTTAGGCCTTTCTTATAGGTCTTGGGGTTGCGACACCACGACTCCTGCTTTTTGGCCTCAAATATATCTTCTGCAACTGAGGCTAGCGCCTGGCCAGGGCAGCCTGAACCTGAAAGGCCCGTCGTCTGCGATATAAAACTTCCTTCAGCACTCTGAATTAAAGATTCTGCACGAGCACTTGTAAAACAGAGTCGGAAAACGCCCCTCTCCACTAATGTAGAATGTGCTGAAGAAAAAGGCCACAGCGCTTTGAACCTTTCCGCCGTGTACCCAGTGTACATGGCTAACGAAAAAACAGCCAAAGATACAGCAAATTGATTGAATTGCAAACCGGTGTTTTATGCGTGAGTGTGACGAAGCAAACAAGTCTTGACAGTTTGAAAATACGACAAGACACTCGAGACCTGCTGATTGTGATATTCAAACCTACTATTAGTATGGCTAAGAAATCATCCACGTGCCGAAACATCTGCAGCTGATGGCACTCTAAAAGGCAAGTAGACACTGCTCTACCGTAATGTGCGAATACCAAATCGCTTAGTTCGGAAACAATATATTATCCTATCCAAATGCCATCTTTCTGGAGGATTGTATCTTCCCTGGCCAAAAACGTTGATCTCAATTACAACGACAACAATTGAAGCAATCCGCCGACACTCACCCCTGCAGTGTTTTGAGCAGTGTTTGAGAGCAACGTAATGTTTTTTGGCAGGGAATAATGCAAATCGTTTACCTCGATTGAAAATGCCCTGTAGGACATGTATGAGTGATAGTTCAAGAATTTCACCCTAGAAAAAAAATTCTTGATGACGAAAGGGTCTCAGAAGAGAAGCAAACTCGACTTTTCCTGTAAAAACATGGTTAGACCTTTTTGCCAGGTGTTATTTTAGCAAAATATAGGTCAAAACGGCCAATCATTCTTGTGCGTCTTCAATGAGAAGGGAAACTCTAGGCTACACTTTTTGCTCTTGTCAATTTTCTGGTCTAGTTGACTCTGTTCAAGTCTATTGCAAAGTTTCTTAGCTTCAGCTTTATCGCAGCACAATGAGACATTGTTGGGGCTGATTGCGTGGAAGCCGTCGTTTACGACCTGCCTTAAAATTGTGAAAAGACGTATATCGGGCAATCTGGAAGATGCCTCAATGACCACCCGCGGGAGCACCACAAAAACGTTTAAAATAAAGGGGCTGGTCATCTTGCCACCGACTGCGAGTCACGCGGCTGCGAGCCGCTGTTTGAAGACTGCCGCGTTAACAGCAAAAACGTGAATCCACTGACTCTGAAAATTACGGAGGCCGCTGAGCTTCAACCCTTGGGGGACAATTGCATCAGTGTAGCCTCAATTGCTTTCACAAAGAAGAACACACACTATCTTCACACGACACGTGCCAATTGTGGGTAGTTGGAAGGTTGGCTCTGTGTTTAGTCATGCCGGTTTTGCATGTTGTTTTATGTTTTTATGTTTTGTCTTCTTTTCTTTCATTCATATTTACCCTTGTTGAAGAAATAAAATCCAGTTTTTAAACAGCGCATCTTGTGTCCTCTGGCTATCATCCAGTGTCTTGTCATTGGATCTGTAGTTGAACATGCATCACCAACATGCCTACGTTTTCTAGTTGCTGGCCACCAATTAAGAGTGTGGATCTAAAGAAAATGGCGTGAGCCTTACAGCAACACGTGCAGTGTAGTGGTCACATTGGTCTGGTTAAAACCATTAATAGCAGCTATGGTGCAGATATTTTGGTATTTCTTTGTTTTATGTCTCCGCGCGGTCAGTGACAAGCTGTTGCACGGGCTCACTTTAAAATGCGGTTTATTCACCCCAAGAAGTTACGGCTTTTGCGACTACTCTGCAGTAAAGCCCCAAAGCATCTCCCCGTGCATTGTCCATCGTCCCGCGTTGTCGGGTGCTGGCGTCGGTGACTGAAAGGGCCCCTTCGCGGGGGACATTAATTGGCGCGCTGTCGGGAGGCACCGACATAGAAATGCGCTTCGACTGGGGAGCATGAACAGGACATTTCTTCCCCCCTTAGAACAGCGCCTGGTAGCGGTCAGGCGGTGTCGCTGCAGTGAGGATTGGCGTTGGTCGACGGCTTGGGGTTGCAACGAAGACGGGAGCTGGCGATCTGCGCATGTGGCTGTCGGCGTCGCAGCGGCGCTTTCCATAGTGAGATGCCAGGCCCTGTTGGCGGGTGACGCACAACTTCTTTCAGAAGGGCCTGGTTTGCTTGGAGACGGCCTAAGCTGGCGGAGCTGATTTAGGTGCCACCGATTTGCCATTCCGGGAGTCTCGACGAGCCAAGACCGCAGGCCAATCAGTTTTTTCATCGTCGCTGGGACTCATTCCGGCTTGTGTTGATACTGGCGGGCGAGCGCGCGTTCTTCCTTTTGTATCCACCAGCTCGCGGGATGGTTTGCGGGCATCCTGTGCCACCTTTGCAGATGGATCTGGTCGAACGGCTGTGAGAGGCGTCCTTATTTCCCTGGAAAACATTAGCCTCCTAGAGGTCTGGCAGGTGATATTTTGCACTATTGTGCGCTGCTTGAAAAGGAAGTGGGCCAAGCGTCGCTGTAATGACCCTGCCTAGTCCTTGAAAAGTGCCCTCTTCAGCTCGGCCACGTAGGGTTTGGCTTGGCCGTTTGTTGCTGGGTCGTACGAGGCGGATATCACAGCTGTGATGCCGTTGTCATTGTAGAATGGCCGGATCTCTGCCGAGACAAAATCCGTGCCGATGTCCGATACTATTTTTTCAGTTCGAACGTTCCAAACAACGCACACAGAACGTTCAAGACTGCCGCAGATGTTGCTCAAATCATTTGTATAACTTTCAGCCATTTCGTGTAGGCATCCACCACAACCAGAAATGTTGTTCCTCCGATTGGGCCTGAAAAGTCAACGTGCAGGGTGTGCTAGGGAGTTGTTGGTTTCTCCCAATCAGGAATGAGGGCTCTGAGCGGGGCTTGTTGGTTTCCCTGGCAACCTTGACACGCTTCCGCCGCTGTTTTAATGTCGTAGTCAATTCCTGGCCACCACATGTAGCTTCGAGCGCACTTTTTGATGGCTACTACTCCTCGATGTCCATCATGAATGAGCGCCATGGCTTGCTCGAATAGTGCGCGCGGGACAACGACTCGAGACCCGAGTGTCACGCAGCCGCGATGGAGACTCAACTCCGTTGACTTTTCTTACATGCATTGAAGTTTTGTACGGTCAGTTTCTGTACGGGACCTTGGTGAAGTGCCTTGCTCAGCTGCGACAACGTCGGGTCCTCTTGCGTCGTTACGGCGACCGTGAGGGCCGTTAGCTGTGGATTAGGTAGGGCTTCAAACATCAGCACGCAGCCCACTTGTGAAGGATCATCAATTGTTTCATCGAGCGGCAGACGACTCAATGCATCCGCGTTCTGCTGCATTTTTTTTTTTGGCGGTGCACGAGCTCGTAGTCGTACGCTGACATTTTTATGCACCAAAGTGTCACACAGGAGGACTGCGTATGGGGTTTTTGTTTCTCATGGCCCAAAATACCCAACAGAGGTCGGTGATCGGTAATGATTATCACGTGTCTTCCAGCAATGTACTGGTTAAAGTGTATGGCTCCATACACTATTGCAAGTCCTTCTCGATCCAGTTGCGAGTAATTGCGCTCTGCCGCTGAAGGGGTACAGGAAACGAAAGCAATGGGTGCTTCCCTGCCTTGATGGTCGGCTTTTGAGAGCACTGCGCCCACACCGTAGGTCGATGTGTCCCAGGCTAAAGGCCGGGGGGTCGTTTCATTGTAGTGCCTGAGGACTGCACGCCGCCGGAGCAGGTCCTTAAGCGCGACGAATGCCTTCTGGTGGCGTTGCGACCAGCTCCATGGGACATCATTTTTAACAGGTGGTACAGATAGTTAGCCACAGTTGCTCGCTGCTCTAGGAATCGATCGTAGAAGGCTAGAAGCCCAAGAAAAGACTGCAGTTCCTCCTTGCTGTTTTTGGTGCTGGTTACTCACTGATAGCACGCCCTTGCTAATCCGTGGGATGAATACCTTCAGCATTCATCAGGTGCCCCAAGAACTTTACTCGGGCACTGCAAAACAGCATTGGCCTATACTTAGGCTCAATTTGGCGCTGGTTAGCCTGCTCTAGTCGTTCTGCCTGTTCTTCGCTTGATGTGCCACTAACGATCACATCATCTAGGTAACGCACACTCCTGGAATTCGAACAAGCCTGGACTCCATGTACTTCTAAAAATTGCTGGGACTGCTGCCACTGCAAACGGAAGTCGTTTAACCCTGTAGATGCACCTTGGAGTATTTGTAGTGAGCAATTCACACGTTTCTTCACTCACCTTCAGCTGTTGGTAAGCCTGGGTAAGGTCCAGCGGGCTGAAAAGTCGGTCTCCACGGAATGTGGAGAAAACCTCCTGTGGCGTTGGTAGTGGGTAAGCAGAAGCCTTCATTGCCAGGTTCACGGTGCCTCTGTTGTCTCCACAAAAACGTAGAGTTCAGTAGTTTTGTCTTGACTCCAACAAATGTTGTGGCCCCGTCTGAGTGCTGCGTCCACCCAATGACATCCTTCTACTCGAGCTTGGGAAGCTCTTCGTCGTACGCCGACTGCAAGGCAAAGGGTACTGCCCTGGCTTTGAGAAATTTGGGGCTGGCGTCCAGATTAGGGTCCAGGTTCATGAGAGGTTCGTTGTGACAGGGAATATCCATAGCAAAGACCGTTTCGTACTTCTTTTGAAGTCGCTCCACCAAATCTTGTGGCCTGGGAATATTGTCCTCGGTAGCCTGGCTGATACTTCCGATCATCCACCCAAGAGCGTCGAACCAATTTCGGCCCGAGGCGAGATCCGGCCCCTCGCTGGATAAATAGTGGTAGCTCGCAGGTTGTGCCGTTAAAGCAAACGTCTACTTTGGCACTTCCCAGTAGTGGCAATGCCTGTCTTGACCAAGTTCTTAGGTGCTTGTGGTCGTCGGGCAAGATGGGTGCATGCTGCCGCCAGGTCTGGTGATACGCCTGTTCGCTAATGAGCGTACCTGATGCTCCGGAATTCACCTCGAAGTGGATCGGCTGGTGATGCACGGTGACGTCGATCATGATCTTCGGAAGCGTGCGTAGGTGGAAAACGGCGTTTAAGTCGTACACTACCGGTGATGCTTGTAGACTACCGTGCGTCTCCGCCTGCGGTATGGCCTCAGGCGTTCACGCGCTTGTGCTTTTCAGGAGGTGCCCTCGACTGCTTCCTCTTTGTTATGCAAGCCTTCTCAATGTGACCTCGTTTCTTGCAAAAATTACAACATCTCCCCTAAGGGAACTATGTGGTGATGCAAAGCGGAATTGTTGGTGTCCATTCAGCTCATCTGACGGTGCAGCGTGTCTCCACTGAAGCAGCAACTGAGGAAGCGGTGCGCGGACCGGGTTTATTATATAGAGCAGATAGATAGGAGAGGAGGAGATGAGAAAGGAAACGCGCATGCGCGCTTATCGCGCAGCTGGAGTGGAGAGGGGGAGAGGCGGGTCAGCGCACGCGCTATCGCACAGATTGTGGGGAGAGAGGGAGAGGTGAGGACAACGGACGGACGCTGGACATAGCTCCGAGCAAGAGATGCTTTGCATCTAAAATAACACCATCTTCCCGTCGGGTAATCATGAGGAGGATGCCAAGCGTCATAGGGGCTCCGTGTAGGGTCTATCATGTTGCCGGTATGTTGTTACATTTATCGGAGCACGAATGCAAACGTAGTGTGAACCCCCATGTAGAGACAGAGAAATGTAGAAACAGCGGAGACCGACACCGGCGTTACGTTATCAAGCACGTGCTGGTTCTCGTCTTTCTTTATTGCGTTCACACGCTTCTACCCCTCCACCCGCCCTCTTCGCCCTCTTCTTCCTCCTCCCTCTTCGCCCTCTTCGTCCCCTCTAGTTGAGCTGCAAGGCCCGTGGCGCTTCCCACCACGGCTTTTCCACGGGAAATTCAGCATCCTTCTCTAAAGTTTTCAGTAAGTCATTTCCGTTGACGTTCAGCTTCACGTGCCTTCGTTATATCAGTAGCTTCTTGACGTAGTTTGAATGGGTCGACAATTAGGCGTGTTCGTAGCACTTGCTCTTGTCTCGGTTTTGTAGCGCAGTGGGAAGAGCGCCACGTACCTACCGTTCCGGGCAGAGGGTCGTGGGATCGATACCGGGCGCCGCTATTTCTTTTTTTTTATGGTTTAAGGGGAGAGCTGCGGACCACAGAAGGACGCCGGACGTAGCCCCCAGCAAGAGATGCTTTGCATCCAAAAAGACTTGTTCCGCCTTGACGCTTGCATGACTGCGGATTGTGCTGGTCGTCACAGCGCCAGTAGCACTGCGCCTTACGTGGTTTTTTGGAACTTGCATGGTGGCGCTGGGGCTGGTGATCTGTGAGGTATGCCGGCTCGGTCGGGTATCCGGAGGTCACGCTGCAGCTTGCCGGCACTGTCCGCTCGAATGGTGATGTCGTAAGATTTTGCGAACGTCAAGTCCATCTCAGCAAACAGGCGCTGTTATAGGAAGTCGTCTGGCAGTGCGAACAAAAATCGGTCACGGCGAAACATTTCCAGTGGTGCATGGTAGGGCTCGCAGGTGGCGTGGTGACTGCGTGTTCGGTAGCTGTCCACTGGGTATTTGGTAGTTGCTGTCGGCGGCAAGTATTTTCCAGCGCCGCAATGTAGGCGCTGACCGCTTCTCCCTCCATCTGGTCCCTGTGTTGAAAACGGGCCCGGCTGTACACTTCGGATGGCCTCCAGTCGTGGTGCTTCTGCAGTGCCGCAAGGACGTGGTCGTAGTCCACTGCCGCTGGGGTGCTTGGCTGAACTAAGGAGCAGACGGTGTCGTACGTCTCCTCCCCACGCAGCGTGAGCAGGTGTGCCTTCTTTTTGCTGGGGTCTACGAAGTTGTTGGCCTCCAAGTAAAATTGAAGGCTTCCAAACCATTATCCGCAGGAGGTGCCGTTGAACTCAGGTATTCAACGTGATGGGTGGGCAGACATTGCGTAGCACTCTTCCTTTAAACGTGGGTCGCACAAACACTTCCTCGTGGCCACTCTTATGTCCGCGTGGTCAGTAACAAGATGACGCACGGACACACTTTAAAATGCGGTTTATTCACCCCTACAAGAACACTGATTTTGCGACTGCTCTGCTGCAACGTCCCAACACGTCTCCCCATGCATTTTCCATCGCACCACGGTGTCTGGGGCGGCGTCCGCGAGGGAAATGACCCTTTTGCGGGAGACTCTAATTGGCGCGCTTTCGGGAGGTGCTGAAGCAGAACTTCGCTTCCGCGGAGTAACCCGAACACAGCACTTTGATAGCCACCATGAAGGCGATTCATGGCACACTGGCTAAGCTGCAGAAACTACTCCCATTACCGCTGCTTTGGCGTATATGGCGTGGGCCCCGTCGTCTTTTTAAAACCGGCAAGGGGATCATTGGTAGCCGTGACGGCACTAATATTTAGGTTAAAAGTTAGTAAAACCTTTATTATACATCTAGTGATTTTATGCTGCTATGAAGTTCGTGCTCCTCATTTTATTAATCAAAGCCGCGGCGGCTCATGCATCGGCGTGGCCTTCGCTTGTAGCTGCAATGGTGTGTTCCAATAATGCTTCTACAGGGAGGCGAAGTTGGATGGTGCCGAGTGCATGCTTTGGGTTCCTTCTTTTTCTGCGGCAATGCTTAACCCGACTACCTCTGTTTCGTTGGTATGAGATCAGCACGACCGGGAGGCCTCACTGAGTGGCGGATGGGTGCACCGCAGTGAAAACAGTTCATGCGCGGCGTTCCTTCTCGGACGGCGCACACGCCGCTATGAAGGCTTGCCAACATTAGGATGTGGCTCCGTCAAGGTTGACAAGATGACAAGAACCGAAAGGGTGCGTTCTCTGGGTGTTGAAAAGCTACGCGGTGTTTGCCTTCAAGGCTTTGCGAAACCGGCATAGGTGCTACTCATTTATGAGCCATTCGCATCGACAATGCCTGCCTGCGTGTGGAGCAGCCCCCTCGCGTGTCAGACGGAGGGCAGCGCTGCCTCTTAGTCTTGGGAAGGAGTTAGCATACGACTTTCTCATTATGCCGGCGAGTGCGGCGACAAAGGCCAGGCAGGTACACGAGGACACTTTAGTATGTTATCCGCGCGAAGACCGCGCTAGGAGTTCGGCTTTGGCGTCGCGCATGTGCCGCTCTCATAAAGTAATGGTGTGACCACTCCGCGTGGTCAGTGACTTTACGTGCACATGTCTTGTCGGTTGCAAAACCGTGCCCGAGAAACGTACTATGAGTGCTTGAAAGAGTGTTGGGTCATGTGACCGCAGGAGAGACATGTTTAGGATTGGTTGGTTTTTGTAGCCAAGCCGTTCTCCATATGAATCATGTTGAAAATACTTTTCTCTTTTTCCTAAACGCCACCATTGAGGCGTGTTTTTTGGGATCAAAACCGGACTGTTAGGTTTTGTCAGTAGGTCGGTCGCTCGGTGGAGGGGATGCAGTTCTGGGTTGATTGTGAATGAACGGGATGCTGCTGGCCGAGTGACCATGTAGCCGTCATTCAGTCCTTGTGTAAATACTTTGAATAGTGTACACAGTGTAAATAAAAGTAATATCCATCAAGAAGGTAGTCCTTATCACCCACTTACTTCAAGCATCGCAAGTCGGTCATCAGAGTGAGTCGAGATCGTCCTCTATGCTCGAGCATCAAAAGAACCTCAATATTTCGTGTTCATCGTTCACCAAGAAAATGCAGAGGCGAAATCAAACGGCATGCACCACAAACGGTTGGCGGAAGACATTCCGTCGTTTACAAATAACTCGCTGTGAGGAGGCGCTGCTCACCGGACAGCAGTCGGCAGGTAAAAGCAAAGACGACGAGGTGTGGACGGAGGCGGAAGAAGGGTGCGGGAGAGAAAGAGGAAGAGGAAAAAGCCGGAGGATCGTGGGACTAGAGCGGAAGGAACGAGGTTCGAGGAGCGACCTGCCGGACGAGAACGTTCTGGGAACCTCCGTTGCGAGCCGCATCTTCCCCGCAGACATCAAGGCAGCTCAGCCGAGACTGGCCACGGAGCACCCGGGCCGAAGCACTCATCAGTCTCAGCACCGGTATCGACAAGGGCACCGCGGCAGCGCCCCGAGCCTAGCGCACGGGACCCGACTTTGTGGCGGCCAGCGCCAGCGTCAAGGAGACAGCGCCTGCAGCCATCAAACCGATCAAGGGTACCACCACAGCTTCCTACCGCCGAGTACTGCAAGACTGCAAGACGTGAGCGGGAACTCAATTGAGTTAACAGTGTCTTGTCGGACATCTAGTCCTTTGATTAGATTAGGTCATAGCTAATTGTGTATTTTTTTAATTCTGTCCCGTTAATATACGTTGTCCTTGTCTGACGTCACGTGCCTCGCTTCTTCTTCGCCAGTGAAACTTGACCTCCTCATCCACACAACAACCCGCATCACAACAATGGCGTCCGCGACAGGACTCTCTGCGTAACTTCCAGAGAGTCGAGGAGGTAATTTTTGCTGCGGAGAGAAGAGCACTTGGCGCCATAATGGACATTGACAAATTGCTCGCCGTGGGAAAAGAGTTAGGCCTGGTGGGCAGTGAGCTGAAGGAATGGGTCGAGAGAGAGATGGAAAAGGAACGACGGGAAAGACAGGATGCGAGACAGGAAAGAGCGCTTGCGAGGGATGCCGAGCGTTAGAGACCCGAGCTGGAACGGGAAGTGCTAGATCGCAAGGTACGACTTGAGGAGACCCGAGCTCACGCGCCAGATGCCAATGACAGCGGGGACGGAGGGGCTCGTGGAGCGAGCAGCTCAGACTTTATCAGCCCCCATAAGCTCGTTTTTAACGACTCCAGAGACGACCTGGACGCTTATATTCAGAGGTTTGAGCGTGTCGCTATCGGTCAGGGGTGGCCGAAAGAAAAGTGGGCAACCACAATTAGTTTGTGCCTGACTGGTGAAGCCCTGAGTGTAGTAGGTCGCCTGTCTCCAGAGGATTCTTTAGACTACGACAAGGTCAAAGGAGCTGTACTGCAAAGATTTCGGTACACCGCAGAAGGCTACAGAGAGAAGTTTCGAGGGTCGGTGTCGGAGGAGGGTGAAACTGGTCGCCAATTTGCAGCTAGGCTGTCCGGATACTTTGACAGGTGGATGGAGACTGGCCATGTTGAAAAGTCTTATGCGGGCCTGCGAGAGAAAATCATCACTGAACAGTTTATGACAAGGTGCCCTAAAAACCTGTTAGTCTTCTTGAAAGAACGAAATTGTGCCAAGTTGGAAGAGACGGTGGTAGCTTCCGATAATTACCTTGACGCACAAGGACAACGGAGCCTTGGCTCACGGTCAACAGTTTGCATGGAGGAGAAACCCAACCATGAGTACCGCGGAAAAAACTCACCTCAAAGGAAAGGAAACTCCCGACCTGAAAAGGAATGTTTCCTGTGTTACAGGCAGGGACACACTGCTGCCGAGTGCTGGAAGCGCACGAGAGCCTGTTTGGAAATGCGGGCAGGTTGGCCATAGGGCTGATAATTGCCACCAGCAGGAAGACGAAAACTGCAGGCATCGTGCATGATACAGCCCAGGGTAGATGTTCCGAAATTTGTCACTCTGGAGACTGGCGAAAAAATTTCTGTCGAAAATACGACCAGAGAAAAATGCCTGACATCCCTGTGTGACCTACCTGTTGTTGAAGGACTCCTAGGAGGCAAGATTGTTAGTGTGCTTCGAGACACGGGGTGCAACACCATGATTGTCCGAAAAAACTTGGTTCCTGCCAAAAACTTCACAGGGAAAATTAGCCCTGTCCTCCTCCTAGACAGAACCATCAAGTTCCTTCCAGAAGCAGACATCGAGGTCGAAACTCCGTTCTTTTCGGGAAAACTCACCGCGAAATGTATGCAAGATCCTCTCTACGACTTGGTCATAGGAAATGTGGAGGGTGTGTCGATGTCTAGCTCCTGTGTGGGAATGACGTTTGGCCCTCACACGACAACGGAGCAGGCCTATTTAACGAAAGAAAACAAAGAGACACTCAAGCAGGATGCTCCTCAACCTGACATAGATTGGTCAAGAAGGCTTAACGCAGGTGTTCAACCTGATCTGTTGAAATCGGCCACAGAACAACCAACGAATCGGTTGGAAAATTGCTTTGCCGTCAACAGAAAGCAGTTCCTCGCGAAGCCTGGACCAGAGGCAAGATCCTCGACAACACGCAAAGATTTCTTCGAGGGACACAAAGTACGTTACCGGGAAAAGCTTAACCAGTTCATCTTGCCTAAGCCACACCGATAATGCCCGAATCGGTCCGGACGGGAAAGTTTGTCGGCGGGCCGCAAAGGTGCCCAAAAGACCGAATACAGAATTAAGACAGAATAATATAGACGAGACGTGCATGACGACGTGAAAAGATTTCTTAACTTTCGTGACCTGAAGTTGAACAAGAACTGTTTTGCGCAATGCCAATAACTTGTGTATCATCAGTTTTGCCCTGTAGGAATATTGCTCGCCGTATGTATACAACAATGCTAGGCTTGAGCCTTTTCTAGTCAGAACTGAGAGAATTCTGTGTTTTCAGTCTTACGCTAGTAACGTGGGTGCAGACTACTTGAGCCGTCTTCAATGAGGGCATGAAACGGTCCCGGTTCGTAGAACTGTTATCTGTCAGTATTTCTGTGTAATTTAAGTGTTTCTGTGCATTTTGAGTCATTCCTATGTAGTGTGATAGTGATCAAAGTGAGTGTCGGACGTGGAAGTGTGGTAGTGTTATTAGTGACTGCAAGTGAAGTGCGCGTCGCCCAACAGACCCGTACCACCAGGGACTGGTACCAGTCCACCAACTGCTGACCGGAAGTGTTTTCCCCCAAAACACTTCTTCCGATGGGGGCAACTGTGAGGAGTCGCTGCTCACCGGACAGGAGTCGGCAGGTAAAAGCGAAGACGACGAGGTGTGGGCGGAGGCGGAAGAACGGCGCGGGAGAGAAAGAGGAAGAGGAAAAAGCGGAGGATCGTGGGACGAGAGCGGAAGGAACGAGGTTCGAGGAGCGACCTGCCGGACGAGAACGTTCGGGGAACCTCCGTTGCGAGCCGCATCTTCCCCGCGCACATCAAGGCTGTTAAGAAAGGGGCGGGCGAAGAGAAGCAGAGAGGCAGGAGGCCACCGTTCCGAGCAGTTTCTTCTTCTTCTCTTTATTCCTCTACCTCTTTTTCTACATTCTCCCCCCACCAGAAGATGGAGGTCCCATTTCTGGGAAATGAAGTGCCTGCACCGGTCTCTTAATTATCTTCCCATCCTGCGTCTTCAAGCTACAGGCCCGAGTGAGCCCGTCTCGTCCAGGAAAAACTTCTGTAACACGGCCCAGCAACCAAAGGCTCTTGGGGGTGCCAGTTGCCTCCACCAAGACCACGTCCCCAACTTGTAAACTTCGGTTGGACGCACTTGGATGATGATGAAAGGACCTCAGCTCAAGGATATACTCTCTTCTCCAGCGATTCCACAAGTGGTCCAAAAGCTTCTGCCGGTACAGAAGCTTGCTAATTGTGGTTTCACGTGTCACCTGGTTGATGTAGGAGGCGTCCTCATTGCCTGGGCCAGGTATGCTCAGCAAGGAAGTTCCAATGAGAAAGTGCGCAGGGCATATAGGCGAGGGCTCCTCCGCACTGGTGTACGTATAAGTAAGAGGCCTTGAATTGATGACAGCTTCTACTTGTGTAAGAAGCGTGGTCAGCTCCTCTGCGCTCAGGCTCGTCTTTCCAAGCACCTTCCGCAAGGCTGACTTTACGGAGCGAATCAGCCTCTCCCACCAACCTCCCCACCACGGCGCTGCTGGGACTATGAATTTCCACTTAATCCGGTTGGTGGCGAGAAATGAGGATAATGGAGAGGTGCCCATTATCCTCCGTGCCTCTTTGATATCTCTTGAAGCTCTTCTGAATGCGAGCGCGTTGTCGGAGTACAAAGTGCACGGTACCCCTCGGCGCGCCAGGAACCGACGAAAAGCGAGAAGGAAAGCGTCCGAAGAGAGTCCGGTTGTTAACTCCAGGTGCACAGCTCTTGTGGTAGAGCACGTGAACAGCAGTACATAAGTCTTTGAAGTAGTTGCGCCCGGTGTGTTTTTCACGTAAAGTGGACCGGCGAAGTCGAGTCCAGTTACCTCAAATGGTTTGGAAGCCAGTAGTCTGTCCTCAGGCAGCGGAGCATGTTGTACGTTAACCGGTCTGCTGCTGAATCGTTTACAGAGGAAGCAAGCACGAATCACCTTCTTCGCCTCCTGCCGAGCATGAATAACCCAAAAACGTTGACGTAACTGGGCCATAGTGCTCGCTACGCCACCATGAAATACACGACAGTGGGCTTCAACAACCATTAACCTTGTGAAGGCATGCCGCTTGGGTAGTACGACCGGATGCTTTTCCTCGTAGGCAGCTTTCATTCCCTGAAGACGACCACTTAGACGAAGAACTCGGTTGTTGTCGAAAAATGGGTGGAGGTTATGCAGGACAGATTGTTTGTCGACACAATGGCCACATCGAAGTTTCCCGATCTCTCGGTCGAAAACTTCATTTTGGGTATGCCGTATCCAGAAAATCTCGGCCCTGTCCATCTCCTCGGCGGTGATCGACGCAGGAAACGACCTTTGCGTACGTCGACAACGTTCCATGAACCTGAAGACCTGTGCTGTGATACGCAGCAGCTTTTGCAGACTGCTAAATCTCTCGAGGCATAAAATGGGCTCTGAATTTCCCTGTGTCTGAAGAAGCACCCCTGCAAACTGAGAGACCTTATCACCCGGCTGTGGGGTCACCATCTCCTCCCCGCAAGCGTCTTTCAATCTGCTTGGGTCAGTAGGCCAGTCAGGACGCGGTTTCGGCAGCCATTCTGGGCCTCTCCACCATATTCGACTCTCACGTAGAGTAGTCGCCGACACACCTCTCGTCAACAAATCTGCAGGGTTATCTTCACCTGGGCAATATATCCAGTCCTTTGGTTTGGTTACAGTTGTAATTTCAAGTATTCGGTTCCGGACAAACTGGTTTTGTTTGTTCAGATGCCCTCGGATCCAGTTGAGTACGGTTGTAGAATCCGTCCACATGACAACGCTCAGCGACAACGTATCCCACGATGTTCGCAGGTATTTCACCATTCTCGTTCCTACCACTGCGCCCATCAGTTCCAGTTTCGGAAGAGTCAAGGCTTTCATCAGTGCCACTCGAGATTTGGCCATAATCAAGGAAGTGACAACATGATCATTGGTGTCTGAAGCCTTGAGGTATGCGCACGCTCCATATGCTTTCAAGCTGGCGTCTACGAAAACATGAATGTCAGCAGCTTTCACTACTGTGTCAAGCCCATGTCTCACGCACCGTGGGATCCTAATCGAAACCAGCTGGAGTGAATCGGCGCACCAGGCTTTCCACAACATAGCTACATCGGTGGGTAGCTCAGCATCCCATGACACCTGCCTCATCCACAATTGTTGAAACAGGATCTTAGCTGTGACAGTAAATGGCGCGAGAACTCCAAGTGGATAGAAGATCCTGGCCGCCGCCTTCAGCAAAGAACGCTTCGAGTTAGATGTGACCGAAGCCAAGTACTGGGTTACTGCTTTGGGCGACAAGTCAAAACAATCATGCTCTGTATTCCAAAGCATTCCCAGCACGGTCCCAGAAGTTGATGCTCCGTCAACGTTTTCCTCTTTCTGGTCAAAAACCTTCTGAAACTGCTTGTTATTAGTTTTCCATTTACGAAGATTCATAGCAGCTTTACTCATTATAGATTTCGATCTCTCGTAAACGTCCAATCCTTCGTTGTATGTGTCCGCTCCTATGCGTAAGTCATCCACGTAAAACGACTTCTTCAGTTTTCTGGCGAAGTCATGGTCGTCCTCGCTCACCGTATCCAGATGATGGTGGATAGTGGCCATGAGCAGAAAGGGACTTGAGGTTGAGCCGAATGGCACTCTCGTCATTCTCCATTCGACCATCTTTTCCGTGGAACTGGTGGGAATGTTCTCAAACCAGAGAAATCTGAAAGCGTCCCGATCCGTTTCTTGCACTTCGATTTGAAAGAATGCCTTTTCTATGTCCGAGTTTATAGCTATGGGATACCACCTGAACCGCAGCAGAACCTGAAGTAACTCTGGGTTGAGGTTCGTTCCTTTGTCGAGACAGTCATTGAGGGATGGTGCACCTTGTGAATGCGAGGACGCGTCAAAAACAACTCGCAGCTTGGTTGTCAGTGACTCCTCGCGCACGACCTCGCGATGCGGCATGTAGTAAACCACCCGATCGTCAGGAACTACTTTGGGTACGACTTCAGCATGGTTGAGCAACAAGTACTGCCTGATCACTGTGTCGTACCTCTGTAGCAGCCCTTCTTGGTGAGAAAGTCGCTTTACTAATCTCTGCAGCCGGTTCAGTGCGATGTCACGATTGTCCGTCAAGGAATTCTTCCAGCCTTGTTTCCAGGGGAGTGCAACAGTGTACCTTCCGTTGTTCTTCTGAATTGTTTGTTTAAACTGTACCAGGCAATCAGTAGATTGTTCGCTTGAGCCCGCTATGCCCATTGATTCCAGTTGCCAGAAAACCTGCAAGAGCTCTGACGCGAATTCGTCCTCCGTGACGCTGCTCACCCTCAGAACGCAGACCATGAGGTGAGTTCCCCCATCTAGGAATGCCTTCTGCCGAGACGGACCTTGAAGCGTCCACCCAAAAATAGTGTTTATCGCCGCCAGGCCTTCGATATCCGGGCTCCGAATAACTTCTCCCGTTAGCAAACGCCAAAGGTAGTCGGATCCAATGAGCAGACCGAGGCCGGGCTCTGAATCTACTCCTATGAACATCTGCTGGTCAGCAAAGACCTTGCCCTGCCTTCGCAGATCTTCTACGAAAGAGATATCAGCTGATGGTGCTGATACATCTTGGCAGATGACAGGTACCACTATCGCTTCGATGGAGTGGACATCTGTAGCGTGTTGGCTCCGAAGGGAACTTGAACGACTTTTCGCTTCTGCGCACACGGAGTAGAAGCATTCCCGAACGTGTTGAATGCGACCGTCGTCTCGTTCACAACCTTCAAACGCAGCTTGGTTGCGAGGTCTTCGGTGATGAACGACCTCTGACTTCCGCCGTCGAGTATACCTCGAACGAGTCGGGAACGAGTCGGCTCCTCCCGTCGTGGCTCAACCATGCTCGGAACGTCTGAAGGTACACCCCATTGTCTTTAGAACGATCGTTCGACTGTTCGTTGCTGCTCTCTCCAGACGCTTGAACCGGGGCCGATACGCAGACCGTTGTTCCCGGTGCACCCTCGGTTGCATTATTGCCTTTCAACGAAGGGTCGCACATGGTGGTTGCATGCCTCCCGTGGCACGACGCGCAACTCAATCTGGCCCTGCAGTTTCTCGCTTGGTGACCCTTGGTCGTGCACCTAAAACATCTTCTGTCCCTTGCGAGATGCTCTTTCTTAGTAGCCAGCGAGAGGTCGGCGGTGCATGAACGCGTGCTGTGCTTCTGGGAATGGCAAAAGAAGCACCCCTCCTTTCGGTCTTTGCGGGCAGTGACGTGTAATGCCGACGCCGTGAAGGGGCAACTTCGCTGCTTCTCTGGTCGGTTGCCCGCAACTTGTCGCTGGGGCAACTCGTAGCACTGCTCGCGGCTCTCTAGCTCCATCCTCACAAAGGTGAGCAGCTCTTTCAATTCATCGTCCGCTTCAGCTGTCACTGCCAATGAGCGGGCTGGGAGTGCCTCGTCTGCTGGGGAAGGGTTCAGCTCTCCCGATGAATTGGCTGGAGGAGGGCCGTACCCTGGGGAGGAGGTCAGCTCTCGATGCCGCTTCTCTTTAGTAAAATTCAGCACAATATCGTGTGGGAGCGCGTGCTGCAATATATCTACGAGCATGGCAGAGAAGCTGCAGGTGGGCACCTTCAGAGAGTTCAAGCAGCGGCTATGCAGCTGCACCGCATCGTAGAGCTGCCTGAGCCCCCGTATGTCAGCAGACGATTTTACAGGCGACAGATTCCTCAGTGCGGAAAGATGATGCTGCTGAATCCTTCGCTTGTTCCCGTATCGCTGCTTGACGATTTCTATAGCATCCGCATAACAGGCGTCTGTGGTCGGTAAGCCTGCGATTGCTGCAGCCGCCTCCCCCATCACGTAACGGCGCAGATAATAAAACTTCGACGTGGGCGTCAGAGCGTTGTTGTTGTGGATGGTTTGCTCGAACTGCTCCCAGAAACCCGTCCAAAGCTGAAGCTCACCTCGAAAGACCGGTACGTCCAGCGGCGGAAGCCGAGGTCCCGAGGTCGTGGCCGCACTTTCCTGTCTGAACGGGACCATTTCGTTAACAGCCGGCGAATGTGGGGCGTTCTGAGCGGCTCGTTCAAGAAAGTCGATCTTGCATCGAATTTCCGCCAACGTGTCGAGGGTCCTATCATTGTATTCCTCGGCCGCTTGATACTCGATGTCTTGTTCCTCCGCCGTAAGGAAGGCCTCGAGCTCCTCGCTGATCTTCAAGAGCTCGGCGTGGTTGGCCATGAGTCGATCTTGCAAGCCCGTGAGCTTGGCGATGTCTTGACATCCAGCGTCGAGCAACGAGCGAGCTTCCTTTATAAGCCTCGTATTCTTGGCTCTTCGCGGAGAAATCTTGCTCTTGAGTCGCTCCATTACGCGGTAGGCTGCACCTAATCCCGGGTTTCGGGATTAGGTGCAGCCTACCGCGTAATGGAGCGACTGAAGAGCAAGATTTCTCCAGCGTCGAGCAACGAGCGAGCTTCCTTTATAAGCCTCGTATTCTTGGCTCTTCGCGGAGAAATCTTGCTCTTCAGTCGCTCCATTACGCGGTAGGCTGCACCTAATCGTCCCCCCAGCCGTGACGTTCCAGGACCACTTCGTTAAACGATTCCTCCCCCACTCGCAGCGCGAAGGGGCGGAGCAGATGAAAGACGGGCCCTTGAGGTCGTGCGTTGAAGTCAATCGTTGCCGCACGGGGTTTTCGGCACCAAATGTTAAGAAAGGGGCGGGCGAAGAGAAGCAGAGAGGCAGGAGGCCACCGTTCCGAGCAGTTTCTTCTTCTTCTCTTTATTCCTCTACCTCTTTTTCTACAAAGGCAGCTCAGCCGAGACTGGCCACGGAGCACCCGGGCCGAAGCACTCATCAGTCCCAGTACCGGTATCGACAAGGGCACCGCGGCAGCTCCCCGAGCCTAGCGCACGGGACGCGACTTTGCGGCGGCCAGCGCCAGCGTCAAGGAGACAGCGCCTGCAGCCATCACACCGATCGATGGTACCGCCACAGCTTCCTACCGCCGAGTACTGCAAGACTGCAAGACGTGAGCGGGAACTCTATTGAGTTAACAGTGTCTTGTCGGACATCTAGTCCTTTGATTAGATTAGGTCATAAGTAATTGTGTATTTTTTAAATTCTGTCCCGTTAATATACGTTGTCCTTGTCTGACGCCACGTGCCTCGCTTCTTCTTCGCCAGTGAAACTTGACCTCCTCATCCACACAACAACCCGCATCACACTCGCCTTCCTTATGGTTGCCTTTGCTTCTAGGTATGCCTAATAGAGGTGCTTTAGGCGGATACAGACATTTTACGCAAAGGGACAACTGGCATAGAACCAGCTGTTTATATTTCCAAAGAAAGAAGATGTATTTCTGAATGGGAACCTATGCGGTCATAAACAAGCCAGTCAGAAAAAAATTAAATGGGGAAGATAAATCACAAGTAAAAAATGCGTGAAAAAAACTCGAGCTTCCCGATACTGCTGGAAGAACGAAGAAAACTATTCATCTCCCTGTGCTTCTGCAGGGTATACTTTAGTATGTTTCCACTAACTCGTTGAACATTTTGTCTCCACCTGAAGTCCCTGTATTGAATGGCCTTTATTTGAACACAACTATTGTTATCGTACAACCTAATGAAATTGTTTTGTTTTGTTATTATATTGCAACAGTCAACTTAATAGGAATCTACAAAGCAATGCAAATGGTTTCAAGTAGTTACAGTTTGCCAACACAATTCATTTACTCTACATACCAATGACTGCTAGTAATCACTAATATTTGCCTGAGCATCAAGTGATCCCACGAAGTAAGGTTTAAGTGGTGCAATTAATAAATCAGCCATCACTACAGATGTCTCCCATACAAAACACGCACCAAATAAAAAAAAAACAGGTGTACTCTACGAAAAGTGGGCATTTTTTTAGAATTTAAAAGCATCCATGATTGAGGGGAGGGGGCCTAGTACTTGCACGTGCTGGGTAATTCAGTTTATTTTTAACTGCTAAGGCTGTTTCTATGGCGTGGAAAAATGTAACTTGCAAAGCGTTTTCGGACACGCTAGATACTCCTAGGCAGTGTAAATTACACTGCAACTATTTTTAGATGTCTTCTAACCGCCGGTCAATTAAATTGATTGCAGGGCTTAACGCCCCGACGCCGCACAGCCGTGTAACGGGCTGTATTGGAGGGCTCGGGATTCATTTTGACATTCCGGGGATCTCTAACGTGCGCCGAAATCTCGAACTCTTGGGGCTTTCGCTTTTCAGCTCTCTCCCAAAAGCGGGCGCCGCCGCCGGGAATCGAACCCGCGTTCCCGGTGCTCAGCAGCACACCACCAGAGCCACTGAGCCACCGCGGCATGTAACAACCGGATAAGTGTAGGTGCGGTAAGAAAATGAAAGCACTTCTATATTTACCACCCCCCGACCGAGTTTTTCACCAGTGCAACAAACACAAATAAGAAAGGAGCACCATATACTGGTCTCCGTGATTTCACGCCGGGTAGCATGCTGTGCCCTGCTGCACACATTGTCTTGCATAATTGGCCAATCACCAAATATTGGACATCTCTTTCGTTGATACAACGTCCTATATACTAAAATCAGGGCTCGCAAAGAATAACATAGTGATTTTTACCCCCATGATATGTCTTAACGAGAATGGGACACAAACATTTCTTTCTTTAAGCAATCTTATAGGGTCCCTCTGAGCAAAGTCCCACTTTTACATGTCAATGACCAGAATGTTGCAAAGCGTCACCCCACATTAGTAAAGCCATCACTCACGTTGTGGAAATCACAGTCACACGAGGTATTTTATTTTATTTCACCTTCTAGCCCAAAGACATCACAGTGAGGAGCATCCTACAAAACAAGGAATAAACAACGCAGCAAGAAAGTAGGGTGTAATGGTTCCTGACTAAAGTGTATGAATTAAGGTAGAGCGATACAGGCAATAATATTGAGGTGCTTGCATGGGGGACCCTAGTTAATGTGAATACTTTCACAGGACACTTGGGTCACTTATCCAAGAAGGTAGTAGTAGGAAGGCTGACGGTAGCGCCCTTACAAGAAACACAGTTTTTGTTGACCTAAGGATAGGCTATGAGTGCGGCGCTGAGTAGACCTCTTATAGTGTAACGGCTAGCTTTAAATGTTGACTGTGATTTCCGGTACCTCACAAACCCCACGTTTTCTTTGATTCTTCTTCGTTATATGCACGTACAAAGATCGTCATCAGCAGCTGAAATAGCACTTGCTTATGATGCGGCATTGAATATAATTCATGAGAACTCACTCTATAGTAAGAAGTTTATGGAAACGTAACAAGCTTAAAACATCAATGCATGATCATTTTTGTCAGTGGAGACCGTCAAAAAAACTTTGGCTGTTTTTTTTTCTTTTTTGTTACCCTAAAGGCCCCTGCGGGCATTACAGAGGGGGAGAACAACAGATTTTCACAATGCACTCGTTCGTTCGTTACATCGTTCGTTCGTTACGTCAAGCCAATAGAGATACGAAACTGCTCGCATTCACCTCCTTTATATGATCAAAAGTTGAGTACGCTGGAATAATCTGGAACCCTTACCAATGGTACTTCGTTACAAAAATAGAGTCGTCGCAGAACAAGAGGGCCCACTTCATATCAGGACAATACACGCCTGATTCGAGCATCACATTGATAAAAAGAAATCTCGGTCTTCAATCGCTGGAAACAAGGCGCTGAATTTGCAGGCTTATATCTTTTCGTCAGCTCTACCATCACCCTAACAACTTCACTGACTCAAGAAGAAAACAGCACAACATATTTCCGCACGTGTAGACAACCCTAACAAAGTGCAGTCTGAATTTTCGATTACCGACCTGCGCCGCCTCTTTTCCTTTCCCTAGCCATTAGTGAATAGAATGCCTTTCCATGGCGTATTGCCAAAATTACTAACCACAAAAAATTTTCCGAGCAAATTGTTCAACTGTTTGAGTGTGTGCAATGTTTCCTATGTCCTACTTTTGGCCTGACGTGCCCGGTGAATTTAGTTTGGTGTTTGTTCTGTTAATCAGTGTTGTGATACTGCCGCTTGTTTTTGTACCTCCAGATGTTTTTGTAAGCGGTTTTACCTTTTTTTTAACCTGATGTGTACTTTGTAACACTTATAGTGAATGTATTTTCTGCTGCTTAGAGTCTCTATTCAGCAGAAAGTACATTCACTCATACAAGTGTTACAAATACACAGAAGGTTAAAATAAACAGGTAAAACCGGGTACACCAACACTTGGAGGTACAAAAACAAGTGGAACTATTACAACTGTAAAAACAGAACAAATGCCAAACTAAATCTAAATTCACGGGTTAGGTCCTGCCAAAAGAACACCGTAGGCAGCGAACAGGAAATAATCTATTCTTATTGCACACAATGAAACAGTTTAACAATTTTCTCGGTAAATTTTTTGTGGTTAGTAATTGTGGCAATACGCTATGGAAAGGCATTTCATTCAGTAACGGCTAAGGGAAGGAAAAAAAAGCGGTGCAGGTCGGTGAGCGAAAATTCAGGCTGCCTTTTGTTAGGGTTGTCTACACGTGCGCAACTATGTTGTGCTGGTTTTATTCTTGAGTCAGTGAAGTTGTTAGGGTGATGGTAGAGCTGACGAAAAAATATAAGCCTAAAAATTCAGAACCTTGTTTTCAACGATTGAAGACCGAAATTCCTTTTTATCAATGTGATGCTCTAATGGGGTGCGTATTGTCGTGATATGAAGCCGGCGCTCTCGTTTTGCAACGATTATATTTTTGTGGCCAAGTACAATTGATAAGGATTCAGATATTCTAGCCCATTAAACTTTAGATCTTATAAAGGAGGTAAATGCGAACAGGTTGGTATCTTTAAGGGCTTTACCTAATGAACGACGAATAAAACCAAGTTTCTTTTGAGTGTCACCGAAAATTGAATACATACGAACTTCTCAAGACAGGTTGCTGGTAAGGTGGACTCCCAAGTATTTAAACGAATTGACAGGTTCAGCAAATCAAACAAGTTCTTTGCGTGTGGTGAACCACATAGGTTTCAGTTTTTATATTGTTCAGTTTGCAGTCCGCACACCACTTTTCCGTTTGAAGTTAAGTCCGTTTAGTCTGTTTGAAGTTTAGCAGAACCAGAATAGTTAGATACTATCACCGATAAATTAGACAATGGTCTGCGAATAACCTATGAAAAGAATAAATGACAGCGCAGATGTAATTAATGTAACTTAAAGAGAGGTGCCAAGCACACACACCGGAGAACACCCTGATTTCACTAGTTGAAATAAAGACTCCACATCGTATATAATAACTTCCTGTTACAGAATATCCTGAAGTTATTCCGTAACCCACCTAATACCATTGTGTTCTTTTTATATTTTCTCTTTTATGAATGAGGAGATAATGGGGTACACAATCGAATGCTTTTTCGAAATTGGTTAATATGGCATCCGTCTGCTCAAGTTGATGAAAAGATTCACGAATATCAGTTGTAAGTTCAAACAGATGGGTTTCACAAGAGCGCCCGCGCTGCAAACCGTGCTGATTCGGGTATAGAATGTTGTAATTGCTCACGTATTTTATTATTTGGGACGATAGTATATGCTCAAAAAGCTTGCATTCTACGGAACGCTAACATATTGGCCTGTAGTTATAGAATTCATTTTTATCCTCCGCTTTGAGGATTGATACCACATACGCTAGATTCGAATCCTCAGGTATAACACCTGTATCAAGACAGTGCTGGAAGATGAGTGCAAGCATTAGTGTTGAGTACTCTTTTGTAACTTTGCGTAGTTTCGTACCTATGCCATAACGACCGGTACTTAAATACCTTTGCAACCGCTTTTTCGCTTTTATAAGTCTTTCGAATGAGACTAGAATGCAGGGCATGCTGCGCGGAAGGCTAGTGAATAGGTCGTCCACATAAACATTGAAAAATAAGCGTTTAAGGTATTTGACACATCTAGACGATTCGAATAAAAGTCGCAGACAAGCCTTGGTATTTGTTTTGAAGGTGGCGGAGAAAGAACTGTTCAGAGTTTTTTATGGGTATTTTTTATAAAATGTGGTAAGTCGACATTGAAAAATTGGTCTTTGTCTTCTTGGATAAGTTCCTTGCACACTTTTGCATAGTCAAGATAATCGCTCCACTCCTTGTCTTTTTTGCCACGCCTTGATTTGATCTACAAGCGCTTGTTTTTATTCAAACATTTCTTTATGTGTCTAGAAAAACAAGGCTCATCAGTAGTTTCAAAGACGTTTTTTGGGGACTTACTTTTTCTGTACCGATCTTAGCTCTTCTGAAAAGAGCAACGAGTTTTGATGTACCGAACGCGCTTTATATGTTTGCGAGAATGATGTTAGGAACTGTTACGAGTCTCCGTTTATGTCTTGTAAATTGCTTTTATCAAATTTTCACACTAATTTCATCCGGGGTGCGTCTTTTTCGTAACTGACATAAACAAACAATGAACAATGCGATGGTCACTGATGCATTCTAGTACATGCACATCAGCTTGCTCAGGGTGTGTAGTTAGAAAAAGATCAAGAATGAAATCTGCACATGTCACCAGTAGCGGGGTAATTGTCACCAGCTGGGTTAATTGAAAAAATAATAAAAAATCCAAGAAAGCAGTACGTTCTTGTATGAGCCTGATTCCATCAGTTAATACGTTGCACCAGTTTAAAAAAGAAAACTTAAAGTCACCGGCTAACATGATTGGGAAGTTCCTACGCGTATTCTGAATTCCGACGATAATGTCGTGTAGTTCCTCGATAAAATCTGCAGGTGAGTCTGGTTGCCTGTAACATGCTTCAATAACTATTGTTGCGCTCGGTAGGTGAAGGACAACCCCATAATGTTTTTTGCGAACGCTTTCCACATGAATTAGCCGCACAGGAATATGTTTTATGGTAATTGAGACCCCTCCTCCTAGCGTACCATCACTATCCCTTAGAAAAACCGAAAAAGGTTTGGAAATTTCTATTTCGCCACTGTCGATCTGTGATGTGAGCCATGTTACGTTCAGATAATTACGTGTACAATGAAGGCATAAATTAAAGCATGTAGTTCATTCTGCTTGTTCATATTGCGGCGAAAGTTTGCCAATACCAGTGAAAGATTCAGGTCAGTGTGTCGAGGTTGTTTGTTTCACCCTTTTCATGAACGTCGGTCTTGCTGCGTGCACTGAACCATCGGCGCAGTAGCTTGGTCATAACAGTATCTAGAGTTCTTGAGCAGACGCTTGTCAAAAGATATCTTCATTTTTTTCATTCGGTTGATGCTTTGCTCGCGAAAGCTTCGAAGTTGCATTCTGGTGCGCTAATGACTGGTGCGCTATCCTAAGCCTTGTGATTATTAGTGTTACATAAAATTTTCCATGATTTACTAGGGTAAGCAGTATGATGCTTTTTTCTGCTCAAGTGGGAAATCCCACGGCCTATAAACAACTAGCTTCAAAAGGGCATAACAAACACCTACCAAGGCGCCTACAGTGACTACATGTGGTGCAAAATATGCTTGCTCAATAAAGTAATTTCAACATATGCTTAGGAGCAACACTTACCAGTGGCGCTACCTGAAACTTCTGTTAAACGTTGCAGGCTTTTTATGCTTCCCTTTATATTGGAAACATGCGTTTCCTAATTGAACTAAGTGGCTCTTGCCTGTGATGGTCAACATATTTTCTTTACTTATTCCAAGATGCCCTACAGTTGTGTATGGTGTTTGGTTTTCTTTTGGTTGTAACCACCTTCTACACGAGGCAGACAAAACTCGAATAAACGCCTGTGCATTGCCCGGCTAACCATGAATTTATGATACGGTTCTAGATGCGTAAATAGATGAGAAATAATATTTATGAAGTGTGATGAGCGTATTTCGTGAGTGGACTTTATATGGACAATAATTCTGGCCCCCGACCTTGTGCTACGACATTTCGTATTTTATTGTAAAGCAAGCGTATTATGAATGTAATGGTACTTGGCGACACTTTCTTTTCTTTTTTTAGCAGGAAATGATATATATTCGAATACAATTTTTGTGGTTACTAGTTGCAGAGTAAGAATTTTCGGGAAGACACTAAGCATTATGGACATTCGTCCAGAAATGAACAGCACGGGTGTATTCCCAGCCAAGACGCCAACCACTTATTGTAATACAGAAATAAGTGTAAACTAAAGTTGGCACTCAATCTCCCGTAAGTACAATTTCTGTCTAAAAACCGTTTATAGTCAATGTAAATATAAATGTGGTATTTTATCTGCACAATATTCCACTAAAACTACCGACGGAAACGCCACATTTATTAGAGCGCATTTAACAAACTGTAGGCGGAAATAGCAGGAATTGAAATATAATGCTTTTTAACAGGTGAATACGAATGCCTCTCGAATATTATTGCTTATATTTCAAACAATGCAAAAAAAACTCCTTGTATACTTAATATGACTTCCGTTGTTTTTTTAATTACGTGAGAATTATCGTACCGTACGTTACCTACCACAGGATTTGCACTTTGCACGGTTAAATGCTTTCACAAGAAAAAAACCTTCCGTATTCTGAAAAGAAAAAGCCAACTTTTTGTGAAGGGATACGCTGTAGTTCATGCAGAAGGGGCGTATAAAAGCATTTACGATAAAATAAAGGGTATATATAAAGGCAAAATAAAAAGTGGTAAGATTGCAATGTAGATGTCAGCAGCAGGGAATTTACGGAATCAATATCTCTTAGTGCATAACTGTCTTTAATATATTTATATATACTTAGAAGATGCTACATGCTAGAAAACACCTCAAGAAACAGTGTGGGTCGTAGAAAGCAAAAAACCCGACAAAACGGGTTGCAAGGCAGGCGTGGCCAAATAACAGACAAATATAGAATACTGTAAGATAAAAGGTAAAATCACACCTAATAATTTACAATACACTTCATTGCGTCACCAGAACGAGCGATTTGGTGTGGCAGTAGGTTCCGATTTGTTTTCTACAAGAAAAAAACAGATTATTTATGATTGTTGGTGCGGGCAAAGATTCGTGCGATGTTGTGTAGATGACATCGCCTTTTCGTAGGCGAACACAAGGCAACAAGGACAATTGCTACGCTAAGTAAGGTTTTCTTCCTACCTACGTAGAAAGCAGAATTTAGTCTCGCTATTTTTTGCCGACAGTACAAAAGTTTATATTGGTTGTTTTTTATCAGTGCAGTTGCCTTCTCAGACACCTAGAAACATGTTTTTTTTTGCCTGGAATCAAGACATCCTTAAGTTAGATGTCTGCCTCCGCCCTAACGCCGTGGCTCTCGAAAAACAAGTTACAATTTAGCTATTGTGGAACTGTTGCTATCCACTCAGCCAGCTATCTTGTTAACACCAACCTGCTCTTGATGCTCGTTCAGAGACAGGTGACAGTATTTGAGGCATATTTATACGTAGTCTGCAGTGATTGAACAGGAAATAGATAGCGGCAATGCCTTACTTAGCGAATTAATTTCCACAGCATGCAGATAGCAGCCCAAAACTCCGCATTGAGGCAGGTCATTTTTGGGCACATGAGCCCTTGACAGAGCACCGATTTATTGATTGTGGAGTTTAAAACGGTGACATGCGCAGTTGATGAAGCACGCTGTAGTGGATGGTTCCGGAATATTTTTACTACCTGGGATAAATTCACGAGCGCCAATATCTCAAACACACGGGCGAGTTTTTTTTTCACCTCCCTTGAGACTGGAAATTTCACACGAAAGGATATCTAGGACATGCAACTGTGAGGCGTGCTATCTTGTTACCTGATATATCAAATGACTTCAGGTCGCCTGAGGAAAAAGCATAAGTTAATATTTGGGGGTAGCCCAGAATTATTAAAAGGTCTTTCAATGTTAATTAATACCATGGTACAGTACGTTTTGTACAGGAAAGCATCTTTGGTATAAGAATCTAAGCCAAAAAGTTGATCCTTGATAGTCTTCCCCGCCTTCAATCGGGCCTGGCAGCTCTCGAGAAGCCTAATTTTGTTTAAAAAGTACACCAGCCTTCTGTTTATTGCCTTTTCAAAAATTTTGAACAGACAGATTGGGAGGGCCGTAGATGGTAGCTCCCGGCAGAGAAAGGGTTCTTCCCCTCCTTGAGAAAATAAAATAAAAGTGCCTACCTCCAAAACCTTGAAATGTACCCCGAAAGCAGTGTTTCGGTGTATCTGTGTAGGAGTGTCTGTGTAGGAGCATTGCGGGCATGTGCCATGCCTCAGCTAAAAAGCAGACGCTTGGCGTGCTGGGGCTACGTGAGGCCCTTGGAAATAAAGAAAGACTAGGTTCGTGCAATGGCCAACATGGTGCTCACTTTTATGTTAATAGGTATGTTAAACCACCTTTATTTTCACGTATTTCTATCCGTAACATCGTTATGAAGGTTGCTACACATCCGCTGCCTCTCGCCTCGGCTTTCCAATTTTCGAGAGTTCGTAACACTTCATCACGTATCTCTGCAGCGGGCGTCATATTCATCCTGCCAGAATGGCTGCTGTCAGCGAGTGGGCGACTCCGTTGGTCTTCCTTTCTCAGCCCCTGAGGCAGCTTTCTTCAATGGCGCTGATAATATTCACGTAGAAGATTAGCTCAAACTTCACAAGCGGGTCAGCGCATAAGCATGGGACACAATGCTCATGGTGCCCATTGGCGTTTTCTGCTTCACATGTACGGCATTGACGTTGAACGAGATGGTCACTCCCAGCCGCTGGAACGTTTGTAAAGCAATGTTTTTGAAGGTGCTCAACCAATTATTCACCCGTTAGCAGCGTGCAAAAAAACTTGTCTCCCGTGCTCAAACGTCTATCGAGCCATAAAGCTCGTACATTCAAGACGTTCTGGGTGTCTGTCATGCGGTCGATGATAAGATGGCTCAGCAGGACATTTAACTATGTGCCTTAAGGAGTATTTGATGACGCCTTTCACTTTATCATATGCCAGGACTTTACAGCTGTCGATGCCATCCTGAAACAATGCCGACGCTTCGAGCAAGCGAAGAGCCGTTGCATACCACAGCAGTTGCAACGGCTTCCCAACACCGCGTCGCCCTCTTGCGGCGAAGCCCTATTCCTTCAGTCGTTATCACCCGCGACTTCGTATCGTAACGCCCTGTAATACACCGTCATAAATATAGCTCGCCAAGACCTGGAAGCGACTCCTCCTGCAGAAACTATCCCTCAGGCCGTGGCCAGTCCTGTTCCCGCCATATCGCTTATAGGAGCTTTCGTTCGTCACTAACTGACTGACATGGGGATCCAGCTAGAATTGACGGTGAGTCCTCCTGCTCTCCGCTGAAGTGATGCCCCTCCCGGACCACGCTACCAAAATCCCGGTGACTGCAGATCCCAGTATGACACGCCCACTTGTTTAGGTGCAGGCGTGTTAAGAACGTCACTAGCTACTGCCGAAACCGCTGGTCGTCCAGAAGTACGTTAAAGGACGACTACCGCCCCGATGATGCACACCTCCTAACCTACTACCGATCACCCCCCCCCCCTCATTCGAGACCCCATTATCTTCAGATGCCTCACCAGCTAGCTCAACCTTCCTGCGAATCGCCCGTCTCGCTCTAGGGAACCCTGTCGACAGTCACCACACCCCTATTTGCGCGCATCTCCGTGAAAGTAAGTGAAGTAGCTGCCGGAGGTGATGCTGCATCAACGATGGACCCCGCCAACACTCTTTTTACGTTACCCTATAAAGACAATTTGCTAGCAGTTGAAGTTGATGGCTTACTGGTTAACTCCCTCATACATCGTACTGACACCTCCGTTATGAGCGCACACCACGCGCGCGTTTGCTCAAGGTTCTCACTCCTGCCCTTTCCCATGTTCAAATTGCTCACGGATGAACTGCTCTCACAGGCAAGTGCACTACCCGGTTAGCACTGCCGACGACCGACCAAACTGTTCTGTTCTAATTTCTCGACAAACGCCCTAATCACGTCATTCTTGGCCGTGACTTCCTCTCACACTGTTCCACATTATTCGAACGTTCGGCGGGGCTTCTTTGCCTTCAGCCCTGACCTTCATGTTACGACCACACCCCTTTTGCACTCCCTTACGCCTCCAGCTGCTTCTTATGTCCCTCTGTCTTCACTAATGCCTGTCCCAGACAAAAACAACGTCGTTGCGCCCCTCCTTGACCCACTACTCACCCTGCAACGCCGCACTTACAGTCAGTATTGTCCCCATACGTCAGGGTCATGTCTCTTTACCAATTCTGAAGTTCGTATTACACACCGAAGTTCCTCCACGAGGAATGACTCTCGACACTTTTTGTCCGCTCATCGATTTTTAATTGTCTCATTTTATTCTAGACCCCATACCGCGTTAGCCTGCTTGGCCCGCTAAACCTCTGCCCACCACTAAATTCGATTCTACGATCAGCCCAGACCTTCCCCAGATCAAGTCGACCTTCTTCATATGCTCTTGGCTTCTCAGAGTGACATATTTGAATTAGAAAATCCGCCGTTGGGCTCTAACTATCCTTATCACACAGCGCATCGACACAGGTGACGCGACCCCGATAGACAGGCTCCCGAAACACGTGTCTCGTACTGAACGGGACATCATCCAAGCCGAAGTTGACAAGATCCTCTCCAAGGATGTTGCTGTGCCCTCGTGCAGGCCCTGGGGATCACTAGTCGTGCTGGTAATAACGAAGAAAGGCACCACATGATGATTCCGCAATGATTCACAGCACCATAATTATATTACAAAAAATACGTCTACCCCTTGTCAAGATTTACGATGCCCTCGGCTCTTTACATAGTGCTCAATATTTCTCTGCTATTGATATTCTATGTGGATACAAGGAGACAGCTGTTTACAAATGGACCGAGAGAAGAAAGCTTTCATCACACTAGCAGCCTCTGTGAGTAAAACGTTACGCTGTTCGGACTATGGCATGCTCTCGCATCGTTCAAACGAATTATGGGCTCTCTTATTCGTGGTTCCCAATGGTCAACTTCTATGCTTCCTGGAGGGTGTAAATTTTAACGAGCCCTCAAAACGCTTCTTAGGCAGTTTTCAGACATCCTCGTAATATTTCAATGTGTGGGCCTTCAGTTCAACCGCTCCACGTGTCGCTTTGGCTCCAGACATTTCGAGAAGACCCTGGTGATCGTGTCAGATTATATAGGTGTTCAACCCGACCCTGAAAATGTGCATGCATCAAGCAATTCCCTGAGCCCCTCTGATCCGCTAAAAGCTCATAGCCTCTGACGGGCCTTCTTAATGGGTGCTGAGTTCAATCGGGACGCATTTAAAGCACACGCGCTCGCTTAATTCGCATCCTCTCTCACCGCCTCACCTATCTTGGCGAACTTCGACCCGACTCCAGCCACCGAAGTCCGGACTGACACTATCGGCATGTGCATCGGTGTTATTCTACCCCAACGACAGGACGGGCGAGGCCACGTTATTGCATACGCTGGCTGCCTCGTGATATTCTCTGCACAGAACTACTCAATCACGAAGATGTACTTCCGGCACTAGTGTGGGCTGTAGCAAACTTTCGCAGTATCAGTATGGCCGCCCCTTTTCGGTAACAACCGACCACCACGCACTCTGCTGTATTTCTTCTCTGAAAGGTCCAACAGCACAGCTAGGTCGATGAGCTTTGCGTCTACACGTGTATTTAAACACCATAGTTTGTAAGTGCGGACGGTGACATCAATACGCCGATTGCCTGTCCTGTTTCACGGTCGACAACCCCGACCCTGCTGTTTCGAGCACCCTAGTAATATTCTCGCAATAACGTATTTGTTTCCCCTTGGGGCAAGCAGCGCCGCAATGGTTGTCTACGCGCAATTATCAACATTTTGAACTGTGCCTCTCCCGAGAGTTCAGTACGCCTCTTCAAGTTACGCAATGTGATCCTCTGTCGCTGAAACCGCCGTTCCGAAGGTCCAAAGATGCCTCCCGTCCGCCCTGAACTTCTGCGCTTGGAAGTTCTCCAAGAACTTCACTACTTGCCTACTTCAGGTCACCTCGGTATCACACATCTCTACGATCTTGTGCGTTTTCACTAATTTAAGCCAGGGCTTTACGGATCGGTCAGATTTTATTTCGCCTCTTGCGACCTCTTCAAGCGCCGTAAGAAGCCTACGGCACCCCCGGCAGGCATCATCCAACCATTGGACATATCCCCCGAACCTTGTTTTCTGTAGGTGTTAATCTCCTTGGTCCCTTCGCGGTGTGTTCTTCGGGTACCAAATTGATCGCAGTCGCCACTGAGTACCCCACATTTATTACATCACACGCGCTCCGCACAGCAGCTGCGCATCAGACGGTGCCATTTTCTTCGGAATGTCATTCTTCATTGTGGCTCTCCTCGCAAGCTCCTCACTGATCACGGCTCCTTGGTTTGACCAGGTTTTCACCAATTTTCTTCGTGCTTCCTCGATGTGACACAAAATCACGACTTCTTAGCATCCTCAGAAGTATGGTCTCACTGAAAGTCAACTGAACACTTACACGAATGCGATCAATGCATGTCTCTGACGATCATCGTGATTTGTACTTGGCGTTACTGCACGTGAGATTTGCGTACCATTCATCCCGTCGCGACACCGCTCGATATTCTCCCTTTTACTTTCTCAACGGCCACGAGCCAACTTCGCAACTGGACACTCTCGCTGCCTTCAGTAACAACTTCCGACTATGCCCGAGACAAAGTCGCCTGTACCGACCATGCTCTATATTATTACCGAAAATATTACCGATAGTACCAATATTTTGACTTCCTTAAAACATAGAGATGCTCCATTTGCAGTCCGGCCACTACCTTTTACTGTGTTCTTTGTGCGTTCGTCTTTTCGATGCTGGCGCCTTTTCTTGGGATATCTACCTTCGATACCTTTATTTGTAGAATAAAGTATATTGTATAAAAATTTAGGGTGATGCCTACCCTTTCGACCAACGCTTGTGTTGAATCCGCGCTTAGTCTAGTTTTTCAACGCCAAACGCATTAGCCCCAGAGGCAAACGAAGTCCTTTTCTACTACTCGGGCCACTCTCTCCTAACTACTAGCCTTCTCAGTGCTTTATTCACGAGACCAGATACTCTCGTGGCGGCGGGTATTGTTAAGCCGCAACGCCCGCGAAACGTTCTCCGCCATGGTGCGGAGGTTTCTAGCGCTGCGGGAGCGCAATTTGGCAATCTCAAAAATTGTTTGCCTTGGTAACCAGTCATAAGCTGCTCTCGAAATCAGTTACTGTCGGGTAATCTTGGTTAAGTTCGGGGCCCCACCTTACGACATGTGGGAACTGCGGGCGTGCCACTCGGAAACGGGGGATGCGTTTGAAATTGCAAAATACAGGAGGCGATGGATGAACACTGAAGCATGGGAAGAACGATCACCGCCGTCCGCCACGAAAGAGCGGGGAAACAATCGTCACTGGCATTGGGTGCGAACAAAGTGTACTGTATTCGCAAGCTGAACACCCCAGTCAAAAAACATTTTACCTTGTAAATGCAGTTTCCACTTGGGTATGTGAGCGGTTTTATAAAAACGTGCTTTTTTGGAGCGATATCGGGTGATTCGGGTCAGAAACTCTGTAGATCCAAACTCGTTTTATACTGTCTGGGCGTTCTGGGTTTTACCAGTTAACAGTGTCCGCGGCAGTAAGCGTCACATGACGCTGAAGCTACACTTTGTCTACGATGCTTGCCCTGCATAATGGGATACGTATTATTTCCCATCACGCGAGGTTGTTTACACGCGCGAATTGGTGTGTATTGTGTCGGCCGAAGCCTGCCTTTCTCGCTGCGGATAGAAGTCGAAATTGTGCTTGTGCAGCATACCGCTGTCAACACTACACCCTGGTTAATACCCGCGGTATACCTGCACATAACTTGGGCATGAGGTGCCCTAAAAATACATTCTAGTCCACTCATAACAATATCCAAGGGCCAGGGAAATCCCATCGTTATAACGGACAATTGTTATAAGCGGGTAGCGAAATAAAAAGACGGGAAAGAGTTCAACGCTTTTCATTCGCATGCCAGCAAGGCCGTACTACTGCTACTTTTGGGAAAAGAAGCAACAGTCAGTCCACTTTGTTTGCCGCGTGCGAAGCTACCGCAAATCTGTGCCAGAGCATCTGTAGGTACTTCACCAAGCTGATGTAAATGTCCTTGGGGGAAACGACGTCACCGAGGGTGTGTCACGCATTGGGCCTCCTTGAATAACACTACCTGAGTAGGCTGCGCAACCGCGTCATGAAAGTAATCACTGTTGCATTTCTGGTGCGCAGTATAACCGGATTCAATCATTATACCGGATATCGTGGCGCTGGAGCATTGATACAAGCGGTTTATTTTAGAGTAGAAACAATACAAATGTTTTCCGAGCCACAGATGTTCGTCGTTACATCCGATATATTGTTATAAACGTATCGTTATAGGGGGACTCGGCTTTACTGGCAGTTTTTGGCCCGTTAATAAAGACATCTGTTTCGGTGTAAACTCGCGCAGAAAGGTGAGCGAGTTTGCAAAGTCACATCGGCCAAAAACCTAAGCCCACACACAGACTATTAGTAGGCCATTGCTCAACTGACGTGGTGCACGTTTGTTGTAAAGCTGATGCTGTTCCGGTTTCAGTACCTTCACACTTCCGATCAAGTCCTTTTGCGCTCTTTTATTGATCAAGTTGAAAGTGACCTGGGGTTCTCCAATGTGCCACATCAAAAGTCACCCTGTCTGGCTCGCAACCACGTTTGTACAAGGAGGGACTATGGCTGCATGTAAAAGCAGGATTGCGTTTTCTGGTGGCGCGATGACAGATTGGGCAAAGCTTCTTTGGGCATTTGTTGTTTTAAAACACGTGCTTAGATGGGCGTAATTAGCATTGAAACATAGAAACGTAGCACTATAGGTGTTATTGTGCCATTTGCAGGTGTGGGGAAACCAGCTTCTTCACTTACAATCACACGCAGGTTTAGCGATAGGTGTACACAGATCTCCCACTCAAACCATTTTCTCTGTCTCATAATGCTTGACTTGAATGGGAAGCTGTTGTCCAAATTGTATAACTTGAGCGAGCTAAAAAGTGGCGGATCTTGAAGTAGTGGTGCAAGGCTGGTGAAACAGAGCTGAGAGTCGACTTCGCTTCATCCCTTCTGGGACCCGCTGTCCGTGTGGGGACCGACGAGCACAGTACTCGGGATCTGCCCTTCTTCGCTGCCAACTTGTCACAGCAGCTTTGGCGCAATCGTCCTGGTTGGATAGCACGACTTATATATTGTTCTTGAGCAGCGCACAATGGCGTTAACGCTGTGCTTTTTCTTCCACAGGAATTACCGACTTATTCGGCTGACCAATGTTTCGCGGTCGTCTAAACAATGTGCTAGGTGAGGAGACGCGAGGAAATGTGTGTCGCCGACACGGTGTCACGAACACGAAGCTTCGCTTCCCCCGCGCACCGCTATCTCTCTTTGTGCGCCCGTGGACTGTCTTTATTGCGCGTGTTCCTTGAGTAGAGTTCAGCCCGACTGCAACGATAGCTCTCAACGCTGATGTAACTGGGATTGACAAAAGTTTAGCACTGTTAGAACGCTTGGTTGGGGGGCAAGCGCGTGACCTCTACTCTTTGCTGAGGCGGTCTGCTTTCGCACTCTGTATGATGATAATGCTGATGTCCTCAAAGATTTTGGCACGTTCCGACAAGGGGGGATTGGCCAGGGCTAAATCAATTGTGGAAATATGAGGGGACTTCAAAATACTAAATTATTTCCGGAAAGAGGCTGTAAAAGGAAACCTATTTGTGAATAAAACCCGTATTAACCAATATTCAGCACTGTAGAGTATTTCAAAAAACCTGGATCAGAAAGAAAATTTTCAATGCAAGTATATATATATCTCTTTTTGCAAACCCAAATTTCATGCGCTAATAGATAATATAAGTGCAATCGATATAGTCAACCCCAAACGGCAAATCAGGTCCTTGAAAAGCAGTTGTCTAGCTGTTGAGAAACAGCGACTATCGAGAAAAAATGTTTTATTGATTTGGGACTTGGCACCGAACACATATTTCTGTACGTGAAAGTCCTGATAAGAAGAGGTAGAAATTAGGCCTTGGAATTCTGAAGAGCAGCTCGGTGGAGGTAACCTCGCATTGTGGAGAACCCCAAAAATGAACATTCCACCCAAACTCTAAACGTTGGTACTCTTCAAAGAATAAAAGTGAATCTGAACGAGCCAATATCGTATTGATCTTGCAGATGCAAATAGAGCCAGATCCCTTGCCATAAGGCACCGCGTAGTCGTCTTTCTCGTTTTTCATACGCTACCGGACGTAGCTCAAGATTTAACGGCTATGCTCGTAATATCTCCGTACAAACAATAAAGTTCTCGTTGTTGGCCAGGCTGGGAGATATAAAAGGGTTTACCTGCTGAGAATGAGTAATGATGACTGTTTGTGTCTTTTTGTTCTCCCCAGGTTCGTATTAAATGCAGTTTCTACAATGACTACAGGCTCCGCCTTCAAACATCCTATTACTGTCAGTAGGCTTGTTGGTGAAATACTGAGGCTGTTCTCATTCTTCTCATTGGCGAAGGGCTTGCTGTATATCTTGATAAAATAAGACATATATATTTTATAAAAATTTCTTGCGTCTGATTGAGTGTACACATCATTCCAGTTCATTGACCAAAGTTCAGCACGAAAGTTCTCGAGGCTATCTTGAGTAACACTTTGAGTTGTGTATACATAACGTTATTTATTCTTACAGATAGGTTCATTGCATAAGAGATAAACACACACGTGATCATTGAAATCGCCGCATGTAACACCAAACCATACAAAAGAGGGGTCAATGTTTGTAATAAATAAATCAATGAATCTTTCCGTCTTTAAAGTGATACATGTCGGCACCTCAGGTGTAATGTGGAAATCATAACATTTCAATAGCACGTCAAAATGTTTCCTAAACGGGGTATTAGGTAACATATCTGTAATGAAGTCACCACCTAATATGGCTTCATATTAGTTCTGAGTAATGTAACACAAATAAGATTCCATCAACTCCAGGAAAGAATAAATATTACTCCTGGGCTTCTGTAGAACACAGACATAACTGTTATGCTGTTTACTACCGATACAATTTCAACATTAGCATTGATATAACAAAATTCCTGTATCATATCACCGTGAAACCTATTTCTATGCAGAATACATGCACCAGCACCAGGACATGCACATCGATTGACAGTAAAAGAAGAAAACGAGGGTATCTGAAAATCAATATCAAAATCAAACCCCGTTAGAGCTATAAATATCTAAATATACTCATCCTAAGCTCTCTAACAGTACACTGAAATTGTCGTACTCGTTTAATAAGCGTAAATTAAAAAAACATTTGGATATCGAAGGACACAGCCATTGTTGGGGTTCAGTTTGTTTAAGTTTACAGGGTAAGGAGTATCGGAATGAAACCATAACAAGGTGAAGCTCTGTTATTTGAATCTATAGCAAATATAATGGTTACGATGCAAGTCTCTCTGTCTCTCACGTCTGTGATCGCACGCGGAATATCAGCTTGCTTCTTGCGAAGCCGGACCTTTCCGTTTGAATGCCAACCGTATTTGCAGCCATTGGTTTGGACCCATTCTTTGGTTGTGTGTAACAGATATTTTTCTCTCCGGGTCAGGTTTTCAGACATTTAAATATTTGTTTCTTTTCCTTTGAGTGCGCTTTTCTTACTGAGCGATAGATCTCTTGTTGCCCCTTCCTTTCATACCGAATGAGGATCCTTGTCACTTTGTTAGGCTTTCCCGGCAGCCTGTGACAAGTATCAATGTAAGTCACTGACTTCGGCTACGTCAATCAAGTCGGCAACGTCATTAACCTTCTAATGAGGACTTCTTTTTCTGAGAAAACCCCACCACGAATTTCTAGGTTTCTTTTCTGGATGCGAAACTTAAGCGCATCCAAGTCGGCGTCCGACGGCAGAAGCTGCTCTTTTTGCCGCGCTGTTTCCATTTTTTCAATCCTTATGCGGAGATGTGCACTCTTTTTGTCCCGGCTGCCAAAATGCTCCACAATTTCATCGCAGTGGTTTTACATGGTCTGCATGAATATTTCGATGTTGTTTACCTGCTCTCTAAGGGGCAGCTAAAATTCAAGCGCTTTACTAAATTCGGCAAATGCCGCGGCTACATTGAACGTTTTTTTGGCCTGTCACATTGAGGCTGAACGCAAGACGCCACTCTACATGTTGGACACGTATATGCGTTAGGAGAGCGGTCACTTCTTGTTTCCTCGAGTGATTCCGGTAGGCCGGAGCTGCCCACTAAGTGGTATGGGTACTTGCATTCTTTCACGTTCTTAAATTGTCAGCCTCGTCTATGGGTTTATTGCCGTAAAAACAGATTTCTGCTTCAACGAAAGACATCACAGTTCATCCACAGTTGAAACAAATGACAGGCCTGTCAGCAACAGCAGTGGGAACAAAAAAGTAACAGAAAAGTAAATGATCTTAACTTTTTGAACAAAGCTGTGTTAAAGATACGGGTGATACATATCGACGTCCGTTGCTGGCCATCGCCGCTGCCGTACTGCCTTGAAACAGGTGGGAGATACCCCTATTGCAGATCTGCCACAATGCAAAATGTTGTCGTTCTGGGAATCTTGTCGGCCGGCAAATCCTGGGTTTCCAAAAAAAGCAGCTTGTCTAGGGTGATTCCTTGTATTTTCTGCTGCGGTGGTAGGCAGAGGAAGAGCCGAAACAGCGGGTGCGATCCCTCAGGAACAAACCTGTGAAAAGGGTACGGGTGGATCAGATCGAAGCCTTTTGTCCTTTACCGCCACACTAAGACTGCCTTGAAACCGGGTTGCGAGACCGCTGTCGCAGATCACCCACACTGTGCGACGTTGGCGGTTCAGATATCTTGTTGGCTGGTGAATACTGTGATAAGGGTACGGGTGAATGAGATCGTCGTCCATTGCTCGTCACCGGCACTGCCCGACTTCTGAAGTATACCTCGTTTATTCTTAGTTCTATGTTGTCCCATTCAAGCTTTCTCAATCACCCCTCCATGGATGCTGTGAACAGTTTGGGCTAGATGGTATGTCCCTTTCCTACTGCCTTTGGGATAGGGAAGTGATCGATTTTCTTGTGGTGGGATTACCCTGCCCGCGCATTTCATAAATAAGTCTTCGAGAAGTCTTATTGAGGTATCTAATTTTCAGTGCTCTTTTATTGCTGCCAGAAGAGCTGCGGTGAGTGGGAAATGAAATAGCTTCCCAAAGTCTATAAATTCTATCTAAAGGGGCTAAGCGCATTCTGCTGATTTTTCTTTCAAATGGTTGATGATATGGTTGTGGGGTTTCGGCAATCCATGCGGTCACCTATGTGGCTAACTGTAGTTTTATAAACTGCTTGTGAACTAAGTGTTGGCTTATGGGACGGTTTTCATGAGGTACTTGGCTCTCCCTTCTTATGAATGAAACATTTTGGCATTTTTGCAGGCTATGGGTATTTTCGAATTTTCGTGTATTCCCAAAATAGCACAGAAAGCTGTTTTATTACAAATTCCCAATCCTTGAATAATGGATTCATGGTTGCTCCAACGGAACCTGCAGCTTTTTCATTTTTACGAGTTTGAGAACCTTTCCAACTTCATTTTAGTTTCAAGTGGGCAAACGAAAATCTAGTTTGTACTCACTGTACTTTCCCCTTGTTTAAGGTCGCTGGCATACAGCATAGTGTAGAATATCTGCTACATATATTAAATCGGCGAAGCTGTGCGTTATGTTTCCCTGCTTTCTCTGAGTGCGCACATCGTGTCCTTGCCGATGGTTGGCTTCTTCCTAGTTCCCCTCAAGCGTCTTCCTTATTGCAGCACTCCCTCGACCTTCGGCTTAGTTTTATCCCCGAATACCCCGTGTTTTAATTTTATTCACTTTTTATACCATAAATAAATTATTCGGCTTAATCATACTTGACACTTTTATGTACTTACGTTTGCCAAATATGTCATTTGGTTTTATTAGGTTTTTCAGTTTGTTCCCTACATATTGCTTCTGCCACATCTGCTGCTTCTTCTGTAATTGCCGTCATTAAATTGTCAGTGGCCTGTCAACACTATCTTCGTTCTGCTTTTTCAGAAGCTCGAATTTGTTTTGAAGAGGTGTTTGAAAAATGAACGCCATCCCGCCCTGCGAAAGTAGATATCCCGCGCACCAGTTGTAAAGCACTACACATGCTGAATTGGGGAGGGTATGAAATGTTCCCCCTTGTCTTGGCAGGCTTGTCGCTCCCACTCGGCTTCTCTGGCGGCTAATTCTGGGTCCTGGCGCATGCACTACGCGCATTGGCGAGCACTACTGGGTCCTGCATAGCCTGACGCATGCGCTAGCATACGAATGACGTCAACCCTCCCACCCTTTCGAAAGAAGCTGCAAACCTAACCTTTACTAGAACACACGGTGGGGGGTTCTTATTGTTAACCGGTGACTTATCATCCCTGATATGGTTTAAATGCTTGTTTTCTAGTTTTCTTCCTTTAACCGAGAAGTGAGCTCCACGCTGCACGGCTGATTAGCCTGACTTATGCGCTTGGCGTCTTGGGCGGGAGCTGATGTGTCCTGTGCGGGATCTTTTATTTCTGACACAAAATTTGCTGACCAACGACAGGCCAACAGCTTAGCTATAATACTGCGACCTGGCTGTGACTGACGGCTTGCAGGGTTTTTTATGTCTCACGAGTTTCCGTCTTCTCTTTTGAGGTTGAGCCTTATATTGCATCTAACTAGCCTACCATCGCTGCTCCGAATCTGTCTTGCAAAATGCCTAGGTTGTCACATAACATCAAGACAATGTTCTTTGTTTTACTACCATCTGGACTTTTTGTGTCCATTTCTTATACTTATATTTGCAGAAGACTGTCTTCATTAACATCAGTGTATTTTCTTCGGCGGATTCCACCCATTTATCTCCTCAACTGTTGCTATTGTGCATACGAAAATTTTTCTCTGACCTTGCCCTCATTACAAACTCACCAACCTTTGAGTTAAAGTCTCCCAGGACAATCGCGAACACTGTTGTTGCCTTGGTAATTGTCCATTTGACGTTTTCGTATTGTCTGTCTGCAGCTTTGTCTTAACAGCTGGTTGTTGGCGCACCGGGTTGTACTATCTCACCTTTATTGTAGGTTTAGCTAAATTACAACAGCCGGAATCTCACGCTGTGCTGTAAAGCTGTTCCATGATCTCTGCTATTTGCCTGTAGATTAGAATACTATCCCTAGTATAGCTTCGTTTTGGGTGCACTGTAGCACCGAATAAGCCCGATAGTTAGCTTAGTGAAGCCTTATGCACTTTTTCTGACTTAGCTTAACAAAATGATGTCCGACCCACCTAATGATGAAGAGCTCCTCTAGTGGTACGTTAAGCTTCCTTCGCCGGACTTGGTGAGTGCATTGAATATTGCCAGGGTCATCTTCGTAGTTTTCAAAGTGCAAAAGAGTCTACACAGGATCTTTTTCGGAGATACTTATATATCTAACAAGCCTGGTTTTTCTCACCAGGAACGCTAGCCGCTCTCCCTCTTTTGCGGGTGCCGTGGGTCGCCAGCATGTAGCCCTATATCAACGCTAACAGGGTTTTTGCCAACGAGGATTTGTTGATGCCAATGCAGTCAACCTCAATTTGGGTCAGTAAACAAGGTTTATTAAGCACTAATTCTGCAGTCAACCTTGTGATTTATTCACAAATTGGGGTATGAAGGGTAAAGATCTTACGGAAGATGCTTTATATTGTTACGTGACACAGTACGGAACCCGACACAAACGAATGAAAGAGAATAGGATTTCGCAACATTACAAAGGCGGTCTTCTGAAAGTTTTAATGTGATGTGCCCACACACTTTTTTCGGTTGATGGAAAAATGGAGCATAGTGCAGCTTTTGCTTCTTTATCTTGTAATAGTGCCCCTTGTTTAAGCCAACCATCCTGATCGAGGTCACAATAAATTTGCAGTTGCGGTAGAGTAGCGAGATGAAAGAACAATATAGAATAACAACTTTTCGTTGTTAAGAATCAGTATGATAACATTGGTGTGCGCCGGCTCCATAAGATCCCCCCATCATAGGCTACGCACTGTGGCAGGGGCCACTTCACAAAGGACGTTACATCAGTGCGGGATGAAGGCGACACGAACCATGATAGAAGGGAACGATCTTTTTAAAACAACAACAAGGCTGCCGTGAGAAAGCATGCCTAGCTTGCACTAACCGAAATCTTCTTAAGGGGCAGGAACTAGATACTCATATTCCCCTGTACTCTTGTTCGGCCACTCCTAACAAAGATCTTCAGAAGCGTCATCACCTCGAAAAAACGGTAAAAAGTCATGGTAAATAAAAACACAAAACATTCGCTGTCCTTTCTCTTTATTAGGAAGCATGAACAGCGATACTGCCCACCTCAGAAGATGTGCACGAAAGAAAATACCTTTATTTTATTTGCGATTTAGCCAAATTTCTAGGCAGTGAACTAATGACTGTTCCAATGTCTTGAACCTCATTTTACTGGAGAAATATGGCCTGTTCATTTCTCTCCCGCATCGTAGGCCTCTTCCTGTCTATGTAGCGAGCAGAGATGTATCTCTACGCGAGGGATGGATCCAGCAGATGGTTCTTGTAGATCAGACGAGGTTGGTGCACCACAGCAACATAACCTGCCTACAGTACTTTATTAAATTGTAGGCAACCGAAAAGGGCATTTTATTATTTCTGGTATAAAAACTAGGTACGCCACCATGTCCGTTCTGCACATACTACTCCCATTTGCGTGCATCACCCACCAACTGGTGATTCCCGAAACTATAGGGATTAACGACTCCATACCTAAGGTGGTTTCGCAAGCTCATACTGCCTAAGAAGGAACAATGGCTTAATTCGGTGTTCAATCAAGCTACGTGCTTGCGGTCGGGGGTATTCAAAAGTAGTCGACGAGGTGGGACATCAGGCAGCAACGGCGCGGCTGCAGTGGTGAAACATACGTCAACGGTGGCGAGGGGAAGCAAAGAAGCGATGCCGAGTAAAGAGGATTGACGGGAATAAAAACGGGGGTGGGGGGTTAAGCAGGTCTCACCTACACTTTGGAGTCAACGTACAGTAACCTTTACACACGTTCTTGTGCAATGAATGAATTTTTAGCGTCTTGCTAAGGTTGACGTAAATTGCTACGTGGCTGGCCTGGTGGGTGAAATTGGTAAAGAAATTGTACTCGTCCGCTTCCTCATTTATTATTTTCCGAACGATGAATAACTGACTGTTGTGTTTCAGATTCTTCACCAGCATGGCATGCTGTGCATTTCTTTTGTAGTCGGGCTGCGCTCTGGCGTCAGCGCCTATAACGGTTGCCTCCATTCCTTGCCTCGCCTCGTGTATTCAATACATAATACATCTGCCTTGTCACCACGCAATGGCGCCCATGTTTGCCATTTGCTTATTTAGATTCCGCAAACACGCGGACAGCACGTTGAGGATGTTGAAGAATCTCAAAGGCGAACGGAAAGCAAGAAAAGCAAACTGTATTTACAATAAATACAGGGCAAAACAAGCTTTAACATGGCGACCGAGAATCTTCCTTCTTTCTCGTCATCGTCTGTCTCCTCCGCGTGCCATCACGCCAAGATTCCCGCTATTCTTCCACGTGCTGGGCCCCGCACGCTGGCCACAATTTCAAACCAGATCACAGTTCCTGGCAATAAGAAACACCCTCCAGGCACCAGCACTGAGGGTTGTAATCTCCGTCTACGCTGCAGTAAGCTCTATTGGGTACAGTACTGCACCGGTCGTCGCAATGGAGCTCCGCTAGGAATCCTCCCAATGCAGGCTCGGACGTTGTGGTCGCGTCCCATGATAACTTGTATAACCCGACCAGTCTTCCACATTTGTCGAGGAGCTTTTTCTTCGTGCACAAGCACCAAATCTCAAACTTTGAGCTCGTGGATGGGCACATTTTTCGCATGATGGAAAGAGCGCACTGCAACAAATATTCCTTACGCCATCTCCTCCAGAACTGTTCCGCAAGCCGTTTACGATGGAGCCACCTTCCCGTGACTTGGCTTCTTGTTGCTTCCGCTGTTGGTGGTTGACCCGCAGGTATCGCAACAAGCCTCCTTCCTATTAGGAAGTGTGCTGGCGTGAGTACCTCTGGGTCATTTGGTGCTGAAGAAAGGTGCGTGAGCGGACGTGAATTAATTACTGCCTCTGCCTCTTGAAGTACAGTCGTCAGTTCTTTAGTCGTCAGTGCAGCTTACCCCAGGACTCGCCGTAAACAGTATTTTACGGTTCGCACCATACGCTCCCAAAATCCGCCCCACCACGCCCCTCTTTCTACAATAAACTTCCATTGCACGCGTGTTTGAGCACAGTAATCTTGAAACTTTACGTCCAGGAACGCCTTTTCCAACGATGCAATATCTTTGGATGCCTTTTTGAAACTTCGTGCGTTGTCCGTGGAGATGACAGCCGGGAGTCCACGGCGAGACGTGAATCTTCGTAGGGCTAGACGAAACGCTTCACTCGACAGTCTCGAAACCAACGCCAAATGCAGGGCTCTCGTAACTGCACATGAAAACAAGGCAATGTAAACTTTCGCAGATGAGCTTTGAGTGCGAGCATAAAGAGGTCCAGCGAAGTCTATCCCTACTACCTCGAAGGGATCCGAGCGGCGCACTCTATCACCAGGTAAAGGGGCTACAGGTGCACTGGCTGGCCTTAGTCGTGATCTTATGCAAGCATTGCATCTGCCGATTACCTTTTTTACTATTTGTCTTCCGCGCTGGACCCATAATCTCTGTCTTAGCTCGGTCAATGTGTCTTGAGTCTCGCCATGAAGGGTTCGTTGGTGGCAATCGCGAATGACAAGTTCGGTGAACGCCTGAGAAGGTGGCAGTAAGAGAGGGTGCTTGACTTCCTGTTCTCCTTGAGAGAACTTTAGCCTGCTTCGTACACGCATCAATCCCGTTGAGTCAAGGAACGGACTGAGCATCCGAATGCTTGATCGGCAGTCGAGAGGAGCTTGATTCAAGAGCCGCTCGAGCTCCTCACCGTAACTGCCTTGTTAAACAACGCGGATCCAGTACAATTCCGCGTCCCTAATCTCTTCCGCTCAGATGGATGTAGATATCCGGTTGGCAACATTTCTACAATTTCGCATAAATCGCAGAATCCAAGCGGTGATTCGGAGAATTCGCAACAGGTTGGAATACCGCGCCAAGTCCAAGATGGGATTCACAGCCCTCACAAAGCAGATTTGCACAAATCTCTCCCTTTCCTCGTCGACGCCTTTCAACCCAATCTCTGACTCTTCCGTAGTCCAATCTTTAGGGTCTTTCAGTAACCACGGGGGTCCATGCCACCATCGTTCATCGGTTTTCAGAATGTGCAATGACACCCCGCGAGTGAGATGATCGGCAGGATTGCAATTTCCGAGACAATGCCGTCACTGTATCCTAGCCGTCAGTCTTTGAATTTTGGTGACTCCATTTTTGAGAAATTCTTTCCATTGTGATGGACTACCCGTAATCCTATGCAGAGTGATGCGGGAGTCTGTACAAAATATACTTTCGACGTTGCACGGTACTTTGGCAAGAGATGCTTCCAAGAAATGTGACCTACGGGTCCCGAGGGCGGCGCCGAGGAGCTCCAGTCGCGGCAATATCAACGTCTTCATAGTAGCGACTCTTGACTTGGCCATCACCAGTTCTGTTTTCACGCAATTGCTGTTGTCTTGAAGCCTTAAATAGGCGCATGCTCCGTATGCTTTCGGGTTCGCGTCACAAAATATGTGCAGTTGAGCTGCCGTAGTCTCTGGGGATAAATGTACCCAGCGAGGTATTTTGACGCTGCCAAGTTCCTGGAGGTCCGATCGGCAACGTCGCCATTGCGCTCCGATGTCAAGTGGAAGATCCTCATCCCAAGAGACATCCCGTTTCCATATCTCTTGGAATAATATCTTGGCTTGAACTGTGAATGGTGCGATAATTCCGAGAGGATCGAAAATTCGTGCCACTGTATGGAGCACTGATCTCTTGGAGTTTAGATCTTTGTCAAAAAACCTAAGTATAGACTTTGAAGCTATTGTCATGAGATCTCTACGGGGCTCCCATACCATGCCAAGAATCTTGAGTGTTCCGTCGGTAGAAGTGATGCCTCCTTCTTGCTCGAACAACTGCTGTAGGTGTGTCGAGTTAGAGGTCCACTTCCTAAGACGCATACCTGCTAAATCTAGTATAGCGTTAGCTTCCGTGAAAACACGTTGCGCCTCTTGGTCAGTGTCGCCTCCCACGAGCAAGTCGTCCACGTAAAACGACTTTGCGGGTAGGGCAGCCGTGTCCCTAAAGGAACCGCTGATAAGTCTCAGGTGATGTTGTAAGGTGGGTTTCAGCAAAAATGGGCTTGCTGTGGTACCAAAAGGTACTCTGGTCATCCTCCAGTCTTCCACACTTCAGGTTTAGGATTCTCGTCCGAGGGAACTTGCTTGAACCACAGAAACCGCAGTGCATCTCTGTCTTGCTCTCGAATGCAGATTTGCAGGAACGCCTTTTTATAATCTGTGGTCAGAGCGATGGGCTGAAACCGAAATTTTATCTACAGTGTGGTCGAGTCTTCCAGAAGCCTTGGGCCTTTTTTCCAAATGTTCATTGAGGGACGTGTACTCCGGCCCATGTGACGATGCGTCGAAAACCACTCGGACCTTGGTAGTCGTGGACTCGCTGCGAATCACTGCATGATGCGGCATTTTATACACCGGAAAGGATGATGGTCCGATTTCCTTTACCCGCTCTGCGTGTCCCAAAGTGATGTAGGACCGAATGGTGGAGTCGTATTGCTGCCCGAATTCGGGATGGCGCCGCAATTTCGTCCCGAGAGCCAGAAGTCTCTTCATAGCTTGCGTCTTATTATCGTCCAAGCGACCACCATTATCTTTCCATGGGAGTGCAACCTCGTAGCGGCCCTCCTTAAACTTGACGTTACGCCTGAACTCACAGAGAACGTCCGAGGCCTCATTTATTGTATTGTCCTGGTCCACAATACCTATGCTCTCAAGCTCCCGGAACTTCTGCATGATGCTGTCGGCTGGTTCCGCAGACGCACTCACTCGTAGAACGCAGGTGTTCATCGTCAAATTAACTGATGTACTCAATGCGAGAGGTCCTTGAAACATCCATCCGAAGACGGAGTCAAGAGCCACCATGGCTGTGTTACCATATTAGCGTTTTATCTCTCCAGTCATGAGCTTCCAGAGGTGATCAGAGCAGACAAGCAGCCCAATACCAGGTACGGCTGCCATACCCGGTATATAAAGTTTGTCGGCGATGTTGTGACCTCTATCTTCCAGTGTCTTCAGGAAGTGATGTTCAGCCGGCACTTGGACAACATCTTGGCAAATGAATGGGACTTCAATGGCTTGTATAAGATGCTCCGTACCATCGTATTGACGGCGAAGATGTACTTCCACGAGGCGCCGACGCTGTGAAGTCGCAGCCGCCTGTCCGAAAGTATTCAACTGGAGACCCGTACTTCCAAGCTCTTTCAGGCATAGGGTCTTGGAAATGTCCTCCCGAATAAACGTTTTCTGGCTTCCACCGTCTGCTATTGCACGAATGTACGCGCAACGCTTACTTCCGACAACCCAAGTCCGGAACGTCTGCAGAAGTACCTCGTTAGTCAAGTATGAACACGTGCTTGTGTGAAGGCTGTTAGCGTTCACACTCTTTGTGGCTTCAGCTTTCTTGGTTTGCCACGTTGGATCGCACATAGATGAAACATACCTCCCTTGACAATTGCTGCACTTTACTTTCCGGCGACAATCCTTTGAACGATGCCCACGCATAGTGCACCGAAAGCATCGGTTGTCTTTGGCGAGCTTCTTGAACTTTTCGTCTTTCGTGATAGTTATATCACAGTGCTCGGTAGAATGCTTTGGAGAGCAGCAAAAGAAGCAGGTCTTGTTTTCCTGTGGGGCGACAGTATACAGTACGGCTGCAGTTGGTAGGTGCGCCAATTGTTTGCGGTCAAATCCACTTCGAGGACTTCTTTTATCTTGGCGATCAGCCAACCCACTTCGCTCTCGACTCTCTACCTCTACCAGCAGATAATCAAGAAGACCTTGCAGCTCACGCTCTGCCGTGCCTGTTTCGCAAGTTGGCGGGGATAGCGACTACCCGCCTTCTTCTAGCTGTTCGGTTCGCGACGTGGATGAGGTCTTAGAAGTCACCACCAGTCGATGATAGCCAACGACGACGTCGCTTCGTAAAGCTTCCAGTATGCTGTCCGTCAGCATGGTAGCATAGGTAGCCGAACTGATGTTCAGGGCTCTGAGTCCCCTCATGTAGCAGCGCACGTTGTCCATAAGCTTGCGCAAACCCTTCACGTAGTCCGATGCTTGCACCGAGGGCAGAGACCTCAAGCGATCCAGATGCTCTTGAACGATGCGTCGAGTGTCACCAAAGCGCTTTTTAAGAATGTCGATGGCGTCATCGTAGCATTCACTCGTCGCTTGAAGGCCCGCGAGAAACGCAGCTGCCTTGCCGTTGAGAAGCGTACGTAGGTACTGCAACTTTTCTCCCTTAGTTAGACAGTCGTTGGTATGAACCGACGCCTGGTAATGCTCCCAGAAACTAGGCCACTGGCATATCTCCCCGTCGAAGGACTGCAGTTTGAGTGTCTGAGGCTTGACGGAACTGCTTCGTGCGAGTTCCTCGCATTGACCCACCCTCGCATGTGACGGGTTACTTGGGATAGGTGACACGTGGCTTGATTGAAGCATTGCTTCTCTTGACTTTAATTGAGCGAGCATACCCTTAGCAGCGTCTTCGTACTTCAGTACAGCCTCCATTTCCGCTGCGACCTCTTCGTCCTTGAGGTGCTCTTTAAACAAAACATTCAGCCTTTCCAATTCGTCGTTGTTGGCCTGCAGTCTTTCACGCAACGACGCCAGCAAGCCGATGTCCGTCGTATCCAAGACAGCTTTTGCTTCATTGACGAGGCGAATATTCGCTTGCCGCCGAGAAGACCGCTTCTCCTTCAGAAGGTTCATCCTTGCTTCCGAACACCGGTCGAACCGCTCCACTCCTTGTGGACACCCGAAGCTTTTCCGCTGTCTCTTTCACTGTAGGGCGTTCCACAGCTCCCGGTCTTTCGGCACCAGTTGTTGAAGAATCTAAAAGGCGAACGGAAAGCAAGAAAAGCAAACTGTATTTACAGTTTACAGGGCAAAACAAGCTTTAACATGGCGACCAAGAATCTTCCTTCTTCTTTCTCGTCTTCGTCTGTCTCCTCCGCGTGCCATCACGCCGAGATTCCCGCTATTTTTCCACGCGCTGGCCCCCGTACGCTGGCGCCAATTTCAAACCAGATCACAGTTCCTGGCAATAAGAAACAGAGGACGTATAAACGTTTTTTTATTTGTAAGTAACGGCTGGCCAAGCTCGATGCGACCAATACAGCATGCATTGTTGTCCAAAGAATTATACAGTGAGTCTGGTGCACAATGTAACCCTCGGAACACACGCAGTACAGAAAAAAATTATTTAAACGCTGCGTGCAGGACGTATTTCAGCTGACACAGCGTGTCGCATGTACCCTATATTTGACCAGGCACTAACAGCCGTTAGCCCTTGTTGAAAGAGTAGTCTCTTACGCAAAGCTAGTCGCAAGGACACCTGCCTCTTTGTTTTCAGAGTCAACTCTTACCCATGCCAAGTCCACACGCCGGACACAGCACCGATCACTCCGCAATGTACTCATCAGTGTTCTTGCTGCAGTTCCTTTTGTGTGCCTGGCCTTCAAGTTCAGACAACTATCTTATCAAATGTACGACAAGCGATCTTCCACTGGACGCAAGCGCACTACCCGTCTTCCCGGCGTTGCTCGGGGCCTCCTGCGCTTCCTTCTGCGCACCCCACGTGGACAGTACGGCCCTTCTAGCCTGGAAACCAGAGACAGTCGAATGCATATATAAACGCCTGGCGGAGATGCAACCATCGGGACACGGCACCGGTCACTGCGCAATGTACTCATCAGTGTTCTTGCTGCAGGTTATTTACCTTGATTGCTGCTGTCTAAAAACGTCAAATCGATTTCTCATTGCGGTGTCGTGCGCCTTAACTTGAAAGACCAGTTGCATTGGCTTTAGTTGCATTAGTGCATGCAGTGGTTGCTTTCTATTATGTTTTACTTTCAAAGTTGCTTTTGGCGCTGTCCAGAGACGTTGAATCAAACCCCGGCCCCGTCTCTTATTCTGGTACTCAGACAGATACGTTTGACGTCTCCGCGGTTTTACAGGTCATTAACCGAGTTGAACCTGGACAGGAAAATATTTTGGCTGAATGAGCTAATATTCAACTCAGAGAGGCGAGCACTCAAGAGGCGATACTGTACCTTTCCGCCTTGTGGCCTCGTTAGAGAAGGGTAGGCTTCCTCCCGATGCAGACATGCTGCTGCCACAGACATCCGAGATAAATGAACTACGAAGACGTACGGAAGACGCGGAGAACAGGCTAAGCCGGAACAATCTACTGTTTTTTTGGTTTCTCGGATGATCGGGCTGAAACATGGTAGTAGTCCGAAGACCATATTATTGCTTTCTGCTCTGAAAAGGTAAAATTACCATAGACCCGATTAACATTGATTGTGCTCCCAGGATTGGCGCCTTTTAACATAACAAAGACCTCCGTATAGTTGTTAGGTTTTCCCGATTTAGGGAAAAGGATGCGGTGTTATCGCATGTGTAAAGCTGAAAGGAACAGATTTTACTGTTCGCCAAGATGTGTCTCGTTCGCTGCGAATGCTGCAAAAAGGGCTTCTTGAATTCAGAAAACAGCAGCCTCAAATATGCAAAGTACGTCACGACAAGCTTATCATCGGGGAAAGCGTGTATGTTTATGATCCTGCGTCCGATTGTATCGTTCAGTCAAAAAGCAGCAAAACGGGTGAACTTTCTTCGTCCGAGTGTTAGCCGTACGGGTTCCTGTGTTAATGCACAATCGCCGGGTATTAATGTTCTACTTGTCAATTGCCGTAGTATAAAAAATAAAACAGATGACCTGGCTGCACTGCTATCATCAATTAACCCACATGTGGTAGTTGGATCGGAATCGTGGCTTGATAATACAATTTCCAGTTCTGAGGTTTTCCCTGATAACTACGTTGTTTACCGTCATGATAGAAGCGCTCATGGTGGTGGTGTATTCATACTTGTGAATAAGCATATACCCAGCCTGTATTTCGATATTGGTAATATAAGCTCCGAGTCGGTATGGTGTAGAGTCATGCTCTCTTCTATATCACATCTTTCAGTTGGCGCCTTTTATCGCCCACCCTGTGACAAAGCAATCAACCTCTTGTTGAACTTTCCAACATCTTGCATAAAGTTTCCACAGGTTACCTTCTGTTAGGTGGCGACTTTAACATGCCATATGTTTGTTGCCGAAATGAAAGGCCTATGTTTTCGTCTGAGTCAGCCCTTTCGAAAGCTTTCGGTGATTTAATTATCAGTCATGGCCTCTTTCAGTGTGTTGAAAACCCCTACAGTATCACTCCTTCCACAAGCAACACTCTAGACCTTCTGTTTGCCAATTCACCGGATTTAATAGGGACGCGTTAACCATACCCGGTATTAGTGAACACGAATGCGTAACGGCTCGCATAGTTTGTACGTGTACTCATGCGCTTTTTGTCCGACCTAGAAACGTTTATTTGTATGACAGGGGCAACTTTGGTAGCATATCGCTGGCCTTAGAGGAATACTTTAAAACATTTGAATTCCTTAGCGCTTCGTCCAATATAGGTGATGTGTGGTCACTGCTCAAACATAAACTTTTAACTCTTATCTACCTACATATCCCGTTTAAAATACTTTCAGGTAAACAAAGAAAAAATAAACCGTGGTTCACAAACGAAATAAAAACTCTAATAAATAAAAGAAAACGCTCATTCAAGAAATACCATTCTCAGAAGGAAGAAGGCATTCACGCTACCCTAGAGCAGGTGAACATTGAAATAAAGCTTAAGGTCAAAACGTCCAAGAAAGATTTTTTCCTCTCTCTTGGTTCAAAAATAAAACATAATCCAAAAGAGCTTTGGAAATTGGTTAAATATAATCGTAATGATAATACCGGCATTCTAGTGCTAACGTACGATGACATTTCCATTTCTGCTGATGCTGACAAGGCTAACTGTCTAAGTAATTACTTTGAGTCTGTTTTTTCAAAGGCTGTTCCCCAGGCTATTCCTGGCTACTCATGCCCTTCATATGATTTCATGCCCAACATTATAGTAGACGGTGGCGGTGTCCTCAAGCTTCTGCAGAACCTGAACACTAACGCTGCTCCAGGCCCAGACGGTATCCCAAACATAGTAATTATGTCTTGTGCCCCAGTTCTGACTATGTATCTTGTTTTGTTATACAACTTATCTCTAACGTATTCCATTCTTCCACAAGACTGGAAAATTGGTAACATTGTCCCGTTGCACAAAAGGGGCCCGCGTAACTGCGTATCAATCTATAGACCGATTTTGTTGACAAGCGTATACTGATAACTTTTAGAATACGTATTGTATTGCAGCATTTTTCGTCACTTCAAAATAATGCCTTTTTTGTAGATTATCAGCACGGCTTTAGGTTAGAGCATTCTTGCTCCATTCAGCTGATGGAATTTTCCCATGACGTGTTGCAATCTTGCGACCGTGGCCGTGAGACCGACTGTATATTACTGGACTTTCAAGAAGCGTTCGATAAGGTTTCTCATACACTTGTTATGCACAAACTGTCTTTTCTGGGATTACCCGAAAATATTCTTCAATGGCTCCGGTGCTACCTCGATGGACGCTACTAAAAGTGGCGGTCAATGGAACCGAATCAGCCATAAATTCTGTTTCTTCTGGTGGTCCTCAGGGGTCAGTGCAAAGACCATTGTTATTTCTGATATTTATTAATGATATAGGCCAGGGCATTCATTCAAAAGTGCGGCTTGATGCAGATGGCTGCGTTTTATGCAGAGAGATTAATGGCCATTCGGATAAATTGGCGCTGCAATCAGATCTCGACAAAATTCATTCATAGTGCTGCACATGGTGTATGCCCTTGAACATCAGTAAATTCAAACATATTCGATTTTCTAGGAAACACGTGCCACTCCCATTAAAATACAGTTTGAATAACACGCTTATTCCGCAAAAAAGACGAAGTTAAATATTTAGGAGTAATCTTTTCAGCTGATCTAACGTGGCACCTTCACATTGAAGCTGTGTCTTTTAAGGCATCGTCAACTCTTAACTTCATTCGTAGAAATTATAGACAGGCACCTCAGGAAATTAAGGAATGGCTATACTTGTCAAACATTCGGCCCATAGTCGAGTACGCATGCATTGTTTGGGATCCCCACCCTCAAAACCTTATCGACCGTCTAGAATCAATTCAGAATCGTGCTGCTTGATTTGTAACTAATAATTACCAGTTTCCTACTAGCATTACTCAAATAAAGAACTCGCTTCGCTGGCCCAACCTTTCTTTGCGTCGGACACGCTTTCGCATTTGTTTCCTTCGTGATGTAAACCTTCAGCGCAATGCCGTTACCAGGAATCTATACTTATAACCACCAAACAACGTATCTACTCGGCGAGACCACCAATTTAAGATAAGAGAAATAGCTGCGCGTACGTCAATTTTTGTGAATTCTTTCTTTCCCCGTTCCATAAAGCATTGGAACAACCTTCCGCAACACGTCATGGGGATGATAAGCGACGATAATTTTTTGAATTTTTAACCCAACATTTACTCAGTCAGTAGTACTGTGTTGTGCTTTTCCCTTCTTGCAGTATTTTAAAAATTGGGCCCATCTCCCCACGAGCGCGGACTCGAGTAAATGCGTCGAGTATGGGGTGGGTGTATTGCGTTAACGTTATTGTTTGGGGGGTGGTGGTGGGGTGCTAGTCAATGCGTTAACTGTTATTGCTTATTAGTATTATAGGTTATTATTTCTTTCATATATTAATTATTACTTTCGTGATTTTGCGACTCGAGTCCACCCTCGTGGAGAGATGGGCCCAATTTTCCTTTTTTTTGTGACGCAAGAAGTGAAGGCAAGGAGTAGGTTGTTGTGAGTCGTTATTTATTTATTTCTTGCTGTTGTCTTTGTATTGGACGCTGAGAACGACGGCTTCGTGATCGCTAAAGTGTACTGTTAAGAGGTCTTTAAGCAGTGGCCGTGCGCTGCAGCAACTGGTGAAGACAAGATCGATGCAACTGCTGCCGTGTATCAGCAGCTTCTTGACGTAGTTTGAATGAGTCAAGGATATAAGGCGCGTTCGTACCCTTTGATTCTGTGTCGCTTTTGTGGCGCAGTGGGAAGAGAACCACGTACCTCTCGTTCAGCCCACAGGGTCGTGGGATCGAAACCACGCGCCGATAACTATTATTATTTATATATAGTGCAGGGGGAGAGGGCGGACATGCGCGCTCAGCTGTTGCGGACGAACGGGGGACGCTACATGTGAGTTAAAGAAATTCTCTGCATTTAAAATTTTCCTTGTATATGCCCTGTTTTAAGCCATGTCTGGTGACTTTTTATCTTCTCTTTCGTGCCTTGCAAGCACTTCTTACCACATAACGTGCAATTGTTAACTGCAGTGCTTATGCTTTTTGTTTTCATATTGTTGTTTGCTTGTACGTTTTAATTCCTTCTTTGTAATCTTTTTTCTGACTGTAGCATTTCAAACCGTTAAGCGCATTTCTTTATGCCTTGTGAAAATTGCCCCTACTGTAATGCCCTCGGGCGAATGTAGGTACTTAAAAAAATAACTAAATAAATAAAGAGCACAACAAAAGGTTTGTAGTAGTCCATAACACCACTCTCCCTATTGTTTTGAAACAATTCCGACTTTCACTGCGAAGTCTAGCGTAGAACCCGGGATGCTCTGTTAGTTGATAATTACCGCAAAAATCACATGTCCAAGCTATGCCACACAATACGCTCAAACAGATTTTTACGCTAAGATAAACGCGAGAACCTAACAAAAGACGTACGTACTTTGTTGGGAGTATCAACTGGCATTCTGCATCGGCGTTTCGATGACACCGATATCGCTTCAAAACACAGGACTGTTTTACCACTTAAAAATTTTTAAATTTTTTAAAAAGTAACGGTCACGTGGATGCCTTTTCTTCAAAACATTTTATAAATGCGCACAGAAAAGGTTTTCTGCTAAATTGGTAAACGTAAATTAACTCGTCACAATACGATCTCCGCAGAACTTCGCTCCGCAGAACAACGTGTCACGCATGTTATTTATGCTAAAGTATTGCCAAAAGTATAGTTTACACAGATCAAGCTCCGGCACAGACTACGGCAGATGAGATGTGAACCTAGACTGCATTTGCGCTCTTTATTGGCGCATACAATATCCCCCTGTCCTAGAGGCCGGTAGAAGTGTTGTAAATCGGCTTGCTTTGTTATCTCCCGCCGCCTGAGCCAGGCGTGTGACGTATCAACTCAGCGTCATGTCTTTCCTCGCCCTTTCTGCCTTCCCAACTCCCTCTCCCTTGCTATGCTTTAAATACTGTGTTCACGGACGAATAAATCGTTCAGTCCCCAGCGCTGTCTCGTCTCTCGTCCACGCACCGTGTGTGCGCAGGCTATGTAACAGTGGCGACGAGCAAGAAAGGAACCCATGAAGTAAAAGAAGAGAACGGCGAGCAAAACCACGGTACGGTCCTTCAAGAACCTGCAGCAATGACAACGGCAGCCATGGCTCACCACCATCTTCCCGAGTATGACGGCGAGAGGGACAATTGGAAAGCGTACGTCATCAAGGCAGAAGCTTATTTCGAGGCAACGGGGGTTACCGACACAGCGAAAAAAAGGGCGTAGCTCGTAGCAGCGTTAAACACGAGGACTGTGCAGATTCTGGCTGGACGAGTCGCTCCGAAGAAACCGAACAGCCTAACCTACGAAGAAGTCGTTGCAGCGCTGGATGAATATTTTGACCAGAAGCGCCACGAGATAACGGAAAGCTTCCGGTTCTTCAATCGATGTCAGCATGACGGTGAGCCTTTGCAACATTTTCTTGTCGACATCCGACGCATTGCAGACAACTGCAATTTAGGCAGCATGCTGGAACGAATGCTCCGCGACCGTATAGTCTGTGGTGTCAGATCAAAGGCTTTGCAAAAACAGCTTTTGGCAAAAGCTAACTTGACTTTGGAAGAGGCCGAAGCGATAGCCTTATCAGCCGAAACGGCAGAAGATGACTCAAATAAGATATCGGGCGATACAACTACCGTACTGAAGGTTGACGCGCAGCGCGTGTTGACGAAAGAGCCTACTCTAAAATGCGGACGCTGCGGAAGTAAGAAGCATAACAGCCACGCGTGCGGCTGGGCCAAGAGTAGGTGCTATCGCTGTGGTAGGCCGGGTCATCTTGCGAAAATGTGTTCGAGCGACGCTCCGAGGAAACGCGAAACCGTGCAGACGCAAGGCATGCGGGGACGAGCACTGGCGGTGGCGGAAGACTGTGCGGAGGGGAACGTAGACGAAGCTATGCACCTCTGGACTTTGACTTCATCTCGGAAGTGGCAATTAGAGCCCCCAATTCACAGGACATTCATTTGGTGCGGCGTTGACATGCCAATGCTGATAGACACGGGGTCGCCCGTCTGCGTTGTGCCACGCGAAATTTATGAAAAGAACCGGGAGAGATGGCCGGCATTGCAACCTTCATCTATCAAGCTTTCCTGTTATCTTGGCAAGCTCCCCATCCTAGGACAATTGGACATGAAGGTAGCCTACAAGGGTGCCGTAGTAGACTGCTCCTTGGTAGTATTAAATTGCCCCGGTCCTAGTCTATGCGGGCGGGACCTAATTTTTCAGCTGAGCAATGCAGGGTCACCTGTTCTTAACTTGACTGCGGAAGCCGTATCGCCAACGAGTCTGCCGGCCGTGGACGACATCGTCAGCGAATTTCAAGACGTTTTCAGCGCGGAACTCGGCTGCATCAGCGGTCCCCCTGTGCACCTTCAACTCAAGGAAGGAGCTACACCAAAGTTCTGTAAGGCACGATCCATTCCTTTCGCTCTCCGGGATAAGGTTTCTCAAGAACTTGACAGACTGGTAGCAATTGGGGTGTTATCACCGGTAGCGCATGCGGAGTGGGCTACGCCCATTGTGCCCGTCTTAAAGAAAGATGGAACCGTTCGGATTTGCGTCGATTTCAAGATCACGTTAAATCCTGTATGCGAACTGGAGCAGTACCCATTGCCGGTGATTGACGACATGTTTGCGTGCCTAAACGGGGGAGAGTACTTCAGCACTCTCGACCTGCGTGACGCGTATAATCAAGTACCGCTTGACGAAGAATCGCAGAAGCTATGCGTAATTAACACGCATAGAGGGCTATTTTGCTTCAAGAGGCTGCCTTTTGGCATAGCGTCTGCTCCAGCCATCTTCCAACGAAAAATCGAAACAGTCCTGCAGGGGCTACCAGGCGTGCAAGCTTACCTCGATGATGTGTTGGTTGCGGAGCGACAGGGGAGCAGCGAGACCCTGCGAGCGGTACTGCAGCGTTTCCGTGAGCATGGTGTAAAACTCCGTCTAGACAAATGCAAATTTAGTCAGCCTTCAGTCACGTACTTAGGGCACCAAATCGACAAAAACGGCCTACACCCCACTGAGAAACACGTGGAAGCAATCGCCCAGGCTCCTAGCCCGACAAATGTGCAGGAACTACGCTCATTTCTGGGCATGCTGTCGTATTACTCCAAGTTCCTTCCGAATATGTCATCTTTGCTTGCACCTTTGTACCAGTTGCTTGGCAAAAATGCGCGTTGGTTCTGGGGAGAAGCTCAAGACACCGCCTTTGCCAGCGCAAAGCAGTGCCTACTTGCGGCAGGGGTGCTCGTTCACTACGACCCCGCGAAGCCATTAAAACTGGAGTGCGACGCTTCTCCGCATGGCATTGGTGCCGTGCTGTTTCATACAGATGGAAAAGTGAACCGTCCCATAGGCTTCCGTTCGCGAACGCTGACCACTGCTGAGCGGAATTACTCTCAGCTAGAACGTGAGGCCTTGGCCCTTGTTTTTGGGGTGTCGAAATTTCGCGACTATCTCCTCAACAGAGATTTTACCTTGGTCACAGATCACCAGCCGCTTCTGGGCCTGCTGAAAGCGGACAAGCCGACGCCAGCGTTGGCCGCAGCTCGAATACAGCGCTGGGCTCTCTACCTCGGCGGATTTCGCTACAAGCTTCAGTATTCGCCCGGTAAGCTGCTACTAAACGCCGACATCCTTAGCCGGCTACCGCTGCAGACTCCAGCACCACCAGCGAGAAGCGAACCCCCAGAGTATGTTTACGCTCTAGCAAGTTTCGATGATGGTACTGTGTCTGTCGAAGAACTCAAAGAGCTCACTGCGCGGGACCTGTTACTAGCGAAGGTCGTTGAGTACACCAAGAATGGCTGGCCGAAACATGTAAAGGACACAGAGCTGATGCCATTCTCGGACCGCCGGTTAGAACTATCCGTGGCTCATGGGTTGTTATACTGGGGTCATAGAGTTGTTGTTCCCACACAAGCACGAGAACGGGTGCTACATATGCTGCATGAGACACATCAAGGGTCATCGGCAATGAAGGCTGTCGCCAGATCGGCATTCTGGTGGCCGGGACTAGACCGAGAGATAGAACACCTCTCAGCGTCATGCCACAACTGCGTGCAAAACCTGCCTATGCCAGCCTCTGCTCAACCAATGAGTTGGCCAGCCGTTAAGGAAAAATGGTCGAGGCTGCACGCCGATTTCGCCGGGCCGGTCGCAGGCAGTATGATATTGGTGGTCGTGGATGCGGCCACTAAGTGGATTGAAGCCGTGCCCATGAGGCATGCAAGCACGCAGTCCACAATTGCCAGCTTACGCAGCATTTTTGCCAGGTTCGGTGTTCCACGCACAATAGTTACGGACAATGGCACGCAGTTCACGAGTGAAGAATTCGCCACTTTTGCGAAGAACAATAACATCGCACACCTCCGTACGGCTGTGTATCACCCACAATCTAATGGGCTCGCTGAACGAGCTGTTCGGACGATTAAGGAAGCTTTAAAGAAGATAAGCGAAGGCACATTGGAAGAGAAATTAGTGAAAGTTCTTTTCAACTACAGGAGAACGCCGTGCCACGAGGGAAAATCCCTTTCCGAACTTCTATTCGGCTACCTGATCCGCTCTTGTTTGGACTCTTGTTTCCCACCTTTCCCAGGGTCAACCCGGGAGACGGAAGAGTGGACACTGCCGCCCGACACAGCCGTGTACGCCCGTAACTACGGCCAGGGGGAGAAATGGACACCAGGGAAAGTTCAGTCCACAACAGGGTCTCGCATGGTCATCATACAAACGCCCGCTGGAGTGGTTCGACGTCACATAGACCAAGTGCGTTCCAGGCCGAGCCCGGCATCCGCTCGGAGCGGCGTTCACCGAGACCAAGACGAGGGGAGCACTTCGGCTGCAGCTGCGCCCACACCAACCGACAACGAAGGCGATTTGAACGAGCAGCCTGCAGACCTGGTGGCACCCACAAAACCGTCACCGCCTATCCAGAAGGCGCAGGAACCACCGCAAGTTTTGCGACGCTCTACTCGGGAAAGAAAGCCTGTACAGCGTTTTCAATACTAAGGGAGGAGAAATGTTGTAAATCGGCTTGCTTTGTTATCTCCCGCCGCCTGAGCCAGGCGTGTGACGTATCAACTCAGCGTCATGTCTTTCCTCGCCCTTTCTGCCTTCCCAACTCCCTCTCCCTTGCTATGCTTTAAATACTGTGTTCACGGACGAATAAATGGTTCAGTCCCCAGCGCTGTCTCGTCTCTCGTCCACGCACCGTGTGTGCGCCGGCTATGTAACAAGAAGAAAGTGACGTTTTCAGAAAATTATACCCCCCACAAAGCATGCAAGCGAATCGCACTAAAAATTCCCAAACCAAACCACAGTTAATTTCATAGTCTCACGTAGGCCAACGTAAAATACCCCCGAGAGATACCCACGTAGTATCTCTCCAAAAGCTACTGATAATACAGTGTTAAGAAAAAATTACACCATCTCCCCGAAGGGAACTATGTGGTGCTGCAAAGCAGAATTCTTGGCATCCATTTAGCTCATCGGACGGCGCAGCGTGTCTCAACCGAAGCAGCAACTGAGGAGGCAGCGCGCGGACCGGGTTTATTATATAGAGCAGATGGAGTGGAGAGGAGAAGATGAGAGAGGAGGCGGGCATGCGCGCTTATAGCGCAGCTGGCGTGGAGAGGGGGAGAGCAGGAGCAGTGCGTGCGCTATCGGTAGAATTGGTAATCTCCGTCAGCGTTGGCAAGGTAAAGGTTGTTGAGCTGCACCGACTGAGAGCAACGTACACGCCCCGTCTTCGCAGCATTGTCTTCTTCTTCTTCAGCGGCTCCCCCACGCGAAGATGACGACGGTGGTTGAACGCAAAGCTACCTCGTGATCGATTCGTTGGTTGGCCATTACCTAGGGGCATCCGGCCACAATCATCAGAAGTGCTGCGGACGGGACGAGAGCAATGTACACGCCCTCCTCTTCGCAGCATTGTCTTCTTCTCCTTCTTGGTCTTCAGCGGTTTCCCTACTGGAAGATGACCGACGGTGGTTGAACGCGAAGCTATCTCGTGATGGAGTCTTTGGTTGGCCAGTCCCTAAGTGCAACCTGCCACAATTATCATAGAGGCGCTGCGGACGGGGCATGGACGCAGGACATCCCCCGAGAAAGAGACGCTAACATCCTCCTCTAAAGTTTTCAGTTCATCGTTTCCGTTGACGTTCAGCTTTCGCGTGCCTTCCTTGTATCAGTACCTTCTTGACCTAGTTTGAATGAGTCAATAACATATGTCTCGTTCCTAGCACTTGCTCTTGTCTCGGATTTATAGCGCAGTGATTCCACCTCTTGCCACCGTTGCGTGCGGACGAGGAATCATGTGCTCCGTCGGGGAAGTAACAGCGGCCCAGGCCGGCCACGGAAACGGGGTAGATGCTAAGGGAGATAGTGAGTATCAAGTTATTTTGCCTCAGTTGCCTACAGGACGTATTGTTTCAAATACGTGTTTTTATTGACGGCGACGTGAAAGCCCGACCGTTTCGTGTAGAGGACTTAAGAGACATGCTCGCCGTGTTGATATGCTCCCCGATGTGATTGCCCTGGGGGCGTACCAAATCAACCACGTGAGGGCGTTGACCTTCAAGAGTGCCGAGGTCACAAAGAAAACGAAAGCGGCCTGCGAGCAGGAGGTGAAGGGACGCTGGTGTCTCGTCATCGCCCCGAAGACCACCAATTGAGGCTTAAGCTACACTGGCTGCTGCACGGCGTTGATAACGAAAACGTCCGGGCACCGCTCGCTACCTTCGGCAAGGCCATCGAGATCACCAAAGAAAGATGGCGAGTACAAGGTGTCCTTGACAAAGGGTCTACGACAAGGGTGGTGACGCTGAAGCTAATATCTAGCGTGACTTTGGAAGATTTTCCCCATCAAATTCGGGTGGCTGGAGAGCGGGCTTTCCTCGTCGCACCGGGTCGGTCGATGCAATGCCTTCGCTGCCAGGGAACGGGTGAGTCCGCAGAGACCGCAATGTGCCACGCTGCTCCCGGTGCCGGCGTTTCGGCCACTCGGAAGCGCAGTGCGTTCGCACTTACGCGGCGGTCCCGGGGACTGTGCAACGCGAGGAACTTGACGAGCACCTCATGGACATGGTCGAGGCGGAAGCGGCCGCAGAAGGCACGGGACACCAGTCGACTGCGGAAGAGACTACAAGCACAACGGATTTCTCTGAGAGCTTGGAGCCTAGGACCCAGGAGGACCAAGGCCAACCGGTGTATCAGCCACCAACGGGGAGAATCCGAGCAACCGGCCGCAGCGGCATCTCAGCCGTCAACGGGGGACGCCGAGCAACCGGCCTCAGCAGCGTCTCATCCGCCAACGAGGGACGCCGAGCACCAGCCCACAGAGACGCTAGGTGCTACAGGAGGGGCATTCAAGCGCAGCCTTTATAAGTCGGGTGAAGGGGGCGGCCACGAAGCCGCAACCAGCAGCGAGGAGCCGCCACTGAAAACAATCCAGGGCTGACGGCTGTTATCCTAGCCTGGAACGAACGTCCATCGCGGTCGGGGGCCTCGAGAGACGCCGCCGGTGAAGCAACTTTCGCCAGATGCTTTCGCGGCGTTTAAGAACGCGTAGCGTAGTCCTCACGTGTCAGGTAAGCACCATGGGCCCGGTCTGTATCCTTCATAAGTGAACGGCAATTAGTGGTTCCAAGAGCGTAGCAACAATAAATGTCCGGGGGGGCTGCCGACACGTCCAAAGCAAAGTCAGGTTTACCGTCGGTTCACAGAGCAGGACATTGACGTTGTAGCCGTTCAGGAGACGTTAGTCGAGTAGGAGGAGGAGACCGAAGCCATGGTGCGTCGTTTCAAGTCGGGGTACTATGCTTGCGTAATTCATGCTTTGGAGACTGCCGTGAGATGTGTATTTTGACTCAAGAAGCTGCCGAGCCTGGTTGTGGAGGGTGTGACGTAGTGCCATTCGGGCAGGCTGGTTGCGCGTGATTGCAGCCTTGGTAATGTGAACTTTCGAATTGTCTGTGTATACGCTTCAAATAATGTAATAGAGAGGAAAAACATTCTTCGACTCTCAGCCAACACGTCGATACAGACAGAATGCTCATTAAAATAGGCGATTTGAACTGTGTGCTTTCTGCCCGGTATAAAACAAGTGACAACGCGCATGGAAATGCCAGTACTAATTTGTTATCCGAAATTATTGCGGATGTCGGACAATGTCTATTGAAAACATTGTTGGACAATTTTGTCAATAGACAAAAATTGGACAAAAATTGGACAATGGACAAAATTGTTGAGGATGTCGGCAATGTCTAGACGGGGAAAAAGACGTCTCATTCACCCACTTTCAAGATTTCAGCCACGCGAGGCTGGATAGGATTTACGTTTCGCTGGATTTAATACAGAATGTCAAAGCTATAATGTGCACGCGGTTTCCTTTTCCAATCATTGTTTGGTAACGTGCAGGATTGGGTGCAAGAAAGAAGAGTCCCCCTTTACATGGTACCTATGTAAATTAAACTGTAAACTTTTGGATGACGAAACATTTACGGCGTTTGTTATACAAAAAACCGCCGAACTTTAAAGAACACGTAGTGACAGCAGGGCGCTGTGGGAGTTAAGCAAGCAAGAGATAAAACTAAAAGCCATACAACGCTGTAGCTGTATTAAATATGAAGAAACCAAAAAGAAAAGAATGCTTAGAAACAACCTACTAAAATTAACGCTAGAGGAGGGCAGAATGCCCGGTGTGTTTAAGGACGATATTGCACAGATAAAGCCTAAGCTTGAACTTATCGACGAAGAACGCTATCGCGGTGCCCTAGAACGCGCGAGAACAGCTCAATAGCCAGTAGGTGAGGCGCCCACAAAGCCTGCGCTCGGAACAGAAAAAGCACATGCACGACGCAATCAGATCAAGGAGGTAACTTACATGGGTAAAGTAACGAGTGAAAAAAGCGAAATCAAGGACGCTTTTTATGAATATTACCAAGAACTGTTCGCTCTTAAGGCGGTGGACGCAGAAAGCTACAATCTGTATTTTATTGATGGGCTGCCTCGTTTGGAAGACGATATGATGGACTGGCTTCCACTACCTATTTCGGAAGACGAAGCGAAATGTGCTTTCATTGAAAGCCTGAACCCGGGAAAGTCGCCGGGACCAGATGGGTTAAGCGCTGCTGTTTATACGATGTTTAAATACGAAATGGTACCCGTGCTAACGAAGATGTTTAATGCAGCATATGATATTACACACTGCCCACATCATATTCCACGTCCCACACAGTCCTCATTCCTAAAACAGATGAAGCGGAGAAATTTAAATTTGTCAAGTCGTACCGGCCAATATTATTAACAAACGTCGACTACAAATTCTTTATAAAAGTTGTGGCACAAAGGCTTCAAAGTGTTGTCCAACAAATAGCAGGGCCTCATCAGACGTGCGGAATTGAGGGCCACAATATTTTTACAAATATCCAGAAAGCAAGGTGTGTCCTCAAGTGCTGCGACGCCCTGCACACGGGGGTGGAAGCTCTGTAGACTGACTTGGAAAAAGCCATTGATTGTGTGTCACACGAGATATTGTTTTGTATTTTGGGCTATGTGAACGTTGGGTCTGTAATTCAAGAGGGAGTCGCCCAGGAGTTCCGCAATTGCACTACGCGGCTGATCGTAAACAAAACGTTTGGAGCCCCAATTCAAGTGCAGCGTTCGGTGCGCCAGGGCTGCCCCCTCAGCCCCCTTTTGTTTTGCATATACATCGAAGCCCTCTGTATGAGTATAATCACAAATAGTGGCATCGAAGGCTTCCGACTGCATGAGTCGTAAGTTAAACTTCTGGCTTACGCAGACGACGTGGCCGTTTTTTGTATGAACGAAGAAAGCGTTCAGTTGGTAGTTGACACTGTCAAAAATGTGGCATGGGGAATGGTCATCAACACCGCCAACTTTCGCTAATAGGCGCCGTGCAGTGAACAGAGGGCGACACTGAGCCGCGGCACCCAGCGCCGCCATCGGGGAATAAGAAAAACACTGGGTCGGCCACCGCTCGCCAGCGTGCTCGGGTTTCGGTTGCGCTCCTGCTTGGCGGCACCGGATCAAATGTAGTATACGCAATTTTTAAGTTTTATATTAATTAAAACATAGTACTGTAATTCTACCGCACCGGGGTAGGAATAGACTGAAGGAGGGAGCTGTTGACTACGCGTACGGGGGAGGAAAGCAAGCGATATTGACTTTGCCATGCATAGCCAGAACGCAGGTGGAGCCTTTCGTGCGCACGTTTTCACGTTTCCACATAGTTTTTTCAGTGAATTTGTGTTTCCACTAGAAAGCACAAATTAATTAGCTGCTCACAGCATTGGGAAGAAGCCGTTTTGTTCGCATACTTGAAATCGAACCGCCGTGGTTTCGCGGGTACGGTGCCCGTCTCACAGGATCGATTGTTTGGGTGTAGTGCGGTCTGAACGCTGCGCTACGTGCTAGTAGCATTGACTTCAAAGCAAGTAAAATTACCTTAAATACGCGGGCTCCAGTGTGGATCATGCGGGTGGGAAGCATCGGGAAGTGCGCACCAACTGGGGGAGATTTTCGATTGATTGTGCGGTTCAACTCGCCGACGCCAGACAGGCTATGAGGCGCGCCGTAGCGGAGGAATCGGGAGAGAGAGAGAATGAACTTTATTTAATGAGAGGAGTCAAGCGGGCGGTTTCCTCAGTTCAGGACCCCGTTGGAGCGTCCAGCCGCCTCAGCTCGGTGGATCAGCCGAAGCTGGTCTTCGAGGCTAGAGCTGGCCAGCACTTCCTCCCACTGCTCAATCGAGGGATTAGATATCGGGGAAAGTGAGGGGTTAAGCTGGCACTCCCACACCATGTGATACAAGGTGCAGGGCGCGTTGCAGAATTGGCACTGTGAGTAGTATATTGTTGGCCAGAATAAGTGGAGTTTGGTCGGGTGGGGGAACGTGTTGGTTTGGAGGAGACGCCAGGAGCGCTCCTCTGCCTTGCTGAGGGAGGGGTGGCCGGCGGGTAGCATAAGCCTGGTGAGCCTGTAGAATTGGGTCACCTCCTGGTATGACGTTACAGGGATCGCTGTCTCAAGCCAACTTTCTCGCGGCGCTCGGTTGGTCAGACCTCGAGCAGTCTCATGAGCAAAGACATTACCGCAGAGGGAAGCGTGAGCTGGTGTCCAGACAATCGACACCCTTTTCCTCGGAGGGTTCTGGCCGAGGATCTTCATGGCGATGCACGAGATGCGGCCTTGGAGGTAGCTCCTACACGCTGACTGTGAATCTGTGATTATCACTTCCGCTGGGGTCTGCGTTATTGCCAGCGCAATAGCTACCTCTTCGGCCTGTAGCGTCGAGACGTTGTTGATAGTGAGGCTCGAGGCGTGGCTATCTTTCTTCGTCACAGTCGCTACCATGGCTCCTCGTCTGGCATAATCTGCGGCGTCCGTATAATAAACCATATCGTTTGAGCCGTAGTTTTTCTCCAGGGCTCTAACTCGCGCCTCTCTCCGACCCTCGTGGAACTGCGGGTGCATGTTTCTGGGCAGCGGGGCCACTCTGATGTTTTGGCGTAGTTCGCGAGGGATGTCTACTGTGGTTTCCAGAGGGCGATCAGGGATGTTTATGCCCAGTCTTAGCAGAAGGGCCCTGCCTGCATCCGTCCCTGCTAGCCGGTAACGTTGACTGAGCAGGTGGCCCTCAATCAGCTCGTCCACAGTGTTGTGCACCCCAAGCTTGAGGAGACGATCCGTGGAGGTGTAGGGAGGCAGACCCAGGGCTTGTTTATACGCCTTTCGCAAGAGCGTATCTAACTTGTTCTTCTCTGCCTTGTTTAGTAGTGCATAGGGCGTCACATAGCAGATTCTCGATACGACGAACGCCTGAACGAGGCGAAGCGTATCCGCCTCCTTCATGCCTCTTCCCTTGGTCGTGATCCGACGGAGCATGTGGGCAATCTGACAAGTCGTGTGTTCCAATTTCCTTATCATCGTGGTGTTTGCGCAATCAGCTTGAATTACCATACCTAGAATCTTCACTTGCGGAGACGGGGTGATGGTAGCACCGTCCAGCGTGATCTCCATCGAAGGGACATCTGTTTGCCTACCGCCCTTTCTGCGCACTAGAAGCAGCTCAGATTTTTCTGGGGCGCACGAGAGTCCACAGTTCTTAGCATACTCATTCACGGTATCAGCCGCCATTTGGAGACGGTCCTGCATCTCCCCGACCGAGCCCATACCGGTCCACACCGTGATATCATCGGCGTAAAGACCGTGGTGTAAGCCCGGAATCGACGCCAGTTGTTTAGGCAGGCCGATGAGGGCAATGTTGAATAGGAGGGGGACAGGACCGCTCCTTGTGGCGTGCCGCGTCCGCCGGTGCGAGTCGGTTGTGTCTGAATGTCTCCAATCTTGAGGGTAGCTTGGCGCCCGGAGAGAAAGTCTCTGACGTAGGTGTATGTGCGACTACCACACCCGAGCTCGTTCAGATTAGTGAGTATGGCTTCATGGCTGACGTTGTCAAAGGCTCCTTTTAAGTCTAGAGCCAGGATGGCCTTAGGTGTGTGGGTGTTGGCCCGTTCTATGATGTCCTCCTTCAGTTGCAGCAACACATCTTGCGTCGACAGGTGCTGTCGGAACCCGTACATGGTCGGTGGGAACTGCTTTGTGTCTTCGAGGAAGTTCTGCAGGCGGTTGTGCACGACGTGTTCGAGCAGCTTCCCGATACACGACGTGAGGGATATTGGCCGTAGGTTTTCGATGCCGAGATGTTTGTTTGGTTTAGGTATTAGGCGCACCTCAGCAGATTTCCATTCAAGTGGGATGGCTCCTCTCTCCCAGCACTGATTGTAGTAGGCTGTGAGGGATGCTATAGAGGGTTCGTCGAGGTTGGCCAATGCTTTGTTTGTGATTTGGTCCTGACCTGGCGCGGTATTTCGGCGGATCTTCTGAAGCGCAGCTTTCACCTCAGCCGTGGTAATGGGTGCATCCAATTGCGGGTTTGGATCTCCCTTGTAGTCAGGGGCCGCATAAGGTGGGTGTATGGGCAGGTATTTCTGCTGCAGTTTTTTGAGCAGATCCTCTTGGGAACCCTCAAACTTGTGAATAATGGTGTTAATTTTCTTGCAGGCTGCGCTTTTGTAATTTGTCGGATCAATGAGGTATCTGAGCAGTTTCCATGTTTTGGATGCGCTGAGGGTACCGCAGAGCCCGTCGCAGAGCTGCAGCCAGTTCTTACTGCATAGCTCCGCTGCGTATTTTGCGGCCTGTTCAGAGAGTTTGGCTATTCTTTTCTTGAGTTTTCTGTTGTGGCGCTGACGCTTCCACCTCCTGACGAGGCTGCGGCGAGCCTCCCACAGGTGTAACAGCTTGGGATCGACACTTGGAGTCTGAACAGTGGTCTTGACTTCTTGTGTTGCCGACTTAATGTCTGTTAGTATCGTGGAAGCCCAGTCACTAATGTCGTTGATTTCTGAGGCGGATTGGATCTCTCGCTGCTCTCGGAACTTAGCCCAGTCCACGATGCGGGCTACGCCATTACGTGCTCTGTACTCCTCCCCAACGATAGTGGTAGCTATAATTGCGTGGTCGCTACCTAGGTATTCCCCGGTGTTTTCCCACGTGGCTTGAGAGACGTTTCGCCCAAACGTGAGATCCGGGCACGTGTCTCTGGAAACACTATTTCCCATTCTGGTAGGTGCAGTCCAGTCGGTGAGGAGCGTGAGCTCGTGCTCTTCAGAGGAGGCTATTAGTTCGTTTCCGCGCTTATTTGAGTAGTGGTATCCCCATACGGGGTGAGCCGCATTGAAATCACCCAACACTAGCAAGGGACAGGCATCAGCCACCTGTACTGCTTGCTGTATCAGACTCCTTAATTCCGACTGCTTCCTCTTAGGCCTGCAGTACACGTTAAGGATAAAAACGCTCTTTCCTTTCCCAGGTTTCCGAGGTATCAGCTCTGTGAGGGTCCCTTCTGTTCTCGGTAGCTGTAGCGTGTGTTGCACTGCTGTTACTCTCTTGCTGATGAGCGTGGTAGTGTCTCCGCATTCCGCGTCACCGTGTGTGATGTAGCCAGGTAGTCGTGCATAGGAGTTTACCTCCTGTAGCGCGAGTACATCCGGTTTGTCCGTGCACGAATCAATATATTGTGAGAGTGACCCAAGTTTCCCTTTGATACTTCTTGCGTTCCATTGCCACACTATTAGCTTTTTCTCTTGCTTTCCCCGGCGGCTAGCCATGGTTAGCTCGGGTGGGGTCTGCCTGGTCGTGGTTATCTAGCGAGGACGGCCGAAGGTATGGCTTGTCCCTACGTGGTGTTCTGCCAACTGCCGCATTTTGGCTTTCGAGTGCATCTAGTCTGCCTAACATAAGGGTGACAGACTGTTGGAGTTGAGCTATGCCAGCCGTCATGTTTTGCGCCATTGCATTTAGCTGTTCCGTCAGCTTGTCCTCTGCCTCCTTTGTCCGCGTCTCTAGGGCCTCAGTACGCCTTGGGGAGTCAGTCTGCTCATTTGTATCGTTTATTTTACGCCGTTTCTCTGTTCCCCCGTTCGTTTGCGGAGGGTTTAGCTTAGCCTTCGAGGCAACCTGCGCGATTGTAGATCTCAGAAGGGCCATTTCTTTCTTTAGGTCTTCGATCTGCGATTGTAGCTTGTTGCATTCCTCGCATTGGGATTTAGGGGGTTGAGCAGTGGGAAGGAGAACTTGAGACCAGCTCACCTGTGGCGCCCCGGAAGACGGGGTCCTCACTTTGCCTCCGCCGCTGCTGGCGTCCGCACCTAGACCGGACCGGTATCTGGGTCAGGAGCGGGACCTGGAACGAGCTCGGGTTTCTCATTTGGCTTCCGAATCGGAGCCATTAGGTCTCAAGTCGGTTCGCGATCTGGAGCGGGACCTGGATCGCCTCTTAGCTGCCCCCGTACATCTCTGTAGAGACGGCCAGCGGCTGCAGGAATTGGAGCGAGATGATCGTTTTCGTCTTGACCCGTCGTCCCACGAGGTCAAGTGTTCAGCCGAGCGGTTCAATCTGTCCCTGGATGGTTCTCTTGTGCCACTTGAGTGTTCTTTACTTTTTTCCCAAGCCTTGCGGCGGATGATGTACGGTTCCCGAAAACGTTTTGGGCATTCTCTACACGCCGTGATGTGCTTGCCATTGCAGAGATCGCATTTCGGATCGCATGGATGGTCTGGCGCTGGGTCTCTCACGCCGCACTTCTCACAGGCGCGGATTCCGACGTTCACGCAGACGTCCGCCCTGTGTCCCGTACAGTGGCAGTTGGTGCAGTATGGGATGGTCTTCTTATAGATGAAACATTTCATCTCAACACCCTTATAATAAATGTAGAAGGGTACCTTGTGACCTTGTATCGTAACGAGAACAGAGCCTGACATTCCCAGGCGGCGGCAGCTTAGGAATTCATATCCTGGGAGCCAAATGTCCTCCAACACTTGCTCCATCGTGTAATGCGTCGGGATTCCATGAATAACTCCTTTGCACGAGTCGTAAGGTGAGAGTCCGTAGAGACTCACCGGGTGGACCTTTCCTTGGACGTTAAGCTGAGTAATTTGGCTGAGGGCTCTCGCTGCTTGTTCGTGTGGCGTGCTGACGGTGAGGATGTTCTGCATCGCGTCAATGCGGACACGGATTTCAGCGTCCCTCCATGACAGGCGGGCCGCGTTGAGGATGCTCTCGGCCAGAAGTGCCGGACTGACCGAGCCGAGTCCGAGCCCGTTCTTTGGTCGCATCACCAGCTTGTAGTCTTCTTCCGGCAGTGGCGGCGGCTTAGGTCTAGACTCTTCCCGCCGTGGTTTCAAGGTTGACTTCTTTAGTATTGAGTCCAGCGGTTGCTCAGCAGCCGATGTGTTCGCCTTGTTTCGTCGTCTCGCCGACTTGCTCATTACTTGTATCCACTTATCCCACCTTTCATCGTAATTGGAATTCTCTCCTCCGTCGCAGCGGTCTTGCGTCTCCATCTCGTCGTCTTGGGTCCTGTCTTCGCCGGGGATAGAGCTAACAGCTTCTGCTGTCGCGCCCGTCGCCGCTCCGCGCTCCATACCCGTGGTAAGCGCCGACCACGGGGGCTAGGGTTAGCGCGGCGGCGTCCGCTTCGGATTTTCAAATCGTTGTTAAACGGCAAATAATGCACTCACGAACTTCAGAATTGCTTCTGCGTGATCCTTGCCGCTTCGCGAAAACCTCCTTGTCTTCGCTGCCGAAAACTGGGAATTTCCGTCCACTTGCGAAGAAATCCGAGGACCTCATATGAGACACGCCTGTTCTCTTGAAGCTTCTTCTTCGAGGAATCGGGATTAATTTTGACCACCTGGGGATCTTTCACCGTGGCCAGAATCTCGAACACGAGGACGTTTTCGCTTTTCGCCTCTTTCGGAAAAGCGGCCGCTGCGGCCGGGAAACGAACCTGACGACGATTTTCGATTTCACGGCTTGAATTATCGCCAAACATTCCCAGAATGCGCCTTGCTCCTCGCCCCTGACAGTTCGTTCCGGCTGGTGCCAGTTCGTCCCACCCCAAGAACACGGAGCGAGCACGCTTTCTTGCTCCGTGCATAAAGTCAATTGTCGCCTCAGGAGCGAAAGACTACAACCTCTGTGCCTTCTGTCTCCTTTTCCGTGAATGCATTCACAATGTACACGGGTTTCGCTGCAAGGCTACCTCTTCCTTTTTACGGGGTAAGCAGGGCCTCCAAATATTAGAATCATCATAAACTCCGTTTATTTTTTATTGTTCTCTGAAGTTGCTGTTGTGAGCCCCGTTAAAACGGCAGCTGAGTGTTACGTGCCGCATGAATTTTCACTATAAACGCCGCGGAAGACATGCACAAAGCAGAAAAACCAACCTTCGTGCAAATACTGCCAATGCGCGCGGTATTTGCTAAGAGGGGAAATTTATTGTAAGCTCACGAGTATTAACAGCTGGCAAACCGATATACTTTACTTTGACATTAGCATGTAATCTGCTTGGTAGTCATCGCCGTTGTATTTTCTAAAAAGTATTTTCACGGAGTTGTGTCGCCTGTGAGGCTGTGACCAGCCTTCCCAACTCGGACGATTCAGGGCAGCGAAGGCGGTAGCTTTCCTTCTGCGCTTTGTTTCTTTTTAAAGACTCTCCGTCGATAACACTCCATCCTGTCGCCGTTGCAGCGTATTCTGCAAACTTGAGCCGCTTAAGCGCACCTAACCACTTGATAGAAGCCTTTGCAAGGGCGCGCGCACAGTGCCTAAAGCAGGCGGCCGGCCAGGACGGTGCGGCTCGGCCTACCCAGTGTTGCGCGGAGGCGCGGTAGATGGCGCTACGCCCGCTCGGCAAACTTGACTGCACGGAGCCTATATTAGTTGAGTCACCAATCTAGTGAAGTACTTGGGCGTTGAATTGGAATATTACAGGGGTAGTGAACCATACTGGCGTAGCCAGAAACAGGCGTTGAGGGAGAAGGCCGGGAAATGGAAGGGCGCAAGGATGTAAATTTTTGCAAGGGCCATGGCATGTAACTTATTCTTTGTAAAGAAGATCTGGCATATCATGCAGGTACTCCATTGTTCTCGAATCAACGTCCAAGGGCTTCGCCGGGTATTTGCGGCGTTCGTTTGGGGCTCAATATGGGAGAGGTGCATCAGAACAAACCTGTTTCGGAGGGACTCAGATGGTGGCTTGGGGCTGGCGCACTTGTATGTGCGACAGCTTGTAAACCGGTTTTTGTTTTGGAGGGATGTTCATGACCCGTTCTTGCAGAGTGTCAGGCAAGTACGGCTGGCACGTGCTATGCCGGAATAGGTAGTATCAACATGGTACATGCCAGGTGGCGTGTATAAGTATTTTATGGAAATAGTTATGACGGCCTGTTATCTATTCGCACGTTTTTCTGGCGGTTACCTGTCCTCTGTGTCAAGCAAAAACTGTATAAGGACATTTACGATGTTGTTTTCCCCGTCCCTATATATAGATATAGTTACCGTGCCGGGCCAAGCCAAAATGTGCAAAAGCGCGTCAATAGAATGTAGGTTTACCCTGGTGGGAAAACGTTTTTTTTTTTTTTTTCAAATTACACAAAGGCACCTTGTCTGTTGGAACCTGGATGCAGGCTAGAGGGATATCTGTGCCATGGGGAACTCAGTGTTCAATTTGTAAACACCCAGAAACGATAGAGCACGTTTTTCTGCATTGTTGGGCTGCTGTATGTTTCTGGGATGTCCTCCATAGGGCCCTTCATAAAGATTTTCCGCTGAGCCTTCATGGCATACGCTATCTACCGGTAGAAAACGAGGAGGGGGCACCCATTGACCTCGTTATGTTGGTGGCCTTGCATACCATTTGGCGCTCGCGCATGACCTGGCTCCACGGTGATGTGGACGCCCGCCCTACGCGGAAGTGTTTTCTTAAGTCTATATCCCAGTACGTAGAAGCCCAGAAGCGCAAGGCATGCGCTCCTGAGTTGCTGTAGAGGATAGAACCCTTCACTACGCTTAGGGAATTTTAGAAAGACATCAGCCTTCATAGAGTGGTGGCTTGTCGCTCGAGTTACTCATGTGAATAAGTTTGTTTTGTTTTTCCGTGTTGTGTCGAAGACCGGCATTAAAGAAAAAAAAAGAATTTGTAGCGCAGTGAAAAGAGGGCCGCTCGCCTCCCGTTGCGGCCAGAGAGTCGTGGGATCGAAACCTGGCGCCACTAACTATTTCTTTTTTTATAGTGTAGGGCGAGAGGTGCGGACAACGGATGGCCGCCGCACATAGCACCGAGCAAGAGATGCTTTGCATCTAAAATAATGAGATATGGTGCTTACTGAGGGTGTCACAATAACCTGTAATTGTCATTGCTGCCATGAATCCTAGGTCACCAGGACTGAACCTGGCCCCAAAATACTGGTGGGCAAGGACGTCCGTCCTCAGTACATTCAGTAATCTTTTTAAACGGGCTCCAACACAGATTTAAAACACCGCACAAGAAAACAGAAATTTGGGCAGATATCTTTCGTGTAAACTCAGCATTATTCGTATCTCTCGACGGTCTTTTTTAAATACGCCCACAATCGTCCCAATCTATGAGAATCATTCGTTACTCATCGGTACCGGGAAATCCCGCACGTGAACCCCATTTTCCCATTTTTTAAACGCCTGATTTAAACTTTTATACGTTTACTGCATTCCAGGTGCCAAAAAACATCTTTCTCCAATTTTACCAGATCGCTCCTTGTTGCAAGCAATCATAAAACATAGTGGCCTGGTGGATTCATGACTGACTCAGGGTCAGTGATTTTGTCTCGAGTGACAAACATACCATCATTTGAAAAAAAGAAGGGAACAAGATAAGCACGTTCTGTATAAATAATACGTTTTACCTCAACCAGTTTTCATTATATCGCGTTCGTTTGGATTCTTATAGCCTCTTTATATAGCAGAAAATTCGGTTTACTCATAGATATACATAAGTATTTAAAACAGTTTAAAAAAAACTAGAGCAAAAGTGTTCCTGGTACAGGGACCGGCATTTAAATTATGCGAGATAGTCTTCCTATCCTGTGGTGGAGAGCCTGCCACCCAGTCAGAGGCCTCCAAATGCAAAAAGAGCCTACCCCAAATTCAGTCGCCCTAGCTGCAGTAGTATGATCTCTTAGAGCTGGGTCCTAAGGGTTCAACAGCTCTGTGCCAACTGAAGCATTGCAAAATGGGGCAGTCTTCTGGAAGGAAAAGCACGTTTATTGGAGCGAACACGGAAGGTTTTTTTGGAGCGAACGTATAGGCTTGGGTGACGTCCTCGTGCAAAAGCAAAGCGTTTCCGCAAGCTAATCGCCTATGCCAGCCGTGGTCTGTTGAAGGAGGAGAAAACTGCTCCGCCTCTGAGAAAGAATGCCTGACTATCACAACGGTAATTTCAAAATTTCCCCATACGTGTATGGTAGACCATTCAAGGTTGTGACAGACCACCATGCGCTGTGTTAGCTCGACAATTTGAAGGAGCGCTCTTGCCGGGTTGGGCCGGGGAGCTTGACCATACAGGACTTCAATGTTACGATCGTATATAAATTATGCAGGAAACACTTCGACGCTGACGGCCTGTCAGGCGCCCCACCGATCCACAACCACAATTCTCTGATGAAGAGAGCGCGTTTTTCGGAATAGTGATGGAGAGCCAACTTTCCACCCTGCAGCACGCTGACGCCGACTTACGCGCCATAATTGACTACCTCGAAGGATGCAACACCGTCGTTCCTAGAACCTTCAAAGACAACCGATCAGCATTCAGCCTGAAACCCTCCGTCCTAGTGAAGAAGAATTTCAGCCTCGGATCCATAACGAATTATCTTCTTGTCATCCCCGCAGACCTTCGTGACGACATTCTGGAAGCGTGCCACGAATACCCGTCTTCCGGACATCTCGGCACAGCTCGCACAATTGGAAAAATCATGGCAAAGTACTACTGCACCGCCTTACTTACGCCGCCACCAACTATGTACGGAGCTGCGTTACTGCCGGCGATGAAAAACGCCGCCGATGAATCCCGCCGAACTTCTTCAGCCAATCGCCGTCCCATCGAAGCCATTCCAACAGATTGAAATGGACCTCCTGGGCCCGTTTTCTATGTCCCGATCCGAGAACAAATGGATGCTCTTTGTGACAGATTACATGACGCACTACGCAGAAACCACCACTCTTCCGAGGGGACTGCACCAGAGGTCGCAAAGTACTTCATGAACTAAGTTGCGCTGCGGCATGTAGCCCTCAAGTGGTAATCACGGACCACGTAACGGGCTTTACTCCGGAGCTCATGCAAGGAATCTTACTCTACAGCAGCACCAATCACAGAAGAACGATACCGTACCACCCGCAAACGAAAGCACTAACGGAATGTCTCAACAAGGCGATCTTGGACATGCTGTCTATGTACATTGATGTTGAACTTTGGATGAAGTCTTTCCATATGTCACGTGTGCGTACAATAGAGCGACCTAAGAAACTACGCCGATGACATCGTTCGAACTTGTTTCCGGAAGACGGCTGAATGGGATGCTTGACACGATGTTTACACAAGTAGAAAACGACGACCTCAACGCCGACGTCCAAGGATACCTTCAGCGTGCGGAGGAAGCCCGCCGTCTCACTCGAGTTCGTATAACGGACAAGCAGCTGGTGGATGCCAGACGCTACAATCTCGGACGCCGACACGCCGAGTACCACCCCGGGGAACGTGAGTGGGTTTTTTCGCAGTAGGGTCCGACAACATTTCGGACCCTACCGGATTGTACGACGTGATGGCCAACTTACTTACAAGGTGGTTACCGATGGTGCTTCCGGCACATCACGATGACGCACGCAGCCCGAAGTCCTCCACGTGGTTCGTCTCAAATCTTACTGTGCAAGATGATAGACTTTTTGTGGTTCTTGCTTGTTCGGACTGTAGTTTTTTAGCATCAGGTCGATGAACTCTTAGACGGGGGTATAACCGGAAACCATGCATTGGGTTTGTTTATTTATGGTTAGTTTTTACTTCCCAGCTGCGACCGGCGGTGTTGTCAGTGTCCCAAGCTAAGCTCAAGTTTTATCCTTTATTTTTATGCAGAACGGGTTATCTCATTCGAATAAGGGGAGCGTTTTGCCCTACCGTCAACTTGCCTGGAATAATATTCTCTTATTTACAATATCCTGGATTTAAATCGACAGTTCCAGAAACACTCGCACCGAAAGGTAAAATCGTGCAGATATGACATCGTGGCATGCATTCTACTATCCGACGCTCCCCGACGCACGTCCCTTTGTTGACTGCTGCTTCGCTGCCTGTGTACTTTTTAAGTTCTTAGGGGAGCGGAAGTTTGCTCCAATAAACCTGCTTTCCCCTCAAGACGACTACCTCATCTTTGCCTTCGTGACAATAATACCAGTGGCTGGGATACTTGGCATGGAACACGCTTAAGAACTGTAATAGTGTTGACTGCCCTGTCCTTTCTATCTTCCAAGGGGAATGCAACGCTACCCCGCAAGGATGTGAAGTTTTCTTGATGTTGTAAAGGGGAGGAGCTTGTGTATTTTAGAGTACTTTGATAAGAAATCATGGAGCAGTTTTATAGGGGCATACACCTCCAAAATCCGAAAAAGAGGGGATTGAAAAGGCGTATACCTATTCACTATTACAAGAACCACGCAAAATGTACAGAAGAAAGCACATTACACAAATTAGTAAGTGGCTGTATTCAAACGTGTTAAAAGCCCAATTTGTGTATAAAATTGTCCCACCGGAAAAGATTTAACTTCCTTAAGGTGGTATCATTTCAAATCATCCAATGGCCTTTATTCATTTATTTAGTTATTTCCCCATTTATTTATTTATTTATTTATTATTTATTTATTTATTTATATATTTATTTATTTATTTATTTATTGTTTATTTATTTATATATTTATTTATTTATTGTCGATAGCCTTGAGGCCCTCATGAAAGGTAGATATTCGGGGATTACATACGCAAAACCAACAGACATTGTGTTAGCATTATAAAAAAGGAAAGGAGAGAAAGGAGAAAAAACAAAGGGAGAAAGTTCACTGAGAAAGCACCAAAAAATACGCACTAAAGATGATTATGAAAATAAACTTTCCCATGGTAATAAGAGTTTAAAATATACAAGTGCTGATATGAATATTCGTACTTCGATATACTAATAACTTGAAAAGTAGGAAGGAATGTAAACCAAACATATTGAAGTGGAACACTATCGCAATGTAGAGCCTTCTAACACAAAAAATACAGGAGAAATATTTTTGTGCAAGTTTCAGAAAGCAAAACACGAACATAAAAAAGAGAATGATAAATTAGAACGGCCATCGGTTTCCAGCAGTTCTAAACATAGTCGCCCCTTCCATTGAGTGACAGTAAAATTCATAATGCAAAACTATAAGGTACCGTGGCTGGCAAAGGGTTATCTGTCAATAAACTACATCTAATGCAAGCAAATTCAGCGTGCGTGCTACGCAACCTAAATACATATAATGAAGTAACCTGAAATAAAGAAGTGTAACAGAACCATGCATTAAGATTGTGCCTTTTGGCGAAGGCAAGAAACGAATTACTGCAGGTCCTAGGTTAGTGAAAATGCAACATTTATAAAAGGCCCATAACCGACATCAGCTTCCGTTTTAACATTGTACGGAGCGTGTGGACATATTGCTTCATATCACCAGAACCTTCCTGGACCAAGCAAGGGATTTAGCGTTCGGTACTACACCCGGTAGGTAGTTTTATAACTCACCGATTTCCTATCCTATTGAAATAAAACAAGACATTAACAAAGCTTAGCAGATATTGTTAATTGTTTGTAAAAAACACAGCATCACCGGCATTCAATACCGCGCATTCTCTTCCAGTTAGTGAAAATTTTCCAAAATCTAAATACAACTTCTCAACACGTGGGTATGTACTTTCCAAAGTATTTATGATTTAAGGTTAGTCAAATTATAAAAGGTGGGTTGCTAAAGCTGAAATATAAGAGGAGAGGCGGGATTCGCGATTCAAGACGGAACCGATTTAATCTAGTGCAATTGTGGCTAGCGAAGCTGTGGACTGATGCTCATCGTCGTCGTCGTCCACGCTGGTAGTTGAACTAACACTCGCGATGCCGCTTACGCAGCCACTGCTCAGGGCGCACAGCGGTTCGGCTGTAACTACATTGACACCGTTCATCCTCACTACAATCTCCCCGGGTCGAATAGGCGCAATCCTGGTGATTCATGGCCAAGACTCGACGACGGGTTCGAAGGAACGCTGGAGGCGTTCTACGTGCACAGTCTCTAGATCACGGCAACGTTTTTACGGGTGTGAGGAAAAGACACAAGTTTAGTTTTTTTTCCTTTGTGTTGTGTTTTTCTTTTGTATTATTACACTGTGACATGGGCCGTGAGTGGAGTCTAGATACCAGTGAAAACCGGAAGAGAAGACGACGGGCGGTGGGCTGGTGCCACGGCAGCTGGGCAAAAAACAAGAAAATAAAAGGAGAACGAAGCCGCAAGGGCTAGGAGGAACGTGTGAAGGGGCTCGTGCCACGTAACCACGGGCTGTGCGACGTTCTAGAGGAAGAGCTCCTGCCGCCGTTCCTTCCGCGGCCTTCGGCCAGGGCGTGCCTACCTCATCCGTCCTGGTGGCCTGTCCCAGGACCGAGGGGCGGCCTCTGGAGCGGCTCCTGCCAGGGTGCAGTGGCCGAATGCGGGCCTTGGCCGATGCTAGTGGCGTGCTCATCTCCGGGGTCGTTCGTAGGACGTGATCTCGTGAGCTGAGCTAGGAACAGACATCGGCGTGCTGTCCCGTGGAAAGCGCCACACACGGTAGAGCAGCCGTGTGCCAGCGACAATCCAGTTGCAGCAGTCATGCTACCCCTGCCCTCGCTCGCTACGACGGCCACATCAACTGCGACAGACCTGAGAAGGCGTCGGGATTTGTCCGTGAGACGACGCTTTAATATTCCCGAACCCTACTCACGAGGGACGCTGGTATGGGGTAGAGCCGACAGTAGCTCGGGAATTGCCGAACTGTATTTTGCGGTCACTTGTCATGTGAGACTGACGCAAAATGACGATGTACTTTGTTTTCTCCATCCTGTAACTCACGACTTGTGGGTGAGATAAACTTGCTAGTTTCCTTTTCCCTTTTCGCAACGTTTGCGTCGCCTCCTTTCTCGTCCGAAAGCACACAAAAGCGGGACGAACGTCCATTCACCATCCCAATGGGAGGATTTAGAGGCTCTACGACATAATTCACGGTTGATGTGCGTTCTATAATACGCTAAGGGCCATGGTACTTTGACTGAATCTTACTTGAAAATCCCGGTGGTGGGGTTGGAACCCAGAGCCAAACGTGATCGTGCGTAGAAAACACCAGGTCAGGTTAAGATGCGTCGTGACGTAATTTTTGCCGTGCTAGTTCGAGGGACGTGAATGAACGAGCCAGTTGCCGACACTTTTCAGCACGTCATAAATTGTCGGAAAAAAAGTGCAGTCTGAGATGTAGCGACTCTAAGAGGTAATGGTTTGCAGCATACACGACGGTTCTCGTCCGTACACAAGAAACAAGGAAGAGTAACCTGTGGTGGCCTGCATGGGGGTGGGGAATGCGTAAGTCACGAAAGGAGGGACGGTTCCAATTGAAATGGTGGGATGACACATCCATGGCCAGCACATCCTCGATTGTGCGATTGAAACGTTCTGTTAATCAATTCATCTTTGGACGATTGATAGTAGTCGGGAGGTATAGGATTCTACATGTCATGAGCAGCTGTTCCATTGTGTCAGAGAGAAAGACACACCCGCGGTAACCTAGCAGCTCACGTGGTGAGCCATTGCACAGGATGACGCAATTACGGAGAAACGTTGCTACGTCGTCTGCTGTACCATCCCCTTCGGCACTGTTTTCTGCGTACTGCCCCAAATGGTCGACAGCTACGACGCCCAACGATTTTCATCCATAGTTTAAGGGAAGCGACCATACAGATCGATCCCCATATGATCGAAAGGTCGAATCGGGCTAGGCAATGGCTGCATCGCCACAGAAATACCGTAAGGAGGCGGTTTGTGGCCTTGACAATCTGGGCAAGAGCGTACGTATCGGCGATCGAAGCCGTACATGTCTCTCCAGCGATAGCACAGTCGCAGGCGTTGGTACATCTTTAGTACGCCGGCGTGAGCACACTGCGGTTGACGATGAATATGGTAGCACATTTCGGAGCGCGGATGGCGGGGAATTACCAGCAGCCATTTGTGACCCGTCGGGCTGGTAAATAAGCCTATACAGAACATCACCATGAATAACGAAATCGCACGCTTCACGCCGTAGTGCCGGAGATGCCGAAATGTTTGATGGGTCTGATAGATAGTTGGACACACATATCCCTGTTGAAAATTTCATCAACCAACCATCAAGATTCATTCCTGGAAAGTTTGATTGCGTTTGATGCTCGCCTCGGAAAGCTTGATGCAAGTAAGAAACTGGAATAAAATCTGCTGGAAGGAAACGCTAAGAGGTGATGGCATGCATGCTGGCATGCCTGCCAGCACTTTCCAGTGCCTTCCAGCACCTTTCCCCATGCTGCCACGTTTGCGGCGCAATGCCGTAGATGTTGGCGTGACGGCAAGCTTCACTGCTGAATTGATGATGGAAATGCATTTTCTGAATGAATGAAGGCAGAAAGACAAAATTTATACGAGAGCGAAGCGCTGGTAATAACAGAAACATAGCGGAGGCATTGACCGTCGCGAGAAAATTACAAAAGCTGCCTTTCTGAAAAGGTGTTGCCGAAAACTTGGCAGACACGCTGTGCAATGACGGGCAGATGTTGGTTTGACGGCAAGCGTCACTGCTGTATTGATAATGGAAAGGCATTTTCCGAACGAATGCTGGCAGCAAGCCAAAATTTATTTGATAGCGAAGGACTGATATAATAACAGAAACATAGCGGTGGCATTGGGAATTTTCGAGAAAAAAAAACAATAACTGCCTTTTTGATCAGCTGCTGCTGAAAACTTGGCAGATGAGAGAAAAGTTACTTTGATTAGCGCTTCTTGTTTTTAAGCCAGAACTTGGAGGGCTGGTATGAAACTGTATGCCCTTTATTCGCCGTTTTTGGTGTAAGGGGCGCAGTGCCGACCTTTACATTGAAAACATGGGCAGCTTTTTTTCGCTGTGACAAGGTCAAACCATGCGCGTTCATTTTCGCTGTGCTGAGCCCGCAGACAAAACCGTCCGTTGCATGGCTTAATTGTCCGCGGCAGACTACGGGTCTAGCGCTTTACCGATCCGCCTTAGTTGTCATCACCTCCATTGAGACCGATCCAACCACGGTATTATTACACAACATAATTTTCATTCTGGGCGCGTATGCCATTTCACTCCTAGCTACGTTGGTTTTCGTCGGGGAGACGGGGATGTGTGATATCTCTTTTAGGTTGATATAGCTGGCTACACAGTTTAAGGTGAGCCTCGTTTTGGAGACCGCTGCGTGCCCAAGAAGTTGAAGACTGCCGGAATGGGTTATATACTAGAAGAAGTAAACATAACGCACAATATTTGTGCAATAATTGGTGATTTAGTTTGAGAAACGAAATAAATGCCGCTTGTTCGGACACCTTTTCCGTTCGTGGCGGTGGTGCAGTGGTAACACGTTTGCTTTTTGTTGCAAAGGTTGGTCGTTCGATCCTCAGTGGGGCTGTTTCTATTTCTTTTTTTTACGCCGACAGCGCGATATGATTTTTCTTTAAACGGAAAATATGCCTGTTCTTGGTAGTTTCTAACCAGAGGTGATTTCCCCCGAGTGGTGTTGGAGGTTTATTCAACAACTTGCTCATATACAGGATAGCCCAACAAACTGAACTTTTTGCTGGGTATGGCAACCTGACCTTTCTATTACATTGATTTATGTGTCTATGTTCAAGCCAGAGTTTCTTTCGACGCATTTTGTTCATTTTGCGACTTTTATAAACTGCGTTACGAAAAAACAATGGCACAGCCGAAACCAAAACCCCGGCCTCAGTACTCCGCTGCTCCATCCAGCAACATCGCCACGCCATCGTCCTTTCCTCCTCCTAGCCGCCGAGTCGGTGGAGTTATACACGCTTGTCGAGTGCTTTCTTGTGGCTGTTTTGAAGACATTGGGATATTGTTTTGACGAAGATATGCCGCCTGTGATTAAAGGAAAGGGACTAGTCTACTTTTCGAACTTTTGTATTTAACAGGGCAGGGCTGTTCCGTTTTGTGTTAAACGTTTGCGCCGCTGGTTAGCACTAATCTTTTTTGAAAGTGACTGATTTTGAGGGTAACGTAGATCAGCCTTTCGACCGGGGATATTGCGTGCGGGAGGAGCAACAGTAGGACTGTTCGATTTACAGTCCCGTAGTCACGGCAGATTCCCTGAAAGCAGTCAGTCATTCGATTTTCTTGAGTATCCTTATGGCTTCGGGAGAATCATCGGACTCCCGCGGAATATCCGTGTTGAATTCGAGTCTGTAAATCGAAGGGCCCTGGTGTTTGGGCTGTTTGTAGGCTTTTTGTTGAGCGAAGTAGTATTATACTGCTACGTTGGCTAAACGGTTTGTTGCTCGTAACAACCAATCGCTAATACGCGCGGTCGATCGCTCCAGGTTGAGTTCGCAACACGTTTTTTTTGTGGGTAGTTCTTTTTAAGGAATTGCGATATTGTACTTCGCATCATTTGTCGTACCTGGACTGAAGTGGTACGCTTTAGGTAACTTTAAACCGAGGCACATAGCAGTCTACACTACACTGCAGGGATTGTCATTTTTCAAAGCGGTCACTCTGTAAAGTGCACTGATACAAAGAAGGCTCTCTGTGTTGAGATTGAGGGTACGATGGCTGAAATTGGAAGAACACTCGCAAGCCCCGCATGTGCAGTGAATGTTTTGGTGTTTCAATCATTCGATAATGGCATATATGTTTGTGCATGTGTATCAGTAGCACCAAAAACGCACATTCAACCGGAATTTGCTGCGACGTCGAAACTACATGCGAATTGTGCGTCTGGTGCAGAGGCATAAGCAATGCTGGCCGCGCATGTGGAGCGTTTAAGCACTGCAATATTCACTACCGTCTCCGAATAATTCGCGGCCACGCGTGTTGCTCAGTTAAATTTTGTATTGGGCTCTGATTCTGCGGATGAGTGCACCCCCCACAAGAGCAAGTGCTTCAAAAAAAAGTGGGTCTCCTCTGGACTGGTTAAGGCCGAAGGTCTCTTTCTAGTAGCTTGTGTGCATCATTGCGCAGCAAGTACACTCTTTGTAAAAACACATGACTTGATGTAAATAAATATAGTTCTAGAAAATATACCGCTAGAGAATAGATGAGAGGACAGCCTTTTTTAGAGGGTTATATCACACTGAAATTTTTTTTTAATTTTTCAGTAGAGGATAACCTCTTTCGCATCGCAATAATTTTTTAAGCACAGGCTATTGTCATTATTGGCACAAATGCATTATTGTCATGTTTCACATTTTGCGGCCTATACCAAACTGTCATTTTTGAAAGTCGTTTGAATGGGTTTAATGTCAATGTGACCACAACCTTAAATCTCGTTCCCTATGCTTCCCTAAAACATCGCGGCAATTATTAAGGCCTTAATAAATAAATTGCATGTTATGAAGGAAAAAAAATGTTGCCATAATATTGACGGTACCAGTTGAAAGCATGCACCGACACATCATGTGGACTTCAAGCACTGCGTGTGAAGGAGAATTGAACCTGATTTAAGCTGCAATCACCTAGAAGAGACTTCAAAAACAAAAAAATTCCTTCACTTGCATTTTCGTGCAGCAGTTCATCACATAGCCTTTCCAGCCTCCTTCAGCATAATTGTTAGGCTGTGTCTAGCGTTCCGTCGAGACGGAACGGCACCTGTCACTAAAGTTCCATCCAGAGGAAACACAACTCGCCTTGAGAGCAGCCTCTCTTGATTTTTACCCAACTGGCCAAACCGCTACCGGTAACTGACTAGCCAGAATAACTGATAATTATTAATCATTATTAATAAACAGATAATCGGACTAACTCTAGCTCAATCCGGACGCATCTCCAAACCACCACCCGACTCCCGCTTCACAATATGTCAGCGAGAGCAGTCGCTTTTGATTTTTACCTAGCCGTCCAAACCGCTTCTGCTCACTGACGGGCCAGAGTCACTGTTAATTATTAATCACTGGTAATAATTGGAGGAGATGGGGCGTAAATGGCAATGGCTACGTCGGCCTAGGCTCCAGCGAGCGGGAGCGGTTTGGCCGCTTGAGTAAAAAACCAAGACTGACTGCTCTCATCGCATAATTTGTAAAGCAGGAATGAAGTTTTGCTAATTCAAAACGCTAACCACGGCCACACACACAAAAAAAAACGGTGCGAGGATCGAACCAGGGAATACAACTTCCATAGTCAGCCGCGACTCGCTACACCAAATCCAGAACTAGAAATGGCGGCTAATCAGCTGGTTTTGATTTGGCGTTCTGTCTGGACGGCTTTTAGCAGTTTTTTGCGTTCCGTCTGGACGGAACGCTACACACTTCTAATTGTTAAGGCAACGTTATCACCATTTATGTCTGCGCTTTGTTATAGAGTCCTGGAGGCAATTTGCCGTAGTAGCAATGAGAGAGCTAATTTCGGCACCTTTTTACGCATACATGAACAGGTAATAACGAACGGCATCTACTTGTAAAGAGAGAATTGAGTTAAAAACTTTATCGTTGACATTGTCACCGTGTTGCGATTGTCACTTCGGCCATCCTTACATCCAGGTAATGTGGTATTTTAACGTTCTCACATTCTCACTTGGAGTGTGAAGAACCCCTTCCTCGACACCTTAATATCGCATTTAAAACTTTGAAGGATTAAGGCTAATGCAACTAGCTTGCTGTTTGCCACTCCCTTCCGTCTTGCAGGCTGCTGACTGTTACACCTTGCAGTGGAGATCAGCTGGCATGCCCTACTTTGATGATCTGGATGGACCTTGTTAAATCTCGGATATGAACCAGTAATTACCATTGTCATCATCATCGTGTACACCCTGTCAGTAAAGTTGTCATCCCCGCTAAGGGCAGCCATGGCCAAGGTCTGCCTTGCGTCGTTCTTCCGTTAACATTTTCTGGTGCCGCTAAACCCGGGAGGATGACCGCACACGATGAAGGAGACCACCGACGTCCCCTCCGGCTTGTGGTAACCAGAACCCCGTTCCGTTGACAGCTGTTTCTGCTGATCACCCCGCCCTCAGCCGGAGGTCGGCATGGCTGGCCCAGACCGTCCAGTGACGATCGACAGTAAGTGTCGAATGGATAAGCTGCGCCGGCCGCAACGTATCTTTCGCGAAGCTACTGAAGACTGCTCAAGGCAGCGAATGAGCTTCTAGAAGCCCCGTCTCAATCTCCGCACGACTTGCAAGCGACCATTGACTTTCTGGAGAGCAAAGATGCCACAATGTACGAGATAGATCAGAACATTATCGACCTTATCGACCATGAGGAAGTCGAGCGCGAATACTTCGAGGCCTTGGCGTACCGAGGAGATATATGCCGCGCCCTCAACCGGCTCCGCAATGCCTTGAAGGTCTCAAAGGCTTCCGGCATGAGAGGCACCACCAACGCCACTCCTAGCAGGCCAAATTTCTCTCGACCACTGACCATTATGCCCTACGATGTTGGCACGACAACCCGTAGAGGTGACCCTTCTCACGTCCACATACATACATCAACCATGCAATTTGACCCACCAACGCTGCAGGTTAGCACGGCTAAGAGTGCGTCGCCTCAACTGCAGAGGCTTGGGGACCATTTGCAGGCGACGTCTCGTGATTACACCGACTTGTCCGACATGCAGCGGAAAGAGGATTTGACGTTCACGCCCATCGCGCGGGGAAAACCTACCGAGAACCCATTTCGCCGCTTCCAGCACATCGCGACGTCCACAACCTCGACTTGTAGTAACGGCAGCCCAAGAGCTGGCCCGCCGAACTGCTCCGAGACGGCTGTTCAAGAAACTGTTCAGTCCAACACGGCGTGTGATGCGCGGATGCGCTTTTTGCCTCTACGAGAACGCGAGAATACGATAGAACCCAATACCCTGAGCATTTCGTCCACTAGCGCCCCTGAAGTGTCCGTCGAGGAGCAAGCCATCGTAACAGCCGAAGCTTCGCCTTTCCTAAATGGCGACGTATCTTCGAGCGTACGAACAAACGATAAGCGTGGTGTACATGATAAAGCGCCTGTCGCCGTCAAAGAAGGTTCAGCGACAGTAACCCGAGCAGACGACAGAGAACATGAAGTCGAAGTTGTAAAAGAAAAGGTTGACCGTCAACCGTATGTGCTCGAATACATCTTTGTTCCCGACTTCATGAAGGATGAATCCTTACCGGACCTTCCTGGAAGCCAGCTAGCTGAGTTCGTAGTAGTCCAAGAGGGTGCACCTAAGCGCCAATATGAGTCCTTCCGTGCTGCTGAGGGTGGAAACTCTGAATCACACTTGATGACCCTGTCTTGTGACAGCGAGCAGCCACTGAGGCCTGGTCCGAAAGAAGCCGAGCCATATGCTGACTTGATTCCCATCAAGAAAATGTACTCGCCAGAATCGGAAACTGCTAAAACGCAAGCACGAGACAGGCACAAGACTGACCACAATCGACCTACCTACTCGATGCATGACAGCTGCTGGTACAATGAACGGTTGATTCTTTCGCGGCAACAGCTTCAGCAAAATACCTACTTGATTGAACGACTGGAGACGTCGCAGCGGGCTTGGAACACAGTTTGGATGTCGGCTGCTGCACCTTGGCGGCGTTTGGCTGTAGTGAAAGCTGCGAGACGGTGGAGGCACCGGTGGAAACAAAAAGGACCAGCATTCGCTGGCAGCTTCACCAGGATTGACATTATGGACCGTAAAACAAATTGTTAGGATGGTGGATTGGTTGATCGGCGTCCGTACAGCGTTTCTACTTGTGGCCGGATACGAACGTTGCGGGCGCGGGAGTGTGTTAAATCTCGGATATGAACTAGTAATTACCATTGTCATCATCATCGTGTACACCCTGTCAGTAAAGTTGTCATCCCCGCTAAGGGCAGCCATGGCCCAGGTCTGCCTTGCGTCGTTCTTCCGTTAACAGACCTCTCATCAGATGTCACTGGCTGTTTTTCATGTTGGTTATAACAGGTGAGCACCTAGTTCTGTACAATTATAGTGCAATGCTATGACGTGCACTGGGAAATTCATTTGAGGCCGATGCACACGGCAGACCAAAACGATTATTTGGACCGCGGTCCGCGCATCACGTGATAGAGCGTCACCAGTTCGCGCGGACCGCCATTGGACCACGCAGGATCGCGGCCTTCGTGGTCCAAATATTCGCCGAGGCTTTTCGGTCCGCAGTCTCGACGGCGGACCGCGACGTTAATCAGCGTGGTCTGACAGCGGCCGCGTCGCGTGGGCGGAGGCGGGTTCAGTTGCGCCAATAGAGAACCTCGCGGGAGCGCGGCTGTTTCGAAGCACTCGAAGGAGCCTGTCAATCGCCCCCGGTGGGATAGGCAGCGGACTAGGCTTACAATCGCGGCGCATACTTAATACGCGCTTTCACTAGACACCCCTATGACTCTTACTAGTGCGATGCTAGCCATCATTATCACATTGCTTCACGCATGTGAACCTAAATATAAGCGAGCGGTGACGAGCCGTATGCAACCCGGGTCGCCCCGCTGTCGCCGCTCGTCATGTGGCCTTCACACAAACGACGCCGGGGGCTGCGTGAGCGCGCCCGCCCCACATGCATGTGGCTGGCTGTTATTGTGGGGATGAAATGGTTTGTGCAGGCTTGTGCGTTACATGTTATCGCGGCCAAACGGCGCCTGTGTTAAACCATCCAGCTTGCGAGTTCAGACGGCCGGCCATTTGTGGTCCGCTCAGCCGGCCCGTCGTGTGGAGGCGCCTTGCTCTGGGTCGGACCGCGATGGACATTGACGTCCATTCACGTGACCTATTGGACCGCGGACTTGGTCCGTCTTGTGGATCGGCCTTTACCAGAACTTTCCAAATTTGACCGAGAGTGAGTTGCTTTTGTCTAGCAATAGCACTGCATATATATGCATGTCGGCTTCTTCATTTCAGCATTCATTGCTCTCCGAGTTTGGAATCAGTGAATATAGATGTATTGTATTTAACGTCTTAATGTAATGTTTAACCTCAACCTTTGCTGCCATGGTTCACTGGCCTGCTGAAACAAAATCATGAAGGTGGGAGTTCTTAGTAAAAAAGAGAGAACTAGTGTGCTCAAAATGTGACATTTAGAAGTGACACGGCCACTTGATGTCTCCTTATTGTGCATCCCGCCGAATGCTCCTCTCCACCTGTGAGAACGATAGTTGTCGTTCCCTCCACCGGGTCGCCTGTGGCGCACGCTATCAGTGAGCCGGTGGCGTCAATTCGGAAAGTGACCACACAATCAGCCATCCGCGCTAGCAGTTCTTGGTTCGGCAGTATTACTGCGGTTTTTCATGCTTCACATGAGACAAGTTGCTGAACAGGCTGCAGTCACATATTTACGTGGAGTGGATGCATGGCCCTTAATTTGGGGTTGCACTATTCAGCTTATTTTACTAGAATGTTCGATTCTCAGCCTGTTCGTGAGCTTTGGGCTTTCTCTAAGGGAACTTCGGGCTGCTGATGACGGCAGGCGAAGATATCAAGGTGGCGCGGGACAGCTTCATTTTTTCAACATTCGGCTCAATGTGCGATCAGCTTAAGAGTCCAACTGGGTTCACAATCCACAACTTTTGTTGGATCTCACAGGGGGCCTTGAGAACAAAACCTTCCGTAACTTTCTGCATTCCAGTAAACATCCCTCTCCCTAGATTTCTTCTGAGGTTGTTAATGAGGTGGTTTGGTCAAATAACAGGAACGACGGGTCGTTTTCCCGCACTGGATGTAGCACAACATGGTGTAGTGTGTTGTCAACCCACATGCCTAGAAACATGGCGTTGTTTGTCTGGTGACTGTCTGTGGCAATACGTATAATGAGGAACCGCGCCTCTTCTACAGAGTTGAGCACGCTAAAATTAATGTTACTGAGCCGGTCATGCTTTAGGGTCCCGATAAAAAAATACCCTAAGGGGATTACGTAAGCCGTGGAAAGCCCCCACAAGACAAACCAAAGAAGCCTGCAGGCTATTTCAGTGGCACTGCCGGTTCGAGGGTCACAGCCGATTCAAGGTCGAATATTTTGTCGACTTGACAGCCATAAATTACTTTTTGCTGCATTGACATTTCCTCAGTAATCAGGCTGCAGTATGGCTGTTTTGGTGACCGCAAGCTTTGTCACTCCACTTGAAGCTGTTCCTTTATTAGTTCTCTTACTCGAGCCTCCTGCAGAAGGCCCGACAAGAATTTTGGTGTGCTTTGACACCGCAGCTCCAGCAGTTTATGCCCCTCACATGCTCGTAACCTTTTCAAGAAGTCACCTTCCGCAACACTTTCCCGCAACGTGGGTTCCTGCCTAATCAGCGCGCCTTATCGCTATTGGTAATCTGTTCCATGACAAACTTGGCACACCTGTCTCCTTCTTGTGCGGCTTCCGAAAGGGTCTTTAGTGCTTGCACAGCTCGGTTGTCTTCATATAGTGTTGAACTTTCTCTAAATTCATCACAAGTTTGCTGAAGTTTTGCAAGCGTTCGTTTAGTCTTCACTTTCATCTCAAGACGGTGGGCGTTTCTTTTCGTCGCTTCAATGCATCCAACCAGTTTAAATGTCATCTGGCATTCTTCACCTTTCAATTTACCGGGTTCCTAACCTTCAACACACTCGCCAGAAGCTACATTTTCTTGCGTCTGGTATTCACTGGCTGCGCTTTGAGCGTAGAATTCTTCTAGACGAGGGTGTTTTGCTTTTTTCCCGACCTGCTGCTAAAGCATGTTCTCTTGAAATTCTTGCTTGCATGCATGTGCGCTTGCGTCTTACTAAAATCCTTTCCCGGGAAAGACATTGCCACCATGCCAAGCCTTTTAGAGCAGCGCAGGTTAAGAGCACCATTTCATGACCTGAAGGAAGTCCTAGCAGGATGGTTTCCACTTAATTTTGTGAAACGTTTCTTTTTCTGCAGATTTTCGATTTTTAGAGCGAAGAGGAATGGCAGAAGCAAGGGACCACATCGGAGTGGCCATCTCAGTGTGTTCACGAAGGCATGTTAAATGTGCGTATACATTTGCTTTGAGTTGATCTGGATTGAATAAGCTTTAGTGTGTACCTCAGATTTTTTCTTTTCAGCAGCCAACCTGTTCGAAGATAGTCGCCATTTTTGATATTTAACGATAATATATTCACGTTAAAACCCAGTTCGTTTTGTGTAGTATTTTTAGGCACCCCTAGCACACCTCTAAGCTCTCATAAAATGCTTGATAAGTTTCCACAGAATTGTAGCAGGATAGCAGAAAAATGATCACGACATGAATGGACAGATCAAAATACAAGTCACGCAAGCTTACTTATTTTCTACAAATCCTATTTTATAAATTTATTTGCAAGAAGTGAAACCAGTTTTATTTTATAGCATTGCATAGCACGTTTCCTTTTCATGTCGTCATTATTTTCTGCAATTTCGCATATCTGCCGTCATACCATCACCGAACCTGTCAGTATCGAGGCTACCATTGCCGCCAGCTACCGCCAGCTACCGACGTCTACCAGCATGCCGTCAGCTACCGACGTCTACCAGCATGCCGACATCCATCACCCTGCCACAACGCAGTCATCTGCGTCATGCCATTAATAATGCCATTACCATAATCCACCATGTTTATGTTTGATGGATTCCATCAACTCCACATTTTTAATAGGGATTCCATGGTCTTTTCATTGCTCAGGCGGCCTCGAGCCGACATCTAGGGGTGATACATAGCAGTAGTCGAAGTTCGCTTTACTCACATCCTCAGACGACATCGGACGCCATTAGAGAGCATCAACGTCAGGATACTTGCGGTCAGAGCGATACACCACGTGAATTAGGTAGTCCTGAAGAAGGAAGGCCCAACGCCTTAGTCGGCCAGATGGGTCTCACAAGAACGAACGACAACCAACAAAGCGCATGGTGATCTGTGACGACGTCAAAAGGTAGGTCATACAGGTAAAGGGGGAAAGTCGTAAGGGCCCACACAATGCCCAAGCCTTCCCGTGCAGTGACCGAGTGTTTGGACTGGGTGTTCGTGAGCGTTCGGCTTGTGTATGCAACCCCGTAGTTGTCGCATCCGGGTTTTCTTTGAGCAAGAACTGCACCGAGCTCTACTGCGCTTGCATCGGTGTGGATTTCGGTGGGGACCGACGGATTGAAATGACTAAGCAGGGGCGGGGACGTGTGCAGGTGGCATAGCGTTGTAAACGCTTCCTCACCAGCGGCTGACCATGCCTAAATTCCCGTTGTGTTGCCAAGCTGCGTTAATGTAGCAATGACCGAAGCGAAGTTCTGAACGAAGGGACGGAAATAGGAGCATATTCCAATAAAGCTACGACGCGCTTTTATCGAGGTCGGGTTTCGGGAATTCTGCTACAGCACGAAGATTGGATGGATCGGGGGGACCACCTTCTTTGGACACGACATGGCCAAGGATATTCAGCTGGCGAGCTGCACATCGGCATTGCCTGATATTCAGTTGCAGTGCTGCGACTTACAGACATGTCAACACTTGCTAAAGCCTGTTGAGGTGCGTCGAAAATTCGAGTGAAAACACAATGACCAAATGCAAGTAGCATAGGCAATTCCTAAATTTCAGACCCCGAAGAATGCCATCTCTCATGTGTTCGAACGTGGCAGGCGCGTAACACAAGCCGACCTGCATTACATTAAATTCATACATCCCGTCTGGAGTAACGAAAGCCGTCGTCGTGCAATCTGCTTCCATCATCAGCAACTAAGAAATAAAAGTATAAGTAGTAAAGTCTGAGGAATAAAAAATTCTCCTCCTTAGAAACAATCAAGGGCATCATCGATGCCCGGCTATGCGTAGACATCTAAGCGAGTTATTTTGTTCAGGAGGCGGTAGTCGACGCAAAAACGGATGGAACCGTCTCTTTTCCAAATACGTACAACCGGTCACGCCCAGGGACTGTTCGAGTGCACAATGATGCCGTGCTGGAGCACGTCGTCCACTTGCTCGTCAATTACGCCCATTTCGGAAGGGGCGAGGTGGTAACTGCGCTGACCTATATGCCCATGAGAGCCGGTGTCGATTGGGAGGCGAACTGTCAAAGTGCGGCCAAGTGGCCCCTGCGCACAGTCGGAGGACGAATGGAATTAACGAAGTAGTTCTGGAAGCTGCTGTCGTTGGTTCGGGGTAAGATCAGCGTCGAAAGCACAACAAGAAATTTCAGAAGACGGCGGAGATGGACTGGCAGGAGGTCGGAAGAGTTCGTTGACTTCAAGGTGTGCACGATCCTCTGAAACGTCGGCGGAAACGCTGAACTCGATGGCCTCGACGTGCCAAATGCATTTCCCATCGAGCTAGGGCTTCCCCAGGAATCACATATAAACATGGCAGTTGTTGGGAATTGCGAAGAAGAGGAAAAAGATGTGGCTCCTGGCTCGAAGGCACGAGCATCATTATCATTGTAACCAAGTCATTGCCATTAAAAGGGTCGTTCGATCAGGGATCCCACGGCTTCGTTTCCTGGCGGCACACCCGCAACGAGGTGTCCGATCCGCAACATTTGGTGCCGAATCACAAGGGAAAACGAGCGGCTCCCACCGACGTGGACAGCGAGCGACGGCGACGACGAGTTTCTTGTAGAAACGGTCGCCCAAGCAAGCTTCGTCTTTCTCGGAACCGCACCCAGGGAGACAACGAGCCTCTGAAACGTCGGCTGAAAGCTGGAAAGGGAGTACGAGTCGGCGGCCCGTTACAACGACCAGACGCTCGAGGCTCTGACTCGCCTTACGTGCCGGCTCGAGGAACTCGGCGTCAGCGACACGGTGAAACCAGCCCCCTCGGCTGCGGTTAGCACGCCACAGGCCCCAACGACGGTTCCATCTCAGATTTCTGGACCCCGTCCGCCCATGCTCACCATCCAGCCCTATCATGGAGACGTGTGTAGCTGGACGTCGTTTTGGAAGCAATTCAACGGCGCAGTCCACACCAACCGGGCTCTCACCGCTACCGATAAGTTTCATTACCTGAGAAACTACTTGTCGGGTGAAGCAGCAGCTGCCATCGCCGGGCTGCCAACAACAGAGGCCTGTTATAGAAGTGCCGTTCAGCTACTGAAGGACAGGTTCGGCGACAAGAGCCGTATCATACAGTGGCATTTTCGAAACCGCGAACTACAGCCCGTGACGTCTCACTAGGAGGACAAGGAGCTGCGCAGGCTTTATGACTGTGTTGATGATGATGGTTTGAATTTATTGGCGCAAGGCCGACATGGGCTAAGAGCGCCAAACACAACGTGATTTGATGAGGAGAGAACACGGAATAAAATCAGTTAAAAACTATGAGCACGGCTGGTGTAAAGGGCCAGGGTGAAGAACAAGAGTGGTAAAAGATAAATAAGGTGGCTGGGGTATAGGACCAGGGGTAAAGCTATGGGTGGTATGAGATGAGTTGTAAAAGTGAACTTCTGATAGGAACTCAAAGGTGCGCTGAACACGATAATGATGATGGTTGGACGTTTATGGCGCAAGGCCAACTGGGGCAAAGAGCGCCCCAACAATAGTCATATATGAGGGGTGAAACCTTAAACAATAACTAAGTCAGCAAAAACAAAGTAAAATCACAAGACGACAATGAGCAAGGCTGGTGTAGAGGGCCAGATTTCATGATGCGTGATAGTGAATGAGGTTTAAAAACTTGACTTCTGACAAATACTCAAACACACGTTTCACGGAAACAATGGCTTCGTCACCTAGAAAAAACGATGGATGTAGGGAAATATGTTGTCTGTAGACTTCTCTGAAGTGTTTGTGTCGTGTTGTGTGAAGTGCTTTGCATGTGATTAGTATGTGCAATACGGATAGGGCCTCTCCGCACCTGCTGCACTGGGGTCTAGAAGATCCCGTCAGCAGATACGAGTGCGTCGCATGGGTGTGCCCTATCCGCAGCGTACCCAAGGCGACTTCCGTGTGTCTGTTGTGTGAGTCAACTGTGTACCGTCCCAAGTGTGGCTATTACATGTAGTTTGTTGTCTGTCTGTTCATCCCAGTGTTTTTGCCATGTTCTGCGCAGGTGTTGTCTTATGTGTGGCTTGAGATCTGTGTAGGGTATCGTTGTAATGTCTACAGTGTTCCTGAGTGCAGCAGCAGCAGCCCTCTCATCTGCCAACTCGTTCCCAGCAATCCCAGTGTGTCCTGGGACCCAGCAGAGGACCAGCTGATGCTTATGCGCATACACAGACATGGTAGTGGTAAATGCAAGATTAACTATGTGGTTTTTCGGGGGCTTGTGCGATGACAGTGCACGAACAACACTCAGAGAATCTGTGTAGATGATAGACTTCGGAATTTGATTTTCAAGTATGTGTCGTACAATGAGTAAAATTCCATATGCTTCTGCTGAAAAAATTGTTGTCTGGACGCTCATGGTTCTGGCTGCACTGAAATTCGGACCATGAGCAGCGCAGGAGACCATAGTGGAGGTTTTAGACGCGTCACTGTAAAATTCTGCAAGTGGGTATTTAAACTGCAGAGACAGAAAGTGCTGCAGTATTGCAGCTCGCGGTACCCGATTTTTCTCAAGTTTCATAAAAGAAAGGTCGGAGGACACAGGACGAACTTTCCAAGGCGGTAAAATATCTGAAAAGGATAATCTGTACACATCTAAAAACGAAGCGCTCAGATCCGAGGCTCGCTCTCTCACTCTAAGTGAAAAGGGCAGAGGAACAAATGGGCGATTTACAAAGAGCAGAGATGTTGATGTATCGTTAAAGACAGGATAAAAAGGATGATTATTCAGCGATGAAATTTTAAAAGCATAAAGCAAGTCCATGTATGTTCGTTGGTTCTCAAGGCTCCACTTATTACACTCGACATAAATACTCTCAGCAGGGCTAGTGCGAAAAGCACAAGACGAAAGACGAAGGCCCAAGTTTAGCACTGGGTCAAAATTCGCAAGGCTGTCGTAGTCGCCGACCCATACACCACACTGCCATAGTCCAAACGAGACCCAAACAAAGCAGTATACAAGTGAAGCAGGAGTTCTTTGTCGGAACCATTGGATTGGTGGGAGAGAACCTTAAGTATATTCATTGTTTTGAGACATTTATTTTTAAGTTCCTTGATGGGGGTAATGAATGTGAGTTTGTGATCAAACACCACACCTAAGAACTTGTGCTCCTTGTTCAAAGGAAGCGACACGCCATTAAGATGAATGTCTGGGTCCCGATGAACCCCACGCTTCCTGGAGAACACAACGCAGGAACTTTTGCAGGATTCAATTTAAAACCATTCTTGTCTGCCCAGCCAGCAAGTATCTTGACACCAAGCTGGACTTGACGTTCGCAGATTGACATAATACATGATTTATAGAATGTCTGGACGTCATCTACATACATGGAATAAGAGATTGTGGGTGGCAGTGCCTTACCAAGAGAGTTCATTTTTACTATGCAGAGAGTGCAGCTTAACACACCACATTGTGGCACGCCATTTTTTTGCACGTGAACCCTTGAGAGTGCACCACCGAATCTCACTAGAAACGTTCTTTCTGACAGGTAACTTGCAAGAGTGTTTAACGTGTTACCCGAGACACCGAATGACTTCAGGTCATTGAGGATCCCGTACCGCCAAGCGGTGTCGTAGGCCTTCTCGAGGTCGAAAAACACAGTTACAAAATACTGTTTATGAACGAAGGCATCCTTCATATACGATTCAAGAGCTACCAGTTGATCGTTCGTCGATCGCCCCACCCTGAAGCCTGCGTGGCTACTCTCGAGAAGACCGTTGTACTCGAGGAAGTACACGAGCATGCGATTTACAATCTTCTCGAAGAGCTTGCACAGGCAGCTCGTCCGGGCTATAGGACGGTAGCTTGAGGGGGACGACAGGGCCTTTCCCTCTTTCAGGAAAGCTACAACTATAGCCTCCATCCAAGAGTTTAGAATGTGCCCCGAAAGCCATATCTTGTTATATAGGTGTAAGAGTGTTAGAAGAGTGTCTGCGTGCAGGTGTTGTATCATTGTGTATGTGATGTTGTCTGGGCCTGGAGCTGTGGGTTTACACGTGCTCAAAGCAGCCCTCAGCTCATGCAGTGAAAACTCTGAGTTATAAGAAGATGTTGATCTATTGTTATCTAGTATAGGCTTCTTTTCGGCCGTTTGTTTGTGTTTCATGAAAGTGTTTGTGTAGTGTGCTGAACTGGACACGTGTTGGAAGTGTTGTGCGAGGGTGTCAGCCTGGTCTTCGAGTGTGTCCCCTGTTGTGCTGACCAGAGGCAGGCTGTGAGTTTGGTGTCCTTGGAGTTTGCGTATTCTCGTTCATACTTTCCATGTGTCTGTGCAGGAGTTTATTGATGTTATGAAGGAACGCCAACTGTCTCGTTTTGCCTCACGGCCCACACGTTTTCCTAACGCCTTGGCCCGTTTGAACAAAATGAGGTTACCCTACGTGGGGTACCGACGAAGGACACCCCACGCCTTGTTCTGGGCCTCTCGCGCCCGCCTACAGTCCTCATTCCACTACGGCCTCCGCTGGTTGCGCGGGGCACCAGAGGCGTGGGGAATGGACTTTTCGGCGGCGTCGAGGATGTGCTCCGTGAGGAGTTGGGTAGCTTCTTCTACGTGTAGGTGTCCTATGGATGTGTGGTGTAGTTTGGATGTATCTGTACATGTATTCCAGTTAGCTCGTGCTTCATTGAACCTATTATGGGAAGATGGACTGCATGGGCCTTTACCTATGTATGTTAGTGAGGTGGTTAAGTGGTCACTGCCATATGGGTCAGTGCCCACATCCCACTCGAGAACAGGAAGGAGAACTGCAGAGCCAACAGCCAAGTCAAGATATGAGTATGTGTTGTGTCCTATGTTATGATATGTAGGCTGTTTATTGTGGAAAAGGAATGCTCCAGTGGATGTAAGAAACCTCTCTATCAGGCGACCCCGGGCATCTGTACGGGAAGAACCCCATAGGGAAATGTGAGCATTAAAATCGCCTGTTAAGATGTATCGTTCGGGCAGCTGGTCAACCAACGCCTCGAAGTCAGAGCTCGAAAGTGCAAGATCAGGAGGAATATATATTGAGCATACCGTTATCAACCTATTAAATAATATTGTTCGAATTGCTACAGCCTCAAGGACAGTGTTCAGAGTGAAAGGGTGGCAGGCTAAGGATTTCCGGGCAATTATGGCCACACCGCCATTATAGTGTGTGCAGCCATTCCTGTCCTTTCCGAAGACCATGTAACTATTCAAGAAATTTGTGTGCTTGGAATTCAAATGTGTTTCCTGTACACACATTACACTTGGCTGATTAGCATGCAGTATTTCGTATACATCGTCAAGGTTTTTAAGAAGGCCTCTACAGTTCGATTGAATTATGTTTTCTCTTCCCATTATTTAGTGTGAGAGCTGCTGGAGTGTGTGTGTTTGTTTATATGTCGTCTTTCGGGGCTGTGACTCTCGCCTTTTTTGGCTTGTCGGGAGGCTTTGGCGTTGGGACGCGTTCCTTGCGCGGAGTTGCAGGCAGGAACGGCCCGACATCCATCTCGTCGTCGGATGTCCGAGGGGTGCCCGACGGACCGGGCCCCCCGAACTTGGCCCCCCCTCGGGAGCCCTTTGTTTGAGCCGCCACCGCCGAGGGCGTCCGGGGTGGGGACCCGGAACCGGTGCGGGGCCCGGTGGGAACCGGTGCGGGGCCCGTGGTGTCCATCACCTCGGTACCCTCCAACGCACTGGAGGGCGGGGAGACAGAGGCGGGAGCGGCACCGGTCCCGACGGAAGAGGTTGCCACCACAACAGCTGCTGCCTCAGCAAGCGGCATGGTGGCGGGTTGGGCAGCCAGAGGCAACCCAGAGGGGGGGGGGCGGCCGAGGGACCAGGTCAGACTCGCTGAACTGGGTCCCTGTGGAAACGAGACGCCGCTCCGCCCCCGGCGAACTGCGTCGGCGTACCTCCCCAGGGGGAAAGAGGCGAACCTCTTCCGCGCCTCTGGGAAGGTAATGTTCTCAGTTACCTTGATGTTGATTATCTTTTTTTCAGTTTGAAATTTTTCGCACTTGCGGGAGTAGGCTGCGTGCGCCCCCCCCCCCCCCCCCCGCAGTTCACAGAAGAGAGGGTGTCGGATGTACAGTTGTCGCTCGGATGGTCATGCGACGCGCATTTTGCACACGTCGTTCGGCCCTGGAAAGAGTTTGTACCGTGCCCGAACCGCTGGCACTTAAAACAGCGCCGCGGGTTCGGAATGTAGGGACGGATGGAGCAACGGATAAAACCTGCATTTATGTGTTGTGGAAGAACTGCGCGGTCAAACGTCAAGATAATGTGCTTAGTGGGAATCTCCTTGTCGTATCTGCGGATAGTGATGTGTCTCACGGCAGTGACGACGTGATCCTTCAAGCCGGCAAGGAGATCCGCATCTGTTTCGTTCAAGAGATCCGTCTTGGATATCACACCTTGCGAGCTGTTGAGGCTCCGATGTGGTGTGACCCTGATGTCTATATCAGCCAGTCTAGTCTTAGGTAGAAGCTTCGTTGACTGCTGTTTGTCATTTACCTCGATTAGTAGTTCACCAGACCTTTGTTTTTTGCACTTATATGATTTTCCTATTTAGGCTTCAAGAGATTTTGCGATCAAGAAGACTGACTGCGATACAAGAGGTTGGGTTGGATTGAGCGATTCCATCACAAGAAAAAAAATCGAGAAAAATTATCCGGTTCAGGAAATGTTAAAGAAGGCAATGAAGGAAAAGATACTTCGGTGCGGCCCCTTTTCAGGGACCGATCACGTTTGTGGGGGGGGGGGTTTGTAATTACCATAGGGCATACTATAAAAGCAGGGAGACTGGGGTACTTTCTTCTTTGACCTTACCCTGGTAGTCAAAGAGGTCCCGCAGCTCCCTGCCTGGTAGACAGGCAAGGAGCCCATCGGCCGGACCTTTACCAAGGCTCCGACGGCCACCGTTTACCGCTTCTACCCTTCACCTTTAAACACCTCGCCATGGTTGGACACCGCTTATGTTGGGAGCTCGTGGTCCGCGGTGTCGCTGCTCACCGTCACCATGAATAGTCAAGGTGCCCCGTGCGGGGTTTATGACTGTGTTCAGCTGAATGTCCGATGCCTAAACGTACTGGACGTACCCACAAGCAGCTTCTCGGCAATGCTGTACGACGTTTTGCTGTAGGCGCTGCCGAAGGAGATCGTCTTGGCATTCCACCGCCATGGACGTCTTCAAGGTGATACGCAGGGAGCGGTGCCTTCTGCTTCAGTAGAGGCAACCAGTGACACAACGTCATGCCAGAAGCTAGAGCAGCTTTTGAGATACGTACGGATAGAGCTCCAAGCAAGGAAACAAAGTGTTCCAGCGATGTCCACCTCCAACAGCCGCGGTTACCGCAAGAAGCACGTGCCCTCGTCATCAGTCCTGCATGCATCGCAAGAAGCGAAGAAAAATCTTCATGCGTGTTTCTTCTGCCGGTAAAGAAATATGCGACTGAGGCGTGCAGCGCTTCATTAACAGTCGCAAAGAAGAAGCGACTATCTAGCGCTAGGCGGTGCTACCGATGCACTATGACGGGTCATCATGCAAACGAGCGCCGGCGGAAGTTGGTATGTGAGACATGTAAAGGCAGGCATGCTTCGACTATGTGCGATCCCAATTTCCAAGCGAGGTGGAGCGACAAGGTGGACATGAACGCCTCTGCTGCTACAAGGCCAGTGAAAGAAAACGGTGCACCTTTGACTGCCGTCACAAGCTGCCAACTTGACGAGGACGTGCACTTACAGACTTTCCGTTGCTGGATCGTCGGGACCAACGAGATGTCCTATGTCAGAGGCATTTTCGACGGAGGCAGTAAACGTACTTTCGTCAAATAAGATCTCGTAGCGAGATTGGGATTGAAAGCCGTAAGAAAGACACGCATTGCCGTGAACACTTTCGCGTCCGATGCACCTTCTCGTGTTAGGAAGTGCAAGGTATTCTAGCTTTGCATACGTAGCCAGTTTGATGCCAGCGAGTACACCATCGAGGCAATAGCAATGCTGAAAATCTGCCACGATATCCCTGCTACTGACATGGAATTCGTTTTCCCAGATCAGTTGCGGAGGCAAATCTACGGCCTGGCAGACCAACTAACTGTGCCTCGAGGGTGTGCAGAGAAAGGCATCAGTCTACTGATAGGATCCGAGCAACTATGGAAATTTGTGAGCGGAGATATAATACGCAGCACGGAGGTGCAAGGATTGGTCACGATCAAGACCACTCTTGGATGGACGTTACAAGGTCCTGCTAAGGATACAAGCTTCGTGGATGGAGCAGCCGAGGTCATGGTCTGTGTTATGCGCGTGCAAGGAGAAGCTAAAGGAGTGGAGCATGACGTTCTGGAGTCCTTTTGGTCGCTCGACGCAATGGGCGTAGCGCCAGATGAAGCTTGTGGCAGAGCAGACACATTGTCTGTTTTCAATAAAAAAATCACCAAGATTGGGACTCGGTATCAGGTAGCCGTGCCTTGTAAGGAACCAGATATCGAGCTGCTGCAAGATAACTACGGCATTGCACTAAACCGTTTACGAAATCTGATGCGACGCATTTCAAAGACCGAAGGACTGCTCGAGAGATATGATTCAGCGATTCGGCAGTACATTGTCTCCGGCCATGCTGAAGTTGTACTTGACAAGGAATTGGTAGACGGGCATACCTAATACATACGACATAGAGACGTCATCCGCGAGGACTCACCCACAACGAAACCCTGGGTGGACATTTGGAACCAACGTCTACGTGGCCCAATCATGACTCCTGCGGCAACAAAGCAAGAAATAGATCAAGCGAACCGTCACATAACCTTCGACGGGCGTCACACGACTTCGCATCCATCCAGCGGGAAGATCACATACCTCGACGGTCCTGGACAAAGAAACCAGCTGTCAAGCTGCATGAACCATTCAAAGATGAGGGTCGAGGTTGCACGACCAAAAAAAGGAAGAAACCTGCAGGAGGGTCGAAACGACAATGTGCTCTTAACCGTCCTCTTTGTTGTGTGTTTGACTAGCTTGAACTACGGTGCTATGTTTAGGCCAGGAGCCCCTTGCTACATGTGGAAGTTGTTTCACTCTTTTGTGGCCGGGAGAACGTTGGGAATTGCGAAGAAGAGAAAAAAGATGTGACTCCTGGCTCGAGGGCACGAGCATCATTATCACTGTAGCCAAGTCATCGCCATTAAAAGGGTCGTTCGATCAGGGGTCCCACGGCTTCGTTTCCTGGCGGCACACCCGCAACGAGGTGTCCGATCCGCAACAGCAGTATTAAAATTGCGGATAGTGTGGACGGCGTAGGTCAGCAATAGGCATCTACCTTCGTTAAACATATGTGAATGGGGGAAATACGCGCTGGCGTCAGAATGGATTTGGCATGATAAGGGCACAAGGGTGGCGGTGCATGAAGGAATAGTCGCGTCTGCAGCGACCAGAAGCGTTGGAGGAGGCGCTTCAGCTAAAGATTCTGGTGGCGCTTCATACAGCGATGAGAAGTACACTTCGGCATGCGCGCAGTCAATGAGGGCGTTGTGACGAGAAAAGAAATGAAATCCCAGCATGACGTCATGAGAGCATGAAGAAAGAACGATGAACTCGGCAATGTAGAGATCGTCTAGGATGAGCGCCCGAGTGGTGCACAAACCGACAAGTTAGGCGGGATACGCTGAAGCAGTACGTAATGAGAGGCCTGACGGAGTGGTCACGACCTTCTTCAAATTGCGACAAAGCTGTAAGCTTATGAATAAAACTGCCGCTCCCGTATCGACCAGCGCGTGGGTGGACGCCGTCTCTGATGATGTCGATGACGTGCGTGTGGGAAAAGTTAGGCCTTAGAGAGTTCGACCATAACGCAGCTCTGACCTCCATAACTGCGATATCGTTTTTCGCTTCATGACTTGAGGGACGCCTGCGCATTGGAGACAACGACCGGCAACTTGGAGATGGCGAACGACGGTTGGCAGTATCAGCAGAACCGGCAGGGTAGGACGTCAGAGGAAAACTATGTGGTGCATGTTGAGTCGCTGGCGGCGGTCTATGCGGGGAGTTCCAGGAAGACTGCTGTGTAGCCGTCATGTTGCCTCTGTGGCAGTAACGCGCTATATGTCCGGGAGTTAGGCAAGCGAAGCAGATTGGGTTGGTAGTGTTCATAGTCAAGATTAACTCGCTTTTAAAGGCGCACAAATCATTTTCTGTACAATGTATGTAGATGATTTGCAAATATCTTTTAAATCGGGAAATCTGTCAAGTTCCAGACGCCACGAAAAGCTTGGTGTCGACAAACCAGCTGGCAGGGCTGATAAAAACGGCTCTAAGCTGAAACAAGTTCGGAGCACTTGTGTTGTGTTGCCCAAAAGGCGTTTGATCATGCCAGATCCAGACACGAAACTGAATTGTGGCTTGATTCTGGTCGAGAAAGCACACAGTTTCTGGGTATTGTTCTTGATGAAAACTTTTCTTTATCCCGCATATAAAACAACTAAGACAAAAATGTCTTAAAACAATGAATATTGCCAAATATCCGGTCGCATCACTCGTACGGTGCTGACAAACAACTTCTGCGGCAGCTGCTTACCAGCCTGGTGGCCTCGTAGTTGGAGTATGGGAGTGTAATACATGATTCAGGAAGGTAAGTAGCTCTAATAATGCTCGATCCAGTGCAACACTTGGGCCTTCGGCTTTCGTCTGGTGGTTTCCCTACTAGTCCCGGGCAAAGTCTATACGTCGAGTGTGACAAATGGTGCTTAGGGTACCAGCTCAAGTATGTCCATTTATTATATGCTTTTAAAATTACATCAATGTCTCACCATCCCCACAAACATATAATTAACGATACATCTACATCCCAACTGTTTTTAAATTGTCTATCTATTTCTGTGCCTTTCTCTATCAGGGCGAGGAAGGAGGATTTTGAACTTTTGGTGTTTTTATATACCTTCAAAACATCTGTCATTGATTCTGTAGCCCCATGGAATCTTTGCTCTGTATTATGCTATTTGTTTTTTACTGAATTTCCAAAAAACACGGTACCCTCAACTGGCATTTACAGCATTTGATGTATATCCAGGAGAAATATGGGGCGGAATAATTTTTAGTCATGAATTCAAAACATTCACTGCGGTGTGTTGTGCTGCACACGGACCCAACTTCACTGCTTGTAAAACCATCAATGTGAACTCCAGCATTTTTACGGCCAAAGCACATGGAACATTTCTGCATTTAAATTCCATTTTCCAACATGGTATCGCCAAATCTATCATTTTCACACATTTACTTAGCGTCGTGCGTACATTATCATCCCAAAGTTCTTGCAAAAATATGTTGTCAATCTGGTATTTAAATCTTTGATATGAGAGCATCCCTCAAATCTGAATGTGACCATCTGCTGGTTTCCAGGCCACGCTGGGGTTGGTGGCAATAGGTGATGAAAGGGCCGCTGCTGCTTCACTCAGAAACAATCTGGACATCGCAACAGTACATTACAATGACCTAAAGCCACGCATCAAACAATACCTACGTAAAACATGCAAACACATTGCAGTGAAAAGTCAGACATCGAACTACATATAATAAAGCCACTCTTGGGACGATACACAGCTGACTCACACAACAGACTCACCGAAGTGATCTTAGCAAGGTTACGGGTTGGCTAAACACACGTAACACACTCCCACCTGCTCACTGGATCGCCAAGACCCATGTGCAGCTGGTGTGGAGATGCCCTATCCGTAACCCACATGCTCATGCAATGCAAAGCACTTGACACAACATGACGCAAACAGTTGCACAACTACAGAGACACACTTTCTTCTACAGCCATCATACATTTTAGGAGATGAGCCCATGCTTTCTATCAAGAGTGTTTTAAGTTTCTAACTGATGTCAATTATTTACATATCATTTCTTACCATGGTTCACGACAACCCGGCTTTTTACAGCAGTCATCTTCATTACCTTGAGTTTAACGTCACTTATTTTTACTGAAATGGTGTACTTTGATATTCATGTCACTGAAATGAACTAACCATCCTTTTGCGCTCTTTGCCCGTAGTCGGCCTTGCGCCCTAACAATCGAAACATCATCATCATCATCAGATTGGCGGTTGTCCGGCCTGTGCCAAGGGGTGGTACGGAACGACTGGTCGGCACGTACGCGTGGCTGCCTCTGCAACAAAGGCAGTCCCGGCAGGTAGCCGGGATAAGTCGGTTTTTGTGTGGCCTCAGTGCACTCCCGCGGCATGAGCGGGAAAATTGGTGGCCTTAAACGGCTTCGGGAAAAGGCCGGGAGAAGGCGTCGGCGAAGGTTAGAGGTCCATCAACAGGTAGCGTTTGCACCAGGTCATTTACGTTGATGGAACAACAGGCGTCGTATGTTGCGCGATGCTGACACCGATGAGCGAAGCGGTCAGAGGTGCGTGTTTGAGGGAGCATGGTATGGTATCGGCCACCTGCTGCTGGATAGCAGTTCTAAGCGAAGTGGCAGGCGTGGCTTCAGTCGCCGATGTATAGGGGCTGAACAAAGCTAATGGGCAACTTCTTCCCGGATGAACTGCTGAATACGCGTAGACAGAGTATTATCGTCACTACCAGCAGGTAAACTCGACCTATACAGAGCAAAAGATCGCCGTGTGAGAGCTAGCTTTATCTCAGCTCGTCATAGCTCTGGCACAGGTTGATGACATCGGTGACTGTTTGGGGATTCTTCGCCACCAGCATTTGGAAGGCGTCAAAGGGAAGGCTATTGAGGATGTGCTTCATTGTGTCCTTGTCACTCATCGTGGCACTCTCCCTCCTGCACAAATCCACAATGTCCTCGATGCAACTGAGGAAGTTCTCTCCGGGATGCTGCGCTGGTTCTCTCAAACGCTCCTCCGCGCACAGATTCCGCACTGAACGGCGACCGAAGTGATCGGAAAACCTCTATTTAATTGTGACCATGTCCGTTATCGCTTTCCGTGGTTGCCATACCAAAGTGCAGCCGTACCAGTCAGGTAAAGTGCACGTTGCTCCGTTTCAGATTGTCACCCCAGTAATAGTGGGTGCATGCTCTTTCGTACGTGTGGAGCAAGTCTTCCACGTCCGGAGCAGATGAAGGAACCGAAGCAGATGAAGGGCGTCGAACTGGGTGCAGACTGGGGCTCAATCTTGCAAGTAGGAGCCGTGGCCCGGAATATGTCTAGAGCAGAGTTCGTGCGTGGAGATAGGTCAAGAGCGTAGCAACATCTGCGAATTCTATACAGGTGTGCTGCTCAAAGCTTAAATATCGGAGGAGAGGCAGGGATCGCGATTCAATACGGGGCCGGTTTAACCTAGTGCAATCGTCTATAGCGATGCTACATACTGACGCTTATCGTCGTCGTTGTCAACGCTAGAGTTTCAACTGGCACTCGCGAGGCTGCTTATGCAGCCACTGCTCATTGCGCACAGCCGTTCGGCCCTGACTACACTGTACACCGTAGTTATATTTACTGGGAACTGTTTCCGATTTTTATATAAATGGCAAAGTTGTTGTACCTACACAAAAACTTTATATTAAGCCAAAACTCTAAATTCAGCCGAATAAAAAAATTGGGATTATTAACAGAACCGCCGAAAAACTAGCGTAGTCCACGCACCTAAACAATACAAAATGTAATAATACCGACCACCAGGTCAAATGCCATTTTTTTCTGAACTGATCACCAATAATTATTGTGTAAAATGTCTTGGGTAGAGCTGTTTCAGGCCTATAGCATCGCTCGACGTCAGGAAAATCCGTACATATTCTTATATATGGAAAAAACTGGTAAAATATTGTTAGTCCAAATTCTGCTCTACATAATTGATACCATTTTTAATCCACAGTCCACCATAGGTTGCATGTCGGGGCATTGTTGGACATCACATTAGCGTTTTTTTTGCTCGTTACAGCGTCATCTGTTAATGTGCCCTAACGATTGCACTGTGCTCCTTATAAACTAATTGATAATTCCAAAAATGTGTCATGTTTCGGCTCCAATTTAGCGACATCACACGTTCCGCGTGTGGCAGAGATTTTGGCGGGAACATGAATAAACAAAACAAAAATAGACGATGTAAAACGCGATTTCGGCTTTGTAACAATAACTAGTCGGCCTCTCCTGGGTTTCACCATGGGTATGACAAAACCAATTGAATAACACGACATCGTCAAACAAAGGCTCTAATGTGGAAATTTCCGGCACCCACAATACAAAGGTTTTTCTCTTCAAGAACGACGAAGAGGTGAATTGGTCCGCCCCCAAGCCTAACAAAACATGACATTGTTATTCTGCACGGAAGATAGAGTTTCCTAAACTTTATCAAGGCCTCAAGCCGAATCCATATAGGTTCAGAACGAACTGATGAATGTGATTGCCCCTCAAGCGACATTTACGGGCTTAATTGAGAGGGCCCTATAAGTTGCTGGATACTTTGAGAACGGTCGTCAATACTAAAGGAGTGCCCGCTTGATGCAGAGGTAAATAAATTCCTATCCGTACTCAAATTAGTGTATTAAGCCATGTTTGAAATTTTTTGGTGTTTTTATTCTTATTACAAATTTAAATTTGGCACCCATATTATTCGTTACGTACCAGACCTTTTATCCTTACTGCCTGTGTGACAATTTAAAAAAAAAAATGAATACTTGGTTTATTATTTAGGTAAAAAAAGAAATACAACACTACAGTATAAAATCACCAATAACTTGCGTAACGTTATTATTATAATACTGAATCAGCATACGCATTACAAAAATATAAACGACACAAAATAACCTAACAAAAAATCGGCGATTTCGCAATGGACCTATAATTTCACTTTACAGTGCCAAATGTAAATATTTAAATGAATCAAAGAAGGCTCCAAGCTTATGCTTCGCGTCGTCTCTAATCTAGAGCTACATTCTAATACTGGCAGCTAAGTAGCTTTCCCTGCTCCCAATTTCCACTCAGTGACTTTGATTGTGAAGCACGACACTTAGAAATTTTTGAAGTAGGGACAATGGGGTGTTTTTGCTAGAAAAAATGTCACTAGCTACGATGCCCTATTACAGTGATTGCGCTAGGTGCCCCATTGTACTACTGTGTCGGTTATATGAGAATGTTTCAGTTAACATAAAAAAGGTCGAGTCGGTGCGCTCAGCAGCGCTTCGCGGATCCCGCGATTTGTTAACAATTTACAGAAATCAAAGCAGTGCCTAATACTCGCAGAAATTTAGTACAACGACACGCATTCATCTTCTCAACGATATATGCGAAATGTGTTCTTTCTGGCTATTGGTGTGGCAGTGATGGTTAGGCAATGTGTCGGGTAATAGCGTACACACACTAGACATTTTCAGTGAAGTCCTGTCGCCACCCGTCTGACGCTTTTCGATGTTCACGTTTTTTCTCTGTTGTGAAATCAATGATGTGGTCTTTCAATGGCTTTTCTTGTAACAAAAAATCACATTCTGGTATGTACTGAACGAAAGGCAGTTCGATGGTGTTTGATTTGCTCTTGTCTATTCCAGGTCTTACTTGATTAGTCGTTTTGCTTTTTGCAAGTTACCGATGACCACTACTGTCGCCGATATTATTGGCCTTTCGGTCGGTTGGTCGCAACGTGGTCTGGTGCGAGATGCGCTGCTCTCTGCTCGAGGTTCTACAGTTGCGGTGAACAGTCACGATTTGTGCAAGAAACCCAACAGCCAGTCTGTGAACAATGTAGCAGCAGCACCGGAAAAAGCCGGGAAAATCCACGCAAAAACAACGCTTTCCCAATATTACCACTGAAAGGTTCTTTTGTTTTGTGGTAGATGGTAGACTTTCATTGAAGATCGAAAAAAATATATTGCCTTCGATAAAAACTAAGTAGTGCCAGGTATGACGGGTTGGTAAGAGCGAGTGGCGCTTCCGTAGTAATGTTGCCGGAGTGTGGTGTACTGCCGTGATTATATTCCACCACGGCTCCAAGACAGTGCACTGTGACTGTTTGGAAAATAATTCAAACGGCTTGATTCGTTGCCACGCTTGGCCGAGCAATTGCCCTATTTCCTATGAAAGACCTGTTGGTGAGCAACCTAGTTCAACGATGTGGCCAAGTGATAATGGTGGTTCTTGAATATCTGGGCAGCGCGGTTAACGGCTTTCTGCCCCAAAGACTGGTAGTCGTTGCATGCTACAAAATCTAGTCATGGAGGTCTGAGGAGATGACAAGAAGAAAATTTATTCTCGTGGCGCACACAATATATTTGTAAGAGGACCAATTTTTTAAGCAAAATACAGGCAGCTTTCGAAGAAAAGTTCTGGCTGCCACAAAGTTATGTCCTCTGATGTGGTCGATATCCACCGCACATTGCTATCCCTCCCGGTGCCAAGATACACGCCATCGTAATCGTAGCCCTGCGGCGGCGCGTCTAAAGCAGCGCGAGATGGGCATTTGCCGTCGAAATTTTTAAAGCCAGAATTCAATACAAATGTAACGCCGAATTTCTGCAGGACAACGTCATCATCCAAGCCAGCAAGATGGGTCTTTTAGGTTTGCGAGACCACAGACCATACGCTTTGTCTCGTCCTGTGTGCTATTTCCTTGTCCTGTTTTAAAACAGCACGGTTCAAGAAGATGCAAAACCAATCAGCCCCCATTTTAGCCTTGCTCACAGAGCATGTTTTTCTCTGAGAAGACCCTATACAGCCTTCCGTAGACGCAGTGCTACACATATAAACAGCTAATTTTGTGGCAGGGCACTCCCTCAGAGGCCGCATCTTTTTCTTCTTTTGACCGACAGACGCTGCGGTAGCGATTAGTACTGTGCTTTTTATTCGCTTTTGAAAGAACATCGTACTCTTAAATATGTTACTTTCTTCTTGTGTGAGCTGTTTTGTTCGGGCCTACCAGTGAAATTGCGCAAGCACAGACGATCGCTGAAGGCAGCTTTGAAGCTCGCAGAACGCGTTCTGCAGCGCTTACCCTCTGCTGAAGAGAAATCTTTCTTCTGTCTAGCGCGTAAAGGGTTCGGTGACTTGCGTGACATTTTGACGAATTTTCACTAGTACCGCAATATCCGTACAACCTTTGCGTGCCTGGAGTTTTCTTCGGCCTTGGGCTGATGGCTATGTCCGATATGTTTCACGGCCATGAAGGACTCCCTCGGCATTGACTACATTACAGAAAAGAATGTGTTCCTCGTTTGTGACGCCACATTTTTTCTCTTGAGCGTTAGCCCAGACGCGCGCAGTGGCCTGAGTACAGACTACGCACATGCAACATGTTCGTCAAACGTTCGGGTAAATAGTGTATCTTTGTCGATGTAGACTAGACCGGCGTGCACCTCATAGCATGCGAAAAGAGTGTCCGCCGCTTTTTGAATCGTCGCTCGTTCAGTCCACAGGCCGAGCTGCGCTAGAATGTACTACAGTCCATCCGGCGTTAAACACGCGTCTTATCGCGTTTCCTCAGATCAAATTGAATTTTCTAATACTTGGTTTTTCAGTACATAGAAGACATTTATTTCTCGTCGCGGAGCCGGTTATAAACATCGTTGTTTCGTTTTAATGGTGGATATACTGCACCTTTTTTTAAATTAGTGCAGCCGATAGTAGTGAACACGGATACTCAAAGTACGTATTTTTGATTTAGCAGCACTACTCTGGCAAACCATCGGCATTAATGCGGTTGTATAAAGTTTTCGTCCAGCATGTCTAACTTTTTGAGGATAGCTTCATGCTCGTGAGCAGAAAACCTGTCACGTGAGTGTAGCTTTTACCTGCCGCCATCGTCGGTAAGTGTTCGGCTGAGGTTTGTAGGAAGAAGCACCAACGACAGTTCATCCCATGTGCCACAAACGTAGTTTGCAGCATACCTTTCTTGTGTGGCAGAGAATATATTGGGCAAGCGGTGAGGTGTGTTAAGGATAGGCCAAAACAACACAGGCACAACGTGGAAAAAAGCAAAAGCGGTCATCTAGGAGTACATTGCAGGGACTGTCCGGTGTGCGAGGCTATGGGCCGTAGTACTGGAATATTGTGTAAAAATAAGCATAAACTGACGAGGGGAATTATTGAGGCTCGTAAGATAGCAAAAACAGAATAAAGTGTGTAAGCGTCCCTTCTGTGGCGCTGTCATCAAAACAAATCAAGTATCTAGACTGTTTGTAAGTGCATGGTGGTAGTGATGTCGTGGCGGAATTTTAATATGTCATTTTCACATGCCATGTGTCGATTTCTTAGTTGCCTTGATTTCTGCTTTATTTATATGCCAGACGTCACAGCAATAAACTTCAGTTTTTATTCAACGCCTGTGTGTCGTGTTCTCCCTATCGTCCTCGTTTCTTGTTTGCGCTGGAAATTCACGAATAAGCAACACCAACTCGCCCAAGCATCAACTTCAACCGAGTGTTCTGCGCATTATACGGGGCATCTGACGAAGCTTCGCATTCGACAAAAAACAGTCGCGGTAGCGCTGAAGCAAAGGCCTCTACTTATACCGTTTTTTTTTGTTTTTGTAGCGCCGGATTCACGCGGAAACGGTGAGCATACTTGAAGGCGCAACAAAGTCCAGCTGACAAATGGAGGCGATCACGCCCCTTTCTTCCTGAATTTTAGAGTAGCGCCATTTTATTACGGCGATATTCCTCTGCAAAACGTTGAAGAAAACGCCGTTTTTTTTTTGCTTTAGACACACAATATCTCTCGCGATGGAGTCACTACGCTCCCTAAGGAACGTCTCGTTGCTCTTCACAATACCATCGGCGCCTAAAGTACCTTCTTGAGTGTAGACATTATCAAGCTTGACGGTGAGCACGGTAAACGTGGCATCGGCAATTCTTAAAGAAGTACAATGTTCTGCCCTTGGTTTGTTCGTCATGGCGTGATCGGCCGGTGAACGTACTGCCTTGACCTACGCATCGATAATAAACCACTGTGAGTCAAAGTGTACCTGCCCAGGAATATGTCGCCGGAGGGGCTACCTAATATGAAGAACGTACACGTTTACGTGGGGCCGCCTATGATGAAGCCTGCATAAAGTTTCCATTTGTGTAAAATATTGGGCCAGTCGTGGCTGAGGTCCAAAGTAGGGAACAGCGCCATTTTAGATGCAACTGCATCTCATTCACTCGCCTTGTCCCTCCATACGGCGTTGTTGTCCGTCCACATCCATCCCCCATTCTCCTCGCCGCGCGAGCAGCGCTCTCCGCCACTCACCCGCTCTCCTCTTCGATAGCGAACACTCTCTCGCGAGGGGCATTGGATCGGATTCGATTGGATTGGGTTGGCTTGGCTTGGCTTGGCTTGGATTGGCTTGGACTGGATTTGGATTGTATTGGATTATAGGGGGTTGTGTTGGATTGTGTTGCGTCATAGCCACGCCATAGGGTAGGAGGACGACGCCTTCCTAGACCCGAGTACGACCGCAAAGCCGACGAGCATTAGGCAGTTTTTCTCTGCTAAATAAAATGGCAGTGCGGCAAAACCCAGCCGGTTAAAGTCTCTTGTGTGTTATTTTTTTCTCTTTTAAACCTGCACGATAATAAAGATTACAAACTGCCGCTGAAGAGCCGGTAAGTAGTAGTGATTTTTCTGAGGGCGCTCATTTTGTCCCGGCGATTAGCGCAACTTTGCTTATCTCGAAAATCCGTTTATCTTGAACTTTTCTGTGGTTTTTACGACTTCGAGTTAACGACGTGTTACTGTATCAGGAAAATATGCAAGAGATAAGAACACAAAAAAAGGTATTTATTACAGCAAAAGAAATTCTCTGAGAATTTTTTAAACTAAGTTATGGGCGTTGATAATTTGATAACGATTGGTAAATTATTCCAAAATGTGACAGTGGCAAAACAAGTTGTTTTCTTCCGTGAACGAAAGAAATTGTTGTAGCTTGAAAACCTTGTGTCGCGTTTGCTGCGAAAAATAGCAACATCGATAAGGTTATACAAAAGGTTGCAGTGCAGCAATTTCTAAAAACAAAAAACATTCCTAAGTTCCACGAAATACAGCTTTGATTGATGGTAAGTTATTCTGACGCATTAGCCGTGAGCAGCGACATGAACTAAATGTTATAGAACGAATACATTGATTTTTGAATATGTTGAACAGGAGTAACGTGACAAGAGCACGTGTTGCCCCATGAGACAATGCCGTAATAAAAATGGCAATAAACGAAAGCAAAATAAAAAGATAATAATGCTGTATGAATAAAAAAGCGGCAAGCCCTAATTAAAGCGCGTAAGCCACAAGCTGTTCTTTGCTTGATATTAAAAAATGAGAGCAAAAATAAGGCGAGGTTCGAGGTATGCCACTAAATGTAACATCGTCGGTAGGTTTTATTAAAGTAGGTACAAGGTTTTTTTCCCGAAAAAAGTCATTGATTTGTAACAGTACCTAAAAGCCGTGAATTTAGTTATTTACGAGTGAGTCAGTGAATAGGTGTCGTGACACTACATTTCAACAATATAAATTACTGCATTCACGTGTGACTTGAGACAAATTATTGATTTATAGGATCAAAAAATTGCTGTATCATTCGCATGCAACACACAATGAGAATTACCACAATCTGGAAGGTGAATAAAATATGAAATACACAGAAAAGTACCTAAAATTGACACCCTGGGCACCTACTTGGTTAAATGTTCTGGTTTCAGAAAAAGCACCAGCCTCATATACAGAGTACTGTTTGTTTAGTAAAACGTTTTTCAAAAATATAACTGGTGATCCGTTTATGCCTTAGGCTTAGACGTTTTAAGCAAGATATAACGATTATTCGTGTCAAGCGCGTTTGTAAAGTCCAAAGAGACTCAACCCACAAAACCTCCTAAGTCAACAGATATTTTAATTATTTCCGTTAGGGAAAGCAATGCTAGGTGGGTAGAACAACCATACGGGAAACCAAATTGAAATGCGTGAGAAGATTATATTTGTTGGGGTATCTCTTAAGACGCCTGGCGAATATCTGTTGAATTATTTTGCTCACAAAAAGCATAAAACAACAGCAAAACCGGAAAACGATTCGTTATATCTGTTTCAAGAAAAGCTGAAAAGGGTTGGTGTGATTTGTTAGATAGTGCATTGTTTATTAACGAGCGGATACAATCTCGCACGCATCTTATAGGTGCAAGTATTAGAGATTGAAATCCCAATCCAGTAAAGCAGTCTGTGTAAGCAGTGTACAAGTTAGATTCGGTATCCAGTAGTGTTAATGTTTATGTCAACCAATAACAGAATGTCTTTAGTTTCAAGTGATATCTGGCATACAATGGAATCAAGGTTGAGCAGGAATTCACTGACGGAAGATGACGTGGAACAAAAAATGTATCCAATGACCAACTTTTTACTATGTAGAAAGAATGACCGATCGGTTTCAATCCACACCTATTCACAAAGATTTGTGCTACCCGGCAAATTATGTCTGCTGTGTACGAAATATTATGTGAAATGAAAACTGCTGTCCGTCGATAACTATCCCAAATTCGATGACAATACTCTGCTATTATTGTCAAATTCAGAGAGCCACGTTTCGGATATGCATACGATCGAAAAGGAATGGCTGAGCTCATCAAAGAAATATCAATTGTATCAAGTTTTTCTTAAGGCTTAGTGCAATAAAGTGAAATATTTAGTGAATACCGTCAGAAAGCTGGAATTTCGTCTCTTCATGGTACACCAACGGCATCGTTCTAGTGTGGGGGCAGTTACTAAGAAGGTACAGGACTTCTGGGTATCTGAAAACGCTCAGCTCATGCTCTGTCGCTATGGTAAACATTTTGTGTCCTCTGTTTTGCGATCCATGCCACAGAAATTGCCAGCGGGGCTCCTTCGTGTCGCTAAAGCCCTTGAAAACAATTTACTTTTTTATTAAAATTCAGATGCTCATTCATAACGAATGGTGAATCTGTCTTCCCGCACAACCAAATGTCGCTTTTGCACGGCTGTGCTTTCCTCGCTTTGCGAAGGAAGTCGCCTTTTTTTAACTTGAGCAAAAGGAAGGAATGTTTGTTTTATTCAGGTTTTTTTACATCGTGTACACACGATGTGCGACGTCGATGTCAGTAGCCTAAATAGGGTACTGAAAAGCGTTCGCCATTCTGGAAGATATAATGGCAGTCTTCGCCATCCGCCAAAGGCCCTCCATTATTTTCGATGTTGTTCGGTCTGGAGTACTGTTCTAGTTCGGCCACCCTATTTTTAAGCGCTCTGTGGAGCGACAAAAGCGCGTTGAACGCTATCACCTCATCCTGTTGAGGCTTCGTTTTGTCGCACGGTTTACTCAAGAAGCTAACACTGTTAGCGAGCTCAGCCTGTTAACCTTGCTCCGAGTTTTCTAACTTCGTTTTGAACTTCTCGGTAAGTGCATCGATCATGCTTTCTGGGTTCTCATCTAGCAACGCCTGCAGCGCTGATATCTTAGCTAGCTCAGCATTTTTGGTCATTCTTAGAGAGAAAATGAGATTGAAGAAGGGAAGAAAACTCTGCGCAGTAGCCGTCGCGGGTAGACAAAAAAAAGAAGATTGAATATTGACACAGCCAACCTGCAAACAGAGCAGAGGTTATTGAGGAAAGTGGTCGACTAGCCGCAAATGCTGCTGCGAAATGACGCTGAGGTTGCCGTGCACGCTCCTTTAAGAATCTTCAAGAAGTGACAAGAACCGCGCAGGCTGAGAAGCGTGTCTGTAGGGCCAACGCTCAAGCGCACAATTTTGGGGGGTAGCGGCGCAGGTGCACGTAGAATAAACCATGGAGGTAGGCGGACAGCAGAATCCACTGATGACGTACAGCAACAGAGGCTGCAAACAGAGCATACGTTACTCAGGAAAGTGTTCTCCTAACCGAAATGCGGCTGCCAATAGGTATTTTGGCGACTTTAACTGCAGCTGCAAAAATTTTCACATTAGGACACGATCAACATAGTTCACCGCCTGGTCCGCAATCGCTCTTTCAAGCCCTCACGGGTCCCGGGTACACTCATTTTTGACAACCACTGGCATATATTATCTTATTTTAATTGAGTACCATGCATTGATAGCATTAGGATCAGTTTGCAGTTTTACGGCCAATATTCCAAAAAAAGTATTCGGTAAATCACACCGTCAAAAGCAAAATTTTTTATTCGGTAGGAGACACAGGTTGGTAATTCATTACTAGAGAATAAAAGCATTGATGGTCTTCGTACGCTGCGCAGCGGGACTATCGAAATTAGAGCACTGTACGGACTGATTTTTTCTTGCCCAGGCCCTGCCCGGCCCGAAAGCGCCATGCACCGGCGTACCCGAGCCCGGCCCAGTGTTCTGAAATACGGCCCGTACCCGCCCCTCGCCCGAATGGGTTAGGCCCCGCCCGGCCCGGCCCGGCCCGTTTCACCCAATTGTGCCTTGAGCATAAACGAGGCACGTCCAATCCCCAGCTATTGTGAAGATGCCAGCAGCACACAACATATTTTTTGGAGAGTGCTGTGAGGAGTTGTTACAGGGTCACGGCTGTGTATACCTTCAGTTAAATACTCCCATAACACTTTTGCGAAATATTGGCAGGGCAATAATAAAAGCGGATGCATAGATGGCTGTCTCACGAACGCAGTACACGTACTAACCACGCAGTGTTATTATTGTATTTTAGAGAACGCCTACAGCATACAACGCCCACATAACGTGGAAAAATGGTGAACATATATAAGTGAGTTTACATTAATTGCTGACAAGCTGGGACTGTTGAGTAACACCAGCAGAAAAGTCTGCTGCAAACTTCGTATATTGCGCCATGCAACGAGAGAGACAGAAAAAAAACGTGCTGTAACTGCTCCTGGTGGGATTACGCCAGTCTAAGTCGCCTTTTATTATGAGGTGACCGGTAAAAACTGCAAAGGCTCATGGGTACATAGTCTGGTCCCGCGGAGTCCCGCCAATTACTGTTCGAGAGCTCTTCTGGCCTCCCGTAGGCTAGCGGCTTTGACGCGCGCGTGTGTTTGTTGTTTATCTCTTTCCACCTAAAAAATAAACGCTCATGCATCGCATATTCAATAAATAACAACTATGAATCCTACTACGGACTCCTCTGGAATGTAAGCACTCGGTGACAAATAAACAAAACGCGCACACGCGCGTGAAAAACCGCTGGCGTAAGTGAGGCCAGGCGAGATCTCGAACCTGAATTTGCGGGAGCAGATTGAGGTTCGAGGTTGCGCTTTTTGCTGGTTACTTATTAAACCGGTCCCTTCGACTCCTCGGCAGAACGAAGACGATACAGTCAATCCAAGAAAACACATATGCAAATGCGAATGAGTATATACCAAAGAACGTATTTGAACGAACGAACATAATAGTCCTTTCACATAATATATCTGAAGACAAAATCAATGCAGAAATGGAATAAATAAAATCTAAGCAGAAAATACAGGCCAAAACAATCGGTCTGTTCCTTTAACATGTGAAAGATCAATAGCCCCGATAAATTCAACGCGTAGGAGTATGTTTCATTCGACAACAACTAAACCGTATTTGAGAAGAAAATAAGTAGTGCCAGTCATTGAAATACGCCACGCGCTTGGCGTGCAGATAGCATGCTGTGAAACGTGAACGCGGCTAGTTGCTCATGAAAACTAGATAATATCTTTACCCTATATGAATGAGCCGAATTTGAGAATGTACGCAGTATCAGCGGTTTTGTCACGCTTGGCAGATTTGTTTACCATTGCAGCAACTCGGAATTGTAACGACTTATTTTACTTCTTCTAGAAGACTACATGCAGAGAAACAAAAGATTGTCCAAGGACTGCCTTGAGGCACCTTTTCCGATCTTGATAATCGTATACAAGCTGCGCTGAAGTTTCTTTCACGGCTTGCGCTTGTCGCTGGTATGCGAAGAATACTTCTGTCGATGGAAGACAACCTAGGGTATCGTTAGCAGTGACTCTTCCACCATTACAGCAGATTGGTCATGTGGTCAGCTCCGTCGCAATACAAGTACTTGTCTAACTCATCATACTGCTGCGGCTCTGCCTGAAAAAGGTGCATCTTCTATGATGAATTGCGCGGGAGGAGCCTTAGAAAAGGAGAATGCGGCTTGAGACGAGGTTGGCTCGCTTGACTTCATGCTCCCTCGTAAACTTTTTCTGCCTCTATGCATATCACGCGTTCGCGGTTCGGCGCCGTTGCGGCCCCAGGGCTCACCGACAGAGACGGGCACGGTAGTGGTGCAGCACCGCCTCTCTCAGTCTTTCATCTCAGTCTTTTAGAATTCGTTGTGTGGGTTGCGTTTCTTGTAGTTTTGTGTTCGATCGAACATGCGAACCAACAAAGCCAAACATTAGCATACATGCGCCATTACCCACATGTATGCGACCCGGTCCAGAAGCTCATGGGCCCGGGCTCGACCCGGGTCCGATCCAACAAATCCTTACCCGGCCCGACCCGGCCCGCGGGCGGCGCCGGGCTCAGGCTTTCGGGCCGGCCCGGGCCCGTGCAGTGCCCTAATCGAAATAACAGGTTTGAAAGACGCCGTATAAGGTTCACCAGACGTGAACGGTGTTCCTGATGAAAGAAACGTTTTTAGTCATGATAAAAGGTTAGACTGAAGGTTGCGCCGAGAAAGTTTAGTGAAAAGCCTATGGGGAGAAACTAATTTGAAAAGCTATGAAAAGTCAAGGAAATTGCAGCATCTCAACTCCGTCCATGAGGACGAGGGTGCGGAGAACGGGGACTCGAAATGACATCACAGTTAGGCCACCGAGTGACATACTACTTGCCCTCCGACCTTCCTACGCTTTCAGCCGTGAGTTGCACCTTGATTATTGCCTAAATGAATCAGCAACCATTTGCTTACGAGAGTAAGTCGTTTCGACTCTCGGGTACTAACTCAAGGTCGTAGCCCAGTGTGTTACACAACTTACACTAGCTATCGTGTACCAGACTGATGCGGAAATCCTGCTTTTGCCTGCATAATTTTCTGCGAATGAAAATGCTATGGTCACGGATGCGGACGGACATGGTGAGGTTCTCAGGTATTCCCCACCTAAAAATGGCGTCAACGTCGGGTCTACCGTTGATTAAAGAATGAATATTATGAATGAAACAAGGTACCTGTTGTTGCGGATCTGGAAGCGTGACCGGTGGGGGCGTACGTTGATCCGGAGTTGGGGCAAATATTGGGGCTTGTAGGGCGACGAAAGAAAGTTTATTTACAGATATCTACATGGCGTTTCGGACCACAACAAAGCAGTCCCCCACTGACGATTGCCGCCGGAAAAGCAATGCTGCACGTCTTTGTAAATCCCTCCCTGCCTCGCCGGCAGGAAGCCGCGGAAAGCGCCTTGTGTCCAGCAGAAGCGTCCCTCTCCGCCGCGTCATCGCATACAAAGCCGGGTCGCTCCCCATCGATGAGGGTAGCGGAGAGGAAAAGTTGCGATAATTGGCCGACGGAAGCGTTGGGGGACTGAACCCGATAGCATTGCAGACGGGCGTCGTAATGTCAATACGCCGATCGTAACAGCATCTCCGGCCGGAGGGAAGCTCCCGACGACATTGGTTTCCAGCCCGTGCAGGAGGGAGTCTTGTCCCAGGTAGAGACTTCGGGACGGCACACAAACACCTCAATCAGTCCTCCCAGAGGGTAACCCATTGTTTTAACACAAGGAAACGGTCAGAATCACGGCACAGACACTTGCGGGAACACTCCTAGCTTTTCCTGTCGCGAAGGGCTTCATGGCTCTCTCACGTGCACTCGCAGGTTCCGAAAAACACAAAAAACACAGCTACAAAGCAAGCGGGTGCAAGGACAATTCCCTGAAAGACCACCAGGCTGCTTCTAAATTCAAACAAACATACTGACTAAAACCAGTCTAATGTGGCAATACTCAACACGAGAATATGAACTGAATAAAAATAAATCTGGTATGCAAAACGCATCAACAAAGGAACTCACAAGGACACCAACCGCAGAATTCAATATTGGTAATAAAAACATACTTAAGGGAAAAAAAATATGAAACCATATTTCTCGAGGCCATCTCTACACTAAGGGCAGCGGCTTAGGCCGTCAGCGTTGCCATTGAGCTTCCCCTTTTTGTAACGGACGTCAAATGAGTACTGCTGCAAAGCGAGGCTCGAGCGCAGGAGGCGGCCGTTCTTAGCGGACATTGTCTGCAACCATGTGAGGGGACTGTGGTCAGTTTCAATAACAAAATGCGAGCCGGCGATGTAGCAAGCTAGCTTTTGAACTGCCCACACGAGGCACGCGGATTCCTTTTCAGAGGTGCTGTATGCCTCCTCGCGTACTGTCAGCTTACGGCTGGCGTGAAGCACGGGGTGCTCGTCACCCGTCTCCCCTTTCTGGCATAATACCACCCCCATGCCTCGATCACTAGCGTCGCACTGAATAACGAAAGGTTTGTCGTAGTCAGGGGCTGTAAGGACCGGCTGGCTGGTCAGCGCTCTTTTCAAATCATTGAAAGCCTGCTCCTTCTTCTCATCCCATTTTATCGTAAAGGGCTCAGTTTTCCGAAGGGCGTCAGTGAGATGGCTGGCTAACTCCGAGTACCTGTGAATGTATCGCTGGTAGTAGCCTGCTACGCCTGAGAAGGAGCGGATGTCGGTCTTAGTACGGGGCGGCGGAAAATCGCGAATCGCGGCTACCTTGACCTCGGAAGGCCGTCGGTGCCCCTGACCAATTACGTGACCTACGTAGGTCACCTCTGCCTGGACTAATTGGCAGTTCGAAGCCTTGACCGTGATGCCTGCTTCCCTCAGCCTATTAAGGACAGCGCGAGGATGTTGTAAGTGTTCAGCCCACGAACGAGAGAATATCGCTACGTCGTCGAGATAGGGTAGCGCAAAGCTCTCCTTTCCCTTAAGCACCTTGTCCATGAGGCCAGAAAAACAATAGGATGCACTCTTCAACCCGAAGCTCAAGAGTTTCGGTCGGAACGTTCCGAGAGGAGATATGAATGCGGCATACCTGCTAGCCTGCTCCGTCAAAGCCACCTGCCAATAGCCCCTAAGTCTAAGGTTGAAATGAACCGGGCCCCGCTCACCCTCTCTATCCGTTCCTCAATGTGAGGTATCGGGTACGTTTGATCCCTGGTGATTAGGTTGAGTTTCCGGTAGTCTATACAAGGTCGGCGGTCCTTGCCGGGAACTTCCAGCAAGATCAATGGTGAAGTGTAATCGCTCTCGCATGCCTCGATTACGTCAAGCTCAATCATGCGCTTTATTTCTGCTTCCATGAGGCTCTGCTGATGCCGCGACACACGGTAAGGCTTAGAGCGAACGGGTTGGGCCGAGGTCAGCTCTATATCGTGAACCACGAAGGAGGTTCTACCTGGTTTATTGTAAAACCGGTCCTCAAATTCCCGAAGAAGTTGTCTCAAGTCACACTTGTAGTTAGGCTCTATTCTGCCTTCTCGACCATTTCCTCGATGACCCGGGAGGGGTCCTCTTCGCTCGACACGGGCCCTAGTTCGGGAAAATCGAGTGGCATTTCCTCCGGGAAGTTAAGAGCCATGCTTACGATTGCTTCCCGCTGCCTGTATGGCTTCAGCAAATTGCTGTGGTACACATGCTGCTGTTTCCGCTTGCCTGAAATTCTCACGACATAATTTGTGTCCGACAGCTTTTGAATAACTTGTGCGGGGCCTTCCCATTGGAGTTCGAGTTTGTTCTTCTGGCATGGCTTTATCAGCATCACTTCATCCCCAACTTTAAACTTGCGAGCCCTGGCATTGCGATCATAATACCGTTTAGCCTTTTTCTGGGCTTCAGCCATTGCGCCCTCGGCCAACTCCTGAGAATGGTGTAACCGATCAAGCAAGGCAAGAACGTACTCGACCACCGTGGGGTGCTCGCCGCGGCCTTCCCACGACTCGCGTAGAATGCGGAGCGGTGATCGCAACGACCGGCCGTAAACTAGCTCGGCGGGCGCAAATCCCGTCGCCTCGTGAGGCACTGTCCTCAGTGCGAACATTGTTGCAGGCAAGCACCTATCCTAGTCGGTCTTTCTTTCCCAACACAACGCCCGTAGGAGGCGCTTCATCACGGAATGACGTTTCTCCACAGAATTAGATTGTGGGTGGTCGACCGAACTGTGAAGCAATTTGATCCCGCATTTCTCTAGAAAGGTAGTGGTTAGTGCGCTGGTAAGCGCTGTACCTTGGTCACACTGTATTTCGGCGGGGAACCCCACTCGCGTGAAGATGGCCAGCAACGCGTTTACAATTTCCGCCGAGCTCAGCTCTTTGAGTGGAACTGCCTAAGGGAACTTCGTAACGGGGCAAAGAATGGTCAGGATGTGACGATGGCCGGAATCGGTTGCTGGAAGAGGGCCTACCGTGTCAATAACGAGGCGTCTAAAGGGCTCGGAGATTAAGGGCACCAGTTTCGTAGGGGCCCGCGCCTTATCGCCCGGCTTACCCAGCCGTTGACACGTGTCACACCTTCGAACAAACTCCTCAGCGTCGCGGAAGCACCCTGGCCAGTAGTATTCCTGTAGTATCCGGTCCTTAGTTTTTTATACGCCTAAGTGCCCGGACCACGCGCTGCCATGAGCCAGGTGCAAGAGGTTCTTGCGATAAGCCTCTGGCACCACCAACTGATCAAACTGCACTCCCTTCCTATCCTTGTACCTACGGTACAGTATACCACCTCTTTCCTGATAAAGAACATTTTTCTTTGCAACTCCTTCGCTTCCGCCCAACTTAATGTTCTGAAGTGTTGCGTCACGTTTCTGTTCAGCTATCAGGGCATATCTGTTTACTCCTAGCAGCTCTTGCAACTCTCGGAAGTGGGTGGGACAAACACCTTACCTAAGAAGTCAGAAAATTTATCCTCGTCTCTAGGTTGTTCCTCGAGTTTAGAGCCTTGCGATGTCACCTCAACTACCATGGCCGGCAGGGGCGCCTTTACGCTTAGAGTGCTGCTCTCACCCATGCACTGACTGCTGCGTGCCACCCCGTTTGAACTGGGCGCTATCGGCGCCAACTCCCGAGCTTCTGAGCGGGTCAGCGCTATTACAATTACCCCGAAGTTCAAACCCTTTTGCCGCAACAATTCCTCAGACCGGTTGGAAAACAGGTACGGATATTCGGGCGGCAAACTAGGCCACACCGTGGCCTCGGTGTCAAGTATCCCCAAGGGGCCCTCGATTCAAATTCGCGCGATTGGAAGACACACGCTGTTTGCCTCAACCGCCTGCCTGATCCAGGCGCACTCGCCTGAGAACTGCTCTGTGGTCACGTAAGATGGATGTACTACATCCATTGTGGCCGCGGAATCTCGGAGTACCCGGCAGCATTTGCTATTCACCGTCATCTCCCGAAGTTACGGTTCCAGCAGCTTCATATTCACATCGCCTTCACCTGCCGACAGAAAAGCTACCCTGGGATTCCTACACCCGGCGGCCACGTGGCCCGGCTGGCGAAAGTCAAGCAAGTCAGTGGTTGTCGCTTTTCAAAAACCTTTTTCTGATGCTTCGCCTTGTCGTCTTTTTTCTCCGCTTTCTCGTCGTCACGGTGCTTCAAATCTTTCTCTCTAGCGCCCTCGGCATCTCGGGAAACGCTGTCTTGTTGCCATTTGGGTTTGAACTCCCGCTTCGGACCCTCCCGTATTTCTCCAGCATTACGCGACAAGAACTCGTCAGCGAGCTCGGCGGCTCGTGTCACCGTTGTGAGATCTGATTTGTCCATTACCCAGCTACGCATGCTTGCGGGGATCCGGTGGTAGAACTGCTCCAAACCTAGGCGTTGTACTACTTTTTTGTGGTCGCCAAACGCGCCCTCCTCCTTTAGCCACTCCTCGAAATTCGCCGTCAATTTATACGCGAACTCCGAGTATGACTCATTTCTCCCTCTTTCACCTTCCCGAAACCGCTGCCTGTAGGTCTCCGCTGACAACCTGTACTTCTTTAGAAGACACGCTTTTACTTTGCTGTAATCTTCTGCCTCTTGTCTAGTCAATCGGGCTACCACATCGGCGGCTTCACACGGCAACAAAGTCAGTAGGCGTTGTGGCCAAGTGTCTCTAGGGAAATCCACTTTCTCGCATGTGCGTTCAAAATTTACCAAAAATAAACCCATGTCCTCTCCCAGCTTAATCGGTTGCATGAGGTCCTTCATTTTGAACGACAGCTTTACTCCTCCCTCACTAGAGGCCTCGCCAACACCACTACCGCTTCTGGCTTTCAATATTTTAAGTTTGAGCCGCTTCATCTCTAGCTCATCTGCCAGACGCTGTGCTTCCGCTTCTGCTTTCTTTATTTCATCTTGCTCCCATTCTTTCATAAGCTCCAGGCCCTCTGAGAGCTCATCGTCGTCTGCCCCCACTGCTTCGATAGCCTCGATTATTTCTGGTTTTCTTTTCTCATCGCCTATGCTTAACCCCCCCATTTATGCCAACTATAGGAGTTGCGGCTTTCGTAGCGACTTCAGGTTCATGTCTGTATCGAGTGCTGCCAACTGTTACTGCCAAAAATCCTTTACCCCGACGCACCAAACAAACCTCGCGTCAAAAGAGTAATGCACACAAAAAAATCCTTTACCCCTACGCACCAAAGAAACCTTGCGTCAAAAGAGTAATACACTTTACCTCCCTCGCTACACTTAGTAAGCAGAGCCTGGTAATCCCTCAAACATAATGGCCTCGCACTCACCAAACTTTGCAGTCATGCCTCCGTGAAGTCGGTTCTGATGCTCGGAGTCGACCCATGCCTCATGGAGACGATCCCGTCCGCAGTGGAGATGATCTCGCCGTGGTGGAGACGATCCCACATGCTGCCAACCAGTGTTGCGGATCTGGTAGCATGACCGGTGGTGGCGTACGTTGATCTGGAGTTGGGGCAAACATTGGGGATTGTAGGGCGACGAAAGAAACTTTATGTACCGATATCTACATGGCGTTTGACTTAGTGAACAGGGTTTTGCGCTCCTGCGCGCACGAGATTAAATAACCAGGTTTGGTCTGCCCCGTTTCCCCCTTTCCTCGACTGACGTCAGTATGGTCCAATCAGGGGCGCCTCGGCTGACGTCCACACACTCACAAAGAGATGGCACTTTGCACAGGTTAATGTTCAGTTGACTCCTGATGATGCAATGGTTGAAGCGCCGGGAGGGCCCCCGGACCGGGTCGATAATCCGGCGTGGAGTATTCGTTGAATAGCAGCGTCTCGGACCACAACAAAGCAGTCCCCCGCTGACGATTGCCGCCGGAAAAGCAATGCTGCACGTCTTTGTAAATCCCTCCCTGCCTCCCTGCCTCGCCGGCAGGAAGCCGCGTAAATCGCCTTGTGTCCAGCAGAAGCGTCCCTCTCCGCCGCGTGATCGCATACAAAGCCGGGTCGCTCCCCATCGATGAGGGTAGGGGAGAGGAAAACTTGCGATAATTGGCCGACAGAAGCATTGGGGGACTGAACCCGATAGCATTGCAGACGGGCGTCGTAATGTCAATACGACGATCGTAACACTGTGTATACAACATTATTCTCGGCGAAATTCGCGTTGGTATTTATGTTTATTTGTGTGAACCAAGAGGTAGTTCATAATTTGTTTGTTTATTAAATGTTCGAGGCAAATACAAATGTTATTGGTTAACGAGATAGAACCATAGGGGGGAAGAGCATTCTCCAGATTTAAAGCTTGGAAATATTTTTGCAATGCGCTACTTTTTAGCAATGAAACTTGATGATAATGATTGGAAAAAAGAGCCCACTGTTTGCGACAAATGCTACCTGAAAAATGTTTGAGTATTCGGTATTTGGCATTTGGTATTGAACGCTACATGATGAGAAGGAGTGCTAGTATTTGAGTGGATTCAGCAATTAAAATATACCCGCTTCAATTATGAATATTTCTGATTTGCTGATATCCGGGACGAAGATTAGTTTCGGGCATGACGTGATGCCTTCACAGGTAAATACTGTTATATTGCGTCATTAAAAACCTCTGTACATTGAGAGATGGAGATGGCATGGACGTAAGTATTGATACGGTTGCGTCATTTAAAACCTCTCTACACTGAGAGAAGAAGATGGCATGATTGTCATGTCACTGAGTACGATATCAAGATTGCTGACAGCTCCGACGCTAGAAGTTGTAAAGGTTATTTATTATCCAAGATAAGCATGTTTGAAAAAACGACGGAGACTTGGTACAAGCAGAGAATTATATTCCAAACCAATAAACAATATTTTTCTGGTGTTTAGCGCTGCCCTTGGTTTGTCATGCGGAAATGGTTGCTTTGTAGTTATCTAACATAATTTTGTGATGCCAACATCTGACTTAAAGTTAACACCGCCCAATTTTCCTAACGTTGTGGGAGAGCCTAATAAAGTAAGAAATTGCCACACGGAAAACAAGCGCTAAATAAAAACACGGGACGAGGAGTAGACGGGACAAGCACTGGAGGAGTAGACGAGGAGTAGACGGGACAAGAAATTGCCGCTGTCATTTTCCTAGGTACAGTTGTGCCTGCAACATCGTCTTGTCAGGCCGTGCAGCGTGTTTTCATTTACCTCTTCAGGCCTTCCACCACGGACCCAGGCCGCTCGGTGCCCGTGGTACTCAGCGTTGAGAGCGAGCCACTTTGTGAAGGAAACTTTCCGGGGCCCGGTGTACGTGCGCATGATACCGTAAGAGCGTTTGTGAGACGTGGTTGAGGTTTACTACTTTTTACAGGTTTTGAATGGTGATTACTAAATGCAACCACACGATTTCTGGCACAATGTTTATACAGCGAGCCCACGTAATGCTTGTGGAAATGGATCCGCCCGTACAAAACGCCGACGCTATCACTTTGCGTTTTGTTAGGGGTTAAATTTTAATGCTTGAAACCATGTTTCAAATTCAGTAAAAGACGTTCGACGCCGACTTGCTTTCCTTACAGTGACACTAGCTTAACATAATACCTCAAAAATACCTGAATATTACCTCACCTCAAAAACTATTCTAGGAACGAAAAATCCTAAGAAAACCAAGGCCTGCCACGATATCCGCCAGAATCTTGTCTCGAGCTTAAGCAATAAATTGGTGTTGCAAGGGGAAATACAGAAGCCAATGCATTATCTTTGTATATACAGGTAAGTCTATTTTGTCGATAGCAACATAACCTGGCTAGAATTTATTTTAGGCAGTACCAGAAAACGTGTTGCAGTAATGCCCACTTTTTCTTGAAATAAAATGAAGACGTATTCTGCTGCTGACAAAATGGCTCTGCGTGGCGATAAATAAAAGAAGTCTTTTATATTGACAGCGAAGCCTACGAAAGTGATATTCTCTTGACGGCACAAAACTTCAATTACTTTGCAAGATCGTCTGCTTTCAAAGAAATCCTTATCATATTACAGATTTCGCTGTTGTTGCGGATCAATGGTAAAGACTTTTGCATTTATCTTTCTCAGAAACTACAACCCATAGCTGCAGAAAATACCACCCATAGCGGCCACTCGGTGCGGTGCTCGCTCAACGCAAGCCTAACTACGAAGAGTACGTCGTCGCGTACGCTATCCGGACTGTTACAAAAGCTGAACAAAACTATTCGGTTACCGAGAAAGAATGTCTTGCTATCGTCTGGGCTCTTTCTAAAGTTCCACCCTATCTCTACGACCACCCTTCTGACGTAGTAACTGACCATCACTCGCTGTGCTGGCTGTCGTCCCTCAAACGCCCTATGGGACGTCTTGCTCGTTCGGCGCTGGGCCTGCAGGAGTATGATATTCAAGTTGTTTATAGATCTGGGCGCAAACACTCTTATGCCGATGCACTGTCGCCCTCTCTGGTGCCTCGTAACCCGGAATGTGTTGGGAGAACCGATACGCTCGTAGCGTCATTGTCCTTCAGCGACATAGCTTCCCGGCAGTGCAGTGACCCATGGATTGCGAAGATCATCGAGTTTCTCTCCACTACATCGACTCCTACTCGGCCCAGGGCTCTTCGACGCCAAGCCGCCCACTTCGCCATACGTGATGACCACCTTCTCTATTGCCGCAATTGTATGCCCGATGGTCGGAAATGGCTTCTTGTCATTCTGCGCAGTTTTCGTGCAGATGTATGCGCTGCTTACCTTGCTGATCCCCAAACCGCTCACGCTGGAATTCTTAAAACGTACACTCGCCTCCGCCAACGATACTCTTGGCGTGGAATGTACAGCTTCTTGCAAAAATACATTCGTGCTAGCACTGACGTCAGCGCCGCAAGACGCCTGCAACACAACCAGCCGGCCCTCTGCAGCCTTTGTGATGTCCTTTTAGTCCTTACGATCGTGTCGGCATCGACCTGTACGAACCCTTGCCATGCACTCCTTCCGGCAACCGATGGATTAGTGTTGCGGTCGACTACCTAACCCGCTACGCCGAAACCGCAGCGCTGCCAGCCGCTACGGCGAGTGATATTGCTGGGTTTGCCGTGCGCTCCGTTGTCTTGCGGCACGGTGCACCCCGCGAATTACTCAGCGACAAAGGGCGCGTATTCCTATCTGTGGTTGTTGAATCCCTCCTCGCTCCATGCAGAATTGTTCGTCGCACTACGTCCTCATGCCACCCACAGACGAACGGCTCGACCGAGAGATTCAACCGCACACTCGGAGACATGCTCACCATGTACGTCGCTCGTGATCATTCAAATTGGGATGTGGTGGTACCTTTTGTAACTTTTGCTTACAACACCGCCGCGCAGACCACTACTAGCTTTTCACCATTTTTTCTCCTCTATTGAGAGAGAGAGAGAGAGAGAGAGAGAGAGAGAGAGAGAGAAAAAAACGTTTATTCTGCTGAGCCGCTTGCGGGAGGCCCAGCACCCAAGGCGTTGGAGTCTCAGCGGGGGGCCTCAGCCGGTGCCTATGTTGTCAAGCTCCCTCACCTCAGCGACCCGTGTGAGAACGGCCAAGTCCCCCGGGTCCCGCACGCCCCGACACCCCGGTGCCCTCGTGAGGGCGGGGCACCGGTGGCGGCTCGTCCAGAGCCAGGCTGACCAGCCGCAGTTGGATATCCGAGTCGTTGCTGCGCAGAGCTGTCTCCCAGTCGTGATGACTCTGAATGAAGGTCGGTGGTGCCTTCGGGCAAGCCCAGATTATGCGTGGGAGACTGGCTTTATCAATCTTGCATCTTGGACATTGGTCGGTATAAGTCTCTGGGTATATGCGGCTGAACAGTTTGGGGTGAGGGTATGTATTCGTCTGTACGAGTCTCAGTGTGGTAGTCTGTTGTCGGGTAAACTGGCGGGAGGGGTTAGGATATTGTTGACAAGTTTCGCAGTAGGAGTGAAGAATGTCGCTGTATGTGAGAAGCGGGTGGCAGTGCAAGTCGGGAGAGCGGGTCAATCGACTGGGTCCTGGTTCGTGCATTCACAAGCCCAGTCGTGTGCCGCATCATTGCCCTCCAGCCCAGCATGTGCCGGCGCACATACGAGGTTGATTTGCGGAAGTGGGTGCATCGTCTGTAAAACGGCTAGCGTGTGAGGGCTTCCCAGGCAGCTCGATATAGTGCGATAGGCGTCCTGGCTGTCTGTGACGATGGTTCCTGGGGTTCCGGAGGCCGTTATCCGCACTATGGCCCGGGCAATGGCGCATTCCTAAGCAGCCTCTATATTCGGCGTTGGAACGGTGCAGGCCGTGAAGCTGGTCTCTGGATAGTTGCAGACGACCGCGCAGCAGCTGGGTCGTTGGGCATACCACGTAGCGCCAGTGTACCATACGTTGGAATGCTGGCAGAGTGTTTTTGTTAGCTGCCGAACTCGTGCTTGCATTCTCTTGATGTAGATCCGGGTTCATGTTCCCAGGTAGCGGGGTCGCGTGTAAGGCTGCTTGGACAGTCGTGGGTAAGGAGCGAACGTCAGGGGTTCGTAGCGGTATGGTCGCGAGCCGTCTTGCACAATGGATACAATACTGCCCTACAGCCCTTAATGATCTGAGTGCCACCCTATTTCTCACGTAACCCGACAAGCAGAACAGTGCCGCCTGCTCGCCCGCTCACTGACAACAAATGACCAGGGTCGCCAGAAGCATCTTCACGACAGCGACCACACCTCATCTTCCTTTCGTGCTGGCGACCTTGTGTGGCTTTGGGTCCCCGCCACAACACCGGGTCTATCCTCCAAACTGCTTGCGAAATATCATGGTCCCTACCGCGTCCTCAAGTGTACTTCTCTCGTGAACTACACAGTAAAAACACTGACGCCCTCTACAGTCCATAGCTGTCGTGGCAGCGAAATCGTTCGCGTCAGTCGTTTGAAGCCCCACAACGACCCCGTAGTCGTTTCATCGCCGTATGTCGCCAGGATGGCTCTTGCTTCACGTGGGGCAATTGTAATGGAGATTGCTTGAAGACTTCTCGCCGTCCAATCTCTCTTCACCGACCTGTCAATTTCCGAATGAGCATGTAGAACGAATCAACTGCTGTCATCACCACTGCGTGATCGCGCGGAACGCGTCGAATCCTCTGGCTGGTTCACCTTTAAAGGCTTTGCCTCTTGATTCCTCTCCAGCGGGCTCTGTCTTCCTTCCAATAAACCCATTAGCTATATATATATATATATATATATATATATATATATATATATATATATATATATATATTTATATATATATATATATATATATACATATATATATATATATATATATATATATATATATATATATATATATATATATATATATATATATATATATATATATATGTTGTGACTTCCTCTTCATCCGCATCGCACCAGACTACGCTAGCCATCATAATTTCAGTATGTTCCTCCCGAGCTGTCGCATGGTCTCGCGGCACCACCGGCTCACACCACTTCTTCAATTTTCATTAAAGCCTCATCGCATCACGACGTGTCGCTCCCCTTCCTGAGAATCGCGTCGCAGCTGGAGGACCCAGAGGTCCATCACATGGTGCCGAGAACCCGGGACTTCTCGCCGACGCAAAGAAAATCGACGCACGGAGACGCGAAAGCAGAGAAAACGACGCGGCTCCTGCAATCTTGGAGAGAGTTCCGAGCTGTTTGCGACCAAATGGAACAGCAACTTCGACGATGCCTCAGACTACGGGCGCAACTGAATGGCCTTCTAGCGAAAGTGGAAGGCCACATCAGAGGAAATTCAGCGGCGACACCATCTGCAGCAAGTGTTCTTCTCGAGCGAATCGGCGCATTGTACGCACAGTTTCAGACAATGGATGACGCCATTTTTGAGGAGATCCCAGACGACTGGCTAGAGAGTGAAACGTTAGACGCCGGGAGGTACCGTGACAAGGTTGTTACCTTGGCGGATAGTCTACGTTTCAAGATACCAGAATACCGATCTTCGACGCCACGCTCGGCGAGCGTTCCTGCAATACCAACAGGCAAGAGCACATCCAAGCAAGCAGGCTCTATCATGCTTCGGAAGACCCCGGAAAACTGCGACCCACCGTCAGCGCGACTGCCACCAGGCTCTATGTGTATGGACGATCCCCTCATTGGAATAGAGTTCCCTCCTTAAGAAGCGATAGAGATGCACAAGAATGAGATCTTCCGAAAAGCTTTAACTAGCACACGTATATTAGCTAGCAACGAAGCTGTTGTTCTTGCCGCCTCGGAAGAAAGAATGGCTTCAGCGGAAAAATCCTTTTACTCTCTTTCTGGAACCTCAAAAGAGCTACAACTTCAATGCAAAAAGCGGTCGGACATCTTTTCGTTCAAGTCCAAAATCATCCTGCACTCCAGTGAGGAGGCATCCCAGGCAGCACAGGACTGTTCGGCCTAAAACAGGCCGGTGTACTTTGGCCGGTGATTTTCTGTCCGGCCGCTTTCCGGCAGCCATGTTCGGCCCATGTCCAATTGTGGGCCTTCTGGTCGTATACGGCCGTACTCCCATGGCTGTCCAACGGCCAGTGTCCGTCGGCCAGTCGACCGGCTTACGGCCATACGGCCAGATTCCAGCCGTAGGGCTCCGGCCATTCCAAAGCCACCCGTGTACGGCCGAAGTACGGCCGCCGGAGGACAGCCTAGATACGGTCGTCGGACTCCAGCCGGACTAAAGCTGCCGGAAATACGGCCGTGCTACGGGCATTGGAGTTCAGCCACAGTACGTTAACTGTACTGAGGCCGGTCACTGCATGTCGCGCAAGCAGATGACTCATTCGCGCAGTGCAGAAGCAGCACAAACCCAGCATTTTGGGTCCAATGCAGCCACATCAAAGTGAGCTCGCGCGCAACCACCAGCCGTTAAGCTTTCAGCGCAGCCTTGCTTAATTACCAGCCTCAGTTGACAGCAAAATTCGTTTATTAAGCAGTGCTCAGAAATTGTCGTTCCTTTAATTGCTGTGTCTCTTTTACTGCCGAACACAGAAAATATTCAGTTCTTTGTAGAGCTTGAATAGATGTATTGTCCAGGTCCTGATATCCTCTGTGGGGCGGCTTACCTGTAATAAACTGGTAAAGAGGAGGTGGAGGGGGGGGGGGAGAGGCGGCGGAGGGCGCATACTTTAGTGGGTTGAATTTCAGAGGGATAAATTGCGCCGCTTTTAGCCAATTCCTTTTAGGGCAATATTCCGGAACACTTTCACACTATGACTACATAAACTATTTTATAACAGTTGCTTGACCAATTTTGATGTATATAAAACCGGTGTGAATGCCTTTACGAAGCTTTTTGGTTCTCAACAAAACACTCAGGAGCATTTAATATAACTCCTTCACAAAAAAGTATGTCCATTTTTTGCCCATTTTTTTTGCAAAGACATTTTCTACTCGATAAACTTTTCTGATGATCTTGCGCAGGGCTGATCCTAAGAAGGAGTGAACAGGTACTTTCATTTTCAATCTCTTTTAATGTTGTTTTCATGAGTTACGTCCAGACCACTTAATAGTACAAAAGAACTTAATTTTCTTCTAATGTCATACTACGTTCCAAAGATTCTAGACGCGTTGCGAATGACGCCCTGCTTCAGGCGGCTGCAGTTGCATCCCTCTGTGTTCACGCAAGGAAAGGCGTAAAATTAGAGTTACATAATTTGTTTCAAACCAATAACATAGCAATGGTAGCATGCATACAGATAACCTTGCATACTGCAACAAATAGGGCAATACATATTTTATTGGTCAAGGTTGAATGCGTAGGGTTCTCAACCTATCGGAGGCAAACTTGCGCCTCTGGAAGTTTATTTATTTATTTTTTATTTTTATTTATTTATTTACTTAGTTTTATTCATTTATTTATTCATTGTTTTATTTATTTATTTATTATTTATTTATTTATTTATTTATTTGATGCCTACTTGCCTTTGAATGCATTACAGAAGGGAGATACATAACACTAAGCATTAAATATGAGACAAAATAACAAAATAATTCTACAAAACGCGCTGAAAGTCGTCAATATAAACAGTTAATGCAATTATACGTGGAAGATAATTATACTGCAGTATTGATATAAAATAAAATGAATCGCGCAAGGCGTCACCTTTACAGGAAAGTTAATAATTTGCTTTAAGCTAGCGGTCCCACTTTGCGATATGTAGAATGGCGCTTGGACATACTTATCCCCTTCTACTCCAGTTTTCGAATGATAGATATTACGAAAAAAGTTCAACCTGTGGTTTCGTCTGTGATCTTCCACGTCCTGCCATTTCAGTTTACTTTTACTTTCTCTCATGCTAAGTTGAGCGTGCCAATTACCGAATACGAATCGCACTGACATATTCTGTATGTTTTCGAGCGTATCAACCAGCTCTTTTGTGTAGGGATCCACGAAAACGCATGCGTACTCCAAGATTGAGCGCACATGAGTGAAATACGGTTGTTCTTTTCAGTTAGATGGAGGTTCGCTGAAATATAGTTCAAGAGGACTGTGATTTGGGCGAGTTGGTGAATGTTCATGATTGACAATCCAGCGCGCGAAAACACGGCACAAAAAAGAACGAGAGTTAGACAGGACAGCGCTGCACTCACAACTGATTTATTTTGAAGAAAACATTGGTCATATATACAGATCAGTCTCCCACGTGGCGGTAAATTATTGCACCCGATAACCACAAACAAAAAAACGCAATCATTAATCGGTTTGCACATGTGTAGTCTTTGGTTTACTTGGTCATGCAAAGGCGTCACTCAGATACCCGTATTCCCGGTCATGCAGCACTATTGAGGGCATACTTATACAACGGTCAGCAGCTCGTCTGATTTGAAAGGCCTCGATAATTTCCCGTGTTGTTTTATCTTTGTGTCTCGACAACACAGTGGTTTCATTAAAAAGCGGCTCACAATCTTGTTTGCAGCAGTGTTTTGCCAGGTGGCTGTGTGGGTTCGTTTTAAATGAACGCTGGTGCTCGGACAACCTGGTGTTCAGACACCTCCCGGTTTGTCCCACATATATATGTCCACACCGAAGTGGTAACATATACACGACACCCATAGCACATTTCACAAAAGGGTCTGAATGATTTATCGGGCACACTTTTTTTGTATTCCGGGAAGCTAATCTTCGGTCAACCCTACTGCACAATTTTCCTAATTTATTTGGAGCCGAGAATACCACGTCGACAGCGTATCTTTTTGCCACGTTTTTTAAGTTATGAGAGAGGCGGTGCTTATACGGTATCACAACGGGGTATCTTTTTCTTTGCCTTGGTGGCTGCGTCACAGAACCTGCCGTATCTTTTCCTTTTATCCATTTGACTAACTTCTGCACGACCATGAGGAGAACATTGCCAGGGTAGCCAGCCGTCTGCATTCTACTGATCTGGTTCGAGAAGCTGTCATTCAGCTGATGGTCACATGACTTTGAAAGGGCTGAGCGTAATGAAGAAAATGCGATCCCATTTTTTATTACCTTCGAATGACCCGATTTGAAGTTTAGCACTGGTTTTTGAGATCTGGGACGGTAACACCAGCATACATGACCTGTATTGAAAGTTAATTCTAAATTCAAAAACTGCAGTTTGTTCAGTTTTGGCAGCTCAAATGTGAACTGCAATCCGAGACCGCACTCATTGAACACATTTAAAAGGCCCTCTACATTGAGGTCTCTATTTTCAACGATTATTAGAAAATCATCTACATAACGAAAAATTTTCTTTGCCAAGCCGCGCACGTTTCTTTCGATATTTCTATCAACCCTACCTAGGAATATGTTACTAAGCATAGGAGCCACCTTTGAGCCAATACACACCCCTCGTTTTTGAGCGAAGAATTCATTTTTCCACTCGATAAATGTTGATTTCAGATAGAATTCTAGTATCTCCATAAAACTGTTGACTGACACGCCGCACTTTTGAATGAAACCTACTTCATCGTTTTCTTCAGTGATATACAATTTAACTGATTTCATTAATTCATCGTGAGGGATCGTGTAGAACAAATCTTGCACATCAATGCTCATAGCCTTGCATGTTCCTGGGTTCGAGGATTCAAGATACTTTACTAAGGCATCTGAAATTGGAATTAAATATGGGTCATTCAGGCGCAGGGACTGGAGCTGCTGTTCTAAAAATGTGGACACCGCCAACTGCCAAGTATTTCTTTCTGTAACTATTGTGCGGAATGGGGCTTCAGGCTTATGCGTTTTGACCACGAAAAATGCGTACCACGTACTACGTACTGCGTACCACGTACTACGCAGAAGGTGATATGGAACACCATCTGTCACCCGGTTCCTTAAATTAGGGTGCACTGTCGGAAGATATGGAGAGTCGACACCAGAGAGCCAACAAACCCCACCGAATCCACAGGGCACAGGTGACAAAGCGGGTGGCCGTCTGATGTGCTGCTTTCGCCGACCAGAGCGGCAAGAATGAGCAAGAGCCCTGAACGAAAAACAGCACAAAGACTTATATTTAGACAAGCAAGTTACAAACAAACTAACTCTCGTTCTTTTTTGTGCCGTGTTTTCGCGCGCTGGATTGTCAATCATGTTCACTGAAATTTCGTTTCAGAAAGCCAAAAACATATGCAGCCGTAACTTTTATGGTGTGAACCTGCCTATTTAACCTCTAACCACTCCCTAAATAAACTCCTAGGTATTTATATTCCTCTGCCGTTGTCACAGCAGCATAATTTACGATATACTTATTCAATTGGAATGAAGGTTTTCTTGTAAAGGTGCCGTTAACACACTGTTTAACACCCAAAAACGTTTCTGAATCAGCACACCAGGATATTATTAAATTCGAATAAAGCTGCAGGTATACGGAATCACGTTCATTCGCTATAGTCCGGTAAACTACACAGTACTTTTGAACAAAGCTATAGGGCCAATAGTAATAACAATGCAAAAACCGATTCATTCAGTTCATAGGATGAAATGTACTACGCAGAAGGTGATATGGAACACCATCTGTCACCCGGTTCCTTAAATTAGGGTGCACTGTCGGAAGATATGGAGAGTCGACACCAGAGAGCCAACAAACCCCACCGAATCCACAGGGCACAGGTGACAAAGGGGGTGGCCGTCTGATGTGCGGCTTTCGCCGACCAGAGCGGCAAGAATGAGCAAGAGCCCTGAACGAAAAACAGCACAAAGACTTATATTTAGACAGGCAAGTTACAAACAAACTAACTCTCGTTCTTTTTTGTGCCGTGTTTTCGCGCGCTGGATTGTCAATCATGTTCACTGAAATTTCGTTTCAGAAAGCCAAAAACATATGCAGCCGTAACTTTTATGGTGTGAACCTGCCTATTTAACCTCTAACCACTCCCTAAATAAACTCCTAGGTATTTATATTCCTCGGGCGTTGTCACAGCAGCATAATTTACGATATACTTATTCAATTGGATTGAAGGTTTTCTTGTAAAGGTGCCGTTAACACACTGTTTAACACCCAAAAACGTTTCTGAATCAGCACACCAGGATATTATTAAATTCGAATAAAGCTGCAGGTATACGGAATCACGTTCATCCGCTATAGTCCGGTAAACTACACAGTACTTTTGAACAAAGCTATAGGGCCAATAGTAATAACAATGCAAAAACTGATTCATTCAGTTCATAGGATGAAATGTACTACGCAGAAGGTGATATGGAACACCATCTGCCACCCGGTTCCTTAAATTAGGGTGCACTGTCGGAAGATATGGAGAGTCGACACCAGAGAGCCAACAAACCCCACCGAATCGACAGGGCACAGGTGACAAAGGGGGTGGCCGTCTGGTGTGCGGCTTTCGCCGACCAGAGCGGCAAGAATGAGCAAGAGCCCTGAACGAAAAACAGCACAAAGACTTATATTTAGACAGGCAAGTTACAAACACAAGCCCGAGGTAACGGATCGATAATGACAGACAAATTAGATGGAATTCAAATACAAGAAACAGTCCAATTCGACAAAATGATACAAACAGGAGCGCTAACAAATGAATATTACGAAGCGTAGCAGTTAACAAAAAAAGAAAACGAACAGTTCGATGCTTATGAGAGACAGAGTCTCAGCATATTCACCGACCGGGCCGGACGATGCCCCGCTGTCGGAGGCGATTCGGCTACCTGGGAAGCGCGGCTTTGTTGTAGGCCAGGCCGTCCGGGACGATCACGGTGATTCGAGGCCCGGGAGTACGTTGAAGTCCTCCAGGGCGCGGGTCGCCGATGGTGTGATGCACAAACGGACAGGTGCCGTTGTCACATCACGACTGCCAAACGTAGCTGGTTTGCTTAGGCGCGGCTTCTCTTTTTATAACCGTGCCGGCGCGGAGATGGAGAGCACAACACACAACGCGCCCGCCGCCGTCAGCGAATAACTTCACTCTTCTCCCTTCTAGAATCATCGACGCTCTTTAGCACTGGCAAGGCCACGCGCACCTCCTCGAATGTACTGGAAGCTTCGACGAAACCGGAGCGCCGGAGGTTTTATTTTTGTTGTTTTCTCGCCGGCGAGCCGGCGAGTGATCGTGTTACCATCTCTTCGTTCGAGAAAGCTCCATATTGTCTAGGGGCGAATGGAACCGAACTGAATGAATCGAACGACTGCAAGAAGAATTAGGCGCTGTGCAAATGAAATGAAAAATTTATAACGTACTTTTAGACGTCGTACGCTCGAGTTTGTGAAACCATCATTTGCTTTTTTGCAGTCCAAGAATATACAGTCAACCACTTTAAGCTTATCTATTGCAAGAGCCAAATCGTACGTGAACTCAACAGTCTGCGTTGAGCAAGAAAATCCTGACAAAATTCATGTTTCCTAGGATGCTGGCGATTAGGTTTAATCAAATGAGTCATATCCCAGGAGTAGCTGAGCTCACCTTCAAACATCGGAACTAAATTAACAGCTAGGCTTCGTCAGTGACAAGGCTCTGTTGTTATTGCAAATTTAAAGTATTTTTTTTTTCTAAATAGGCAGTCGTAAAATCCCTTGAAGTAACATAGTGCAGGGCATGAAGTTTATCCTACCAATGCACGAGCGAGTCTCTTCTACGCTTATCACCAACAACATAGTGCAATATTTCTTGTCGCAGTTTAATTGTAAGTAGAATAACTTGCGCTTTTGCTCGCACTTGCCTTTCTTTGGTGGGGAGTCCTTGACATGGTGGCGGTTTACCTCCTGCGTGGTGGCCCCTTGCTCGACGCCCTTGAAGGCCAGTTATTTTGGTGAACCATCTCCATCTCGGATCGGACATCTCTGCCGGGTCGATGTCTCCAATGCTCTCCATTTCTTGAGGGGGCGAATAGCCTCGAGCTGAGGCGTCGACGAAGCCGGCGGCAGAGGCGTGGTAGCGGCGATGACTGGCGAGGCTTAGCTCACCCGTCGGTGTGGCACAGTCTGGCGAGGGTCTCGATTCTGGCAGCCTTGATGCCTAGGTAGCATTAGAGGGCTTCCCGCCAGTTACCCGCTCATGACCGGCTGTAGACGTTCTAGTCACGCCCGGGGGGTTGAAAAGAAGGTCCCCTTCTCCCCGTGTAGTCTGAGTGGCGCTGGCTACCACCCACAAGCGTCAGATACACTTCTAGTAAATACAAATAGCCCAGAAAGTGAAGGAGAACACAGTCGCCCAGATAGCCGAATTGGTAAGGCATTCGAGATCTAATCGAAAGGCGTGGGTTCGGTCCCCACTCTGGGCGCCTGTTTTTCTTTCTTTCGTTCTTCCATATATTTAAAAAAAATATAACTTCATTAACTGTACTAAAAAAAAAGAGCCCAACCACACCCCTATGCTCCTTTGGTGTTGTAGACTGCCGACTTATCTTTCTGTATTTCCCCAACGAGCCCCTCATTTCCTTACTATATTATTCTGCGAAAGCCTAGCGAGGGTCTCGATTCTGGCAGCCTTGATGCCTAGGTAGCATAAGAGGGCTTCCCGCCAGTTACCCTCTCATGACAGGCTGTAGACGTTCTAGTCACGCCCCGGGGGTTGAAAAGAAGGTCCCGTTCTCCCCGTGTAGTCTGAGTGGCGCTGGCTACAACCCTCAAGCGTCAGATACACTTCTAGTAAATATAAATAGCCCAGAAAGTGAAGGAGAACACAGTCGCCCAGATAGCCGAATTGGTAAGGCATTTGAGATCTAATCGAAAGGCGTGGGTTCGGTCCCCACTCTGGGCGCGTGTTTTTCTTTCTTTCGTTCTTCCATATATTTAAAAAAAATATTAACTTCATTAACCGTACTAAACAAAAAGAGCCCAACCACACCCCTATGCTCCTTTGGCGTTGTAGACTGCCGACTTATATTTCTGTATTTCCCCAACGAGCCCCTCATTTCCTTACTATATATATATATAAATATATATATATATATATATATATATATATATATATATATATATATACATATATATATATATATATATATATATATATATATATATATATAAATACATAAATACGTACATACCTACATATATATATATACTTGGAAAGACTACGTTGTCGAACATGTGTTTTACAATTGCAAATATATACAGATGTACAAATACATATATAGTACTTATAGCTATACTTAGCCCATTTCTTTATAATAAAGCACAGAAAAAAAATGAAGGAAACAAAAATACCCCAAAATTAATACCCCAGAAAAGTGGAGGGGAAGATAGCCCCGCTAGTATCGTAGTGGTTATCGCACCAGATCGGTGTTCTGGAGGTCGTGGGTTAGGACCCGACACGGCGGACATTTTTTCTCCATTTTTTTCTTTCCAAATTCTTTATCTGTTTCAACCACCTACCACACCCTCCCGTTGGCTTTCCAAAGTCTTGACCGCCAACCCTTATTTCGGTCTTATTTTCTACGAGCCTCTCATTCCCTATCCTGATTCGCGATATATATATATATATATATATATATATATATATATATATATATATATATATATATATATATATATATATATATATATATATTGTGAGCTGAGTTTGTGCCTCGCTGCTTCCTAGAAGAAGATATTTATCTCCATTGGTAACAATCATTATCATCGGTAGCTTGCGGCTACCGCATCATCTGCTGTACCTACTCATCATCAGTGGCACAACCTTTTCTTCGGCTGATCATCATCGGCAAGGACGCTCAGCAGCAGTCCCGTCTCCTTCTATCTGTGGTGTTGCAACTTGATCGCAAGGTGTACCTCTCGTTCGATACCCCTGGAGCTCGGTTCCGGTCGCCTTTTTTTCCTCAAGACCAATGTCAATGTCGCAGACACTCTGAGTGGCGCAGCCTCTGCACCTCTGCATTGCATCATGACCACTCCCCAGCACGACCCGCCCCAGTTCGCTGTCCTTCGGGGCGAAGACGTGGAGGAGTGGCTCGACAGCTACACACGCGTCAGCCAGTTTAACGGGTGGGTTAATCGCCTCAAATTGTTCCTCGTTGGCTTCTCTCTGAAGCAGGGTGCCGAGACATGGTATTTAAACAACAAAACACGAAATTACTGACTGGGCTGGCTTCACACGGAGCTGCAAAAGCTTTTTGGCTCCCCTAAACGGCGGAGAGACAACAGAGAGGAAACTGGAGGTCCGGGTGTAGCACGCCAACGAGGCATACACCTCATACGTTGGGGGTGTTGAAACGCTGTGTTGCCGCGCCGACAAAGATATGCTGGTGTCCCACCCTGTCCGTCACATTCTCAAAAAGATTGGTGAGTTCGCTTTCAACGCACATGTCCTGCAGAACCGTTCCACCATAGCAGACGTAACATGCACCTGCCAGCGTATGGACGACCTTCAGTCGATCCGCCTCACATCGTACACGGCGTCTACCACTCATCTTTGGAACAAAGACCATGCGATGATTCGAGCTTTGAGTCGCGAAGAAATGTACGGCAACATCTATAATTTTTCCCTCGGTGTTCGCGAAGCCGCTACAGGTCCTGGCGTGCGCGAGGTGGGTAAAGTGGAGCTTGCCCTATGCCTGTTCTTGTGCTTTCTGTCCATCCGATTGCCCCTTCAACACCGTCCTACTCGGAAGTCGCTGTCCGGACACCTATGCCCTTGTCCCCGATCAAGACTCACCCTTCGTCTGGCTATGTTGCAACCATGCCTCACGGGCCGAGCTCAGCGCCCCACTTTCCTCCATGTGATGTTGCCTCTGGACACCGGCACGTTGGCTCCTATTCAAAATTCGAGGTCACATCTCCCGCTTTTGTCGACGCCGCCAACGGAATGAATGACGTGGATATGCTAAGAGCGCAAGAACGTACCCCCGAATACTATGGCTACCTGTGGCGTCCGTCTCCATCGCCTCCACGCCGCTACCCCTCTCTGCCCCAGTGTGACGACGTTCGTCGCATCGCCCGTGGGCCACGAAGCCGCTCGCGTTGACTAGCTGGTCATTCAGTTTCCCCTGTCTATCCTGCGTCTCACGCCACCGCCCAGCGCCCGGAAAAATAGTAATGATGTTTTGTTAGGGAAAACTGCCTTTAACCCTGCGAAGCTTGCAAGTCTTTGAGAGCGTCCGTCGAACTTGCTATCTGTTTTTTTGAAGGTGTTTGGATTATACCCTTATTGACGCTGGAGCGAGCGCTTTAGTGATTAGTGCGGATTGGGGTGCTCGTCTACGCAAGGTACTAACACCCTATACGGTAACTCAGTACTTCGTGTAGCGCCAAAAAAACGACGGAGGACACAGGTAGGCGACAGGCACACGCTTTAACTACCAGCTGAGTTTATAGAAAAAAGGCGTGAATTTAAAACACCGAGGCGACAAATTATCAAAACAAACAAAGATAAGAAAGAACAGAAGAAAAAAAACCGGTCATGACAAAATTTGCACTCAAACTTATACACAGAACGATGTGACATCGAACAAAACAGAGCATGAGGCATTAACTAAGGTGGCACCCACCGGCGACTCAGATAGCCAATCTCCTTATGGGACAATGCCACAGATGGCGCGAACACCCAACGATCCTCTAGGCGTGCTATTTCGGCCGCCTCGATTATTTTTCTTGTCTTCTGTTTGGCGTCACAAGCGATGAGAGAGCAACTGTCAAAGAGGGGCGTACAACCACAACCGCGGCAATGAAATACCCAAGTGGCCCTTGACAACCTTAAGAACGTCGTTGTCATAATCACGCAGCCTCCCTGTGTCCTCTGTCGGTTTTTTTGGCGCTACACAAAGTCATGGATTACCGCTACCAACTAGCCTAAACCCATTCTCCAATACCCTATACTGGACCATTTTTACATGGAGCAAACAGCAGCGTGCTCAAGCCATCCGGACAATGCACAGTGCGGATTGTTGTTGGTTTTATTCGGCGTCATGTTGAGTGTGCGGTGTTGCAACGGTGCTCATCATCTTACTTTGGGTTGGCATTTTCTGTCATCCACATCCGCCGTCATTTCATGTGATAATCCTGAAATTCAACTCCCGGATACAGAGCATATCAGCGGCATTAATTATGTACCACAGCTACAGCTCAAAGCAAGTGCAGATGGCGTATTAAACCCCCACCACGAGACGCTCTTTGCGTCTGCTCCAACCGAATCAGTGACAGAGACATGCCTATATTTCCCTCTCCACGTTTCCTGCCCAAAGGCGTCGTCATCCCGATATGCCTCGTGCGCTTCGCAAGTGGGTCCGCAGAGAGTGTGGCTAAAAACACCACTTCTGAATCCATATTGCGCCCCGCGAGCGCTACTACCGCTTCTGTTATGTCTGACTATACGCTGTCGTTAGTTCCCCGGTGCTCCGTCTCTTCCGTTCCGCACTTACAGCTACCATCAGCCAAGATTTCCCAGAAACCGAAACAAACCAGCTACTTCAGCGTTCGAAAAAACACAAGGACACATTTGACTGCGTTTCTATCAAGCTGAAGCAGACTTTTGTGACAGCCCATAGGATCGAGACGGATGGGATCTACATCGTCCGCCATCGCCCGTAGCGTATGTCGTCGTCCAAACGAAAAGGGATCGTGCAAAATGCGGGGGCATGCTACAACGAAACCTCAATCGGCTGTCTTCCAGCCCATGGTCTTCCCCCGTAGTTTTGTTCCGCATGAAGGATGGTTCCAGGTGGTTTTCTGTGGACTATCGAGATTTTAACACAATCACCAAGAAGGATGTTTATCCTATGCCGCGTATAGATGACGCACACGACTCATTCATGGGGCGAAATTTTTCTGCAACCTTGACAAGCGATCTGGTTATTGGCAGATACCTGTGCATGGGCCTTATAAAAAAGAGAGCGTTTCCTACTCCACATGGCTTACACGAGTTTAACGTAATGGCGTTTGGTTTATGCAACATAATTGAAAGCATGATAGGCATTGTCCTTCGTGCCGTAAATTGAAGACGTGCTTGTGCTACCTGAATGACATTGTTATTTTCTCGTGAAGTTTTCCTCAACATCTCCGACGTCTGTACAAAGTTCTGACGAATCTGGTCAAAGCCGGCGTGACACTGAACACCAAGAAGTGCCACATCGTCCGGAAATCTATCGAACTTCTCGGTCACATTATCAGCAAAGACGAAATTTTCTCTGTCTCCAATCTCCTTTGACCTCAACTGCAAAACTTCCTGCGCAGATTTCTTGGTCTCGCATAATATTTTCGGCGTTTGTGTTCGCAATGTCCGTACCCTGGCCTCGCCCGTCAATCAGCCTCTGCATTCCAGTAAACCTTTGGTCTGGGGTGACAACTGCGAGAAGGCTTTTTATTACTTAAAGCAAGCAGATACTTCGAGTCCTGTACTTTTTCATTTCGAAGACGCTTAGCCAGCCCTTCTTTACACTGATGCGAGCGGGCATGAGAGTGGCGCCGTCTTGCTACAAGATGCTCGCGCACCTGAACGAGCGGTTTCATACGCAACCCCATCTCTGACGTCCGCAGAAAAGAATTACCCCATCACAGAGCAGAGTGTCTGTTGTGTGGTCTGTACAAAAGTTCAGGATACCTTTACGCTCGATTTTTCGCAGTCGTTACAGACCACCATGCTCTGTGTTGGCTGTCTTCTTTGAAATACCTGTCAAGACTATTTGGGTGCTGTTTTCCCCGCTTGCAAAAATGTAACTGCACGGTGATCATTAAGTCTGGTGGGAAGCATCTCTGACGCTCTTTCCTGTGTCCGCTGGTGAAGACTTCAGAGTATGTTGCCTGACATTGTAATGTGCCCACTTTGCCCATTGCAGCTATCGATATTCCCATCAAACATACCCCCGACTTGATTGCCCGTCAACCCGCAGACAATTATTGCCATACAATATTCGATCGGCTTAGCGGCTCCACACGACCACCGAATTGCCGCCTATGTCATCAGCTGCGCCAGTACCAGCTTCTGGATGGCACACTCTACCGCATCAACGACCCCACCAATAGAGCTAGATGGGTTCCGGTTGTACCCCGTTCTCTCCGTCATGCATGTCGGAAGCTCTGACGATGAAGCGACTACAGGCCACGTCGGATTCCAAAAGACCTATGACTGTCTCCGACGACGGTTCTTTTGGCCAGGCCTTTTTACAAAAGTAGCGAAATACGTGGCCTCTTGTGCACCTTGTCAGCACTGGAAACGCTCTACATCAGCCCTGTCGATCTCTCCAGCCTCTCGCGTGTCCAGCATCTCCCGCGTCCGTTTGAAGTGGTCGGTATTGAACTTTATGGTCCCTTGCCTACGACCGCAGCCGGTAATCGCTGAATAGTTATGCCGTGGATCATCTGACTCGCTACGCCGAAACCGATACACTTCCTTCAGCTAGCGCCTTCGAGATTATTCACTTCTTGCAACGCAACGGAGCGCCCCGCATTTTGCTACGCGATCGAGGCAAGCATTTCTGTCTCAAATTCTCGGCGACTTACTTGGAGCTTGCAACACCTCGCATGAAGATGATGTCCAGGTATTATCCACAGGAACGACCTCACAGAACCTAATCATCGCAACTGGGACGCCACCTTACCTCCTGTTACCTAGGCTTACAATACCGCAATTCATAACACGAGATACTCCCCATACTACCTTGAATACGGCCTCACCCTTGGCAAACTCTGGATACCTGCTTCTTCGCCACTTCCATGTGACCTTCCGCTACGCCTCCCGAACCATTTATGGCTCGTATTGAACACTGCCGCCAACTTGCCCGCTTGGGCACTGAAGCCAGCCAAAGGGTAGAAAGCAACGCTACGACGCTGTGCACCGGTCTCCTTCGTCGGTATCTATATATATATATATATATATATATATATATATATATATATATATATATATATATATATATATATATATAGTATAAGTAAAGAGTCGGATACACAGCAAGAACAATAACAAACAATGTTTACTTACGTAGCGGCAACGGGACTTGCCTTCATCAGACTAAAGTTACATGATTTTGCTAGCAAAATCATGTAACTTTACTCTGACGAAGGCAAGTCCCGCAAAATCATGTAACTTTAGTCTGATGAAGGCAAGTCCCGTTGCCGCTACGTAAGTAAACATTGTTTGTTATTGTTCTTGCTGTGTATCCGACTCTTTACTTATACTATTTCTGCGCGCTTTGTGAGTTTATCTTTCTTTAGATTTATATATGTATATCTATATATATATTTAAATATATGTGTATATATAAATATATATAATTATACAAGACAGAAATAAGGGTGGGCAGTCAAAAAAATCTCGGAAAGCAAATGGGAGGATGTGGTAGGTAATCGAAACCGATAAAGAATTTGGTAAGAAAGAAAGTGGAGAAAAAAAGACCGCCACGTGGGATCCGAACCCACGACCCCGACCATTGCACCAGACCGGTATTCTGGAGGTCGTGGGTTCGGATCCCACCTGGCGGGCATTTTTTTCTCTACTTTCTTTCTTTCTTTCAAATTCGTTATGTGTTTCAATTACCTACCCCATCCTACCCTTAGCTTTCCGAAGTTTTCTTGACTGCCAACCCTTATTTCTGTCTTACTTTAACGAGCCCCTCGTTTCCTATATATATATATATATATATATATATATATATATATATATATATATATATATATATATATATATATATATATGTATATATATATATATATAGTTATCTATTTATATTAAATGTATAGGCTGGAAAGATAAAACTCCCACCGAGCTTGAAAAAATAAGGTTAGTAGGCACAGAAACACACGAGAAAGACGTGGAAAATCGAAATAAGTGTACTGACGTTTCAGGAAGAGGACTTCCTTTCTTCAGAGTGGAAGTCCTCTTCCTGAAACATCCGTAAACATATTTCTCTTTTCTACATCTTTCTCGTGTGTCTCTGTCTCTACTAACTTTATATATATATATATATATATATATATATATATATATATATATATATATATATATATATATATATATATATATATATATATATATATATATATATATATAGCGAATCAGAATAGGAAATGAGGGGCTCGTTGAAAATAAGACAGAAATAAGAATTGGCAGTCAAGACAACCTCGGAAAGCAAAGGGGAGGATGTAGTACGTCAATATAAAGAATTTGGAAAATAAGAAAGTGGAGAAAAAATGCCCGCCAGGTGGGATCCGAACCCACGACCTCCAGAATACCGGTCTGGTGCGATAACCACTACGCTACCGGCGGGGCTACTTTAGCCTCCACTTTCTGGGGTATTTATGTTCACGTGTTTTTCTTTCCTGCGCTTGGGGGATGTAGCCAGTGCCGCTCGGACTACTCGGGGTGAAGGGGACCTCCTTTTTAACCCCCGGGCCGTGACTCGAGCGTCTACGACATGGCGAGAGTGGTCGACCAGCGTTGAACCCTCTTAAGCTAACCTTGGCACCAAGACTGCCAGAACAGAGGCCCTCGCTATGCATGTAGCGAATCAGAATAGGAAATGAGGGGCTCGTTGAAAATAAGACAGAAATAAGAATTGGCAGTCAAGACAACCTCGGAAAGCAAAGGGGAGGATGTAGTACGTCAATATAAAGAATTTGGAAAAAAAGAAAGTGGAGAAAAAATGCCCGCCAGGTGGGATCTGAACCCACGACCTCCAGAATACCGGTCTGGTACAACATCCCCCCCTTTGCTTTCCGAGGTTGTCTTGACTGCCAATTCTTATTTCTGTCCTATATATATATATATATATATATATATATATATATATATATATATATATATATATATATATATATATATATATATATATATATATATATATATATATATATATATACATATATATATATATGCAGATATGCTGTTATGCTGTGAAACTGCAACCTATTCACAGAATGTTGGCTTTATTCTGGTCGAGCACTGCTTCCCCCTCATCTTCTTCACCATTTGGTTACCACTTCATAGCCTTATTGGCCAGATTTTCCACGGGCAGGCCGCACTGTAGTGTTTATTAAAATATTCGTTTATAAAATATTAAAATATTCATTTATGTAACATAAGAAAATCCAGAAGGCCCGCACATACAATTACTATATATAAGCAGTCACATCCACGACGACAATTTTGTTGGAATTTTATTGCCATGTATATATTGCCGCGAACCATGCAACGGTTTGTTTTTTATATTTTGTTTTTACTGCGCGGCAGCGCCCGGCTCTGTACACTCTGTCCCATACGAAGCGCGTTTTCGATTCTTTATTTTTATGCCGCACGAGAAATCACGTTCAGATAAGCAGACTGTTTCGCCCTAACGTCGCTAGCCAATAATATTCTTCTGTGATCTACATTGTTCTGGATGTGAATCGACGGTTCCAGAAACACTCGCGCCGAAAGATAGAGGCCTGCGGAGCAGATGCCGCGGCATTCGATTCGACGACACTCGCCTGTGCAAGTCACTTTGTGGACCGCTGCTTTGCCGCCTCTGTATTCTTTTGATTTGTTCCGGGAGCACAAGTTCTCTCTAATAAACCTGTTTCGCCTTCAAGACAACTGCGTCGTCCTTGTCTACGTGACAATATATATATATATATATATATATATATATATATATATATATATATATATATATATATATATATATATACCTATAACAAGAAGTTTCCCACTGACTGACTGACTTACTGACTGACTGCCTCATCAACGCCGCCCAGCCAAAACTGTTAGGTCTAGAGACTTAAAATTTCGCGAGTTTGTTCGCTTCATATATATATGTATATATATATATATATATAAATATATATATATATATTTATAAGGTTAGTAGAGACAGAGACAAACGAGAAAGACGTCGAAAATAGAAATAAGTTCACTGACTTTTCTGCGAGGGGACTCCCTTTCTTCAGAGTACTCTGAAGAAAGGGAGTCCTTTCCCTGCAACCTCAGTAAACTTATTTCCATTTTCTACGTCTTTCTCGCTTGTCTCTGTCTCTACTAACCTTATTTTTTTCGCGCTCTGTGTCAGTTTTTATCTTTTCAGAATATATATATATATATATATATATATATATATATATATATATATATGTGTGTGTGTAAAAAGAAAAGAAAACTTTCAACAAGGTAAAAGCACGATTCCAGGTAAGCAACTACCGCGGCACACGAGAAAGACATTAAACATAACAGCAAAAGTTTACTGCTGTTTCAGAAAGAATTCTTCTTTTCCTTAGAGTACAGAACAACTTGGTTTCAGGGTTATATATATACAAAAAATGTAGCAAGGGCAAGGGCAAGGCAAAGAAACAGAGTTTGTACAATGGCATCATGTTTGGTGGCAGCAAAAGAATGAGAGCAGTGGAAAGGGGAGGCTGGAAAATAAGCAAAACGAAAAATAATAAGGGACAACGAGAACCCACAGTAACGCGTTACAAACTTGAGAAAAAGAGGCAAGCAAGAAAAGGAACAGCTAAAATAATTAAAAAAAGAATTACAAGGTCATACGCCCCCTCCTCCATGCCAACAGGTGTGAAAGAGGGGACAAAAGTAGATATGCCCATGCACGTGTTTGACATCGGCAAGAAAATCAGTCACGCGGAATGAAGAAAATCCAAAGAAGATATGCCCATCCACACAAATGGCGAACATCTGCCTATACACACTCATTCTAAGAATCAGGGTCAGGTGATTGAAACATGAGGCACTTGGCTTCTGTTTGTGGGATAGAAGGGTCCGGCCTAAAAGCAATAATACAGGTAGTTTCGACAGGAAATGGGTGTAGATTGGTAAACAAAGAGCAGGAAAAAACACAACACGGTCAAAAAGGTTGTGAAAATGGAGAAAATCGGCAGGTGCACGCGAATGACGCAGCACTGGGCGGTATGCATCGGGATGGCGCATGGTTCCAGTTTAGGAAACGCCGAGGTGGTCACCCACGGATATTAGAAAAGCGCAATACAAAACAGAAAAGGGAGAGGAAAGCAATCACACGCGCTCACGTCCACAAATTGATTACAATGTGGGAGTGTCAAAGCTAACAATGGTACAGCAGCCTTCTACCCAGAACATAACGTCCAGACTTGCTTGTCAAATTTGGTTTAGTGAAGCCATTGTGCTAAACAGCGCGGTGCTAGCACGAAGATATAACCAGCTACGGGGGGTCGCGAACTAATGGGAGAGTTTTATCGGGGGAAAGAAATGAACAGGCCTAACACTAGACTCAGCAATACATCCCAAATTTTGATCGGAGGAAAGACGTTTCAATTTACCATAATATTTATTGATGCCAAACCACGCTGACATAAACTTATTGATGAGGTAGGACGCATGAACCTCGAGATCGTGATGCTTTTTAAAACTAGATTCAAGAATTGTGGCCTTGAGTTGTTCACTTTCATGACCAGGAGTCTTAACATGTTTTGACCGAGGCAAAGAAGGGTAGGTTTTTGCATGAGAGTCGTGATTGCTAAACCTCAAACGAAAGTGTATTTTTAGTCTTGCCCATGTATGGTTTGCGGCCGAGGGTCCATTCCAGCAGGTATACGACGTTGGCGTAATCAAAGTTAAAGTTCCCTTTTACATTACCATAATAGTTTGAAGTTGTGCTGGCGGCGCTCTGAGTGGTGGTAATTTGTGGGCATACCTTACAGCGTGGTATGTTACAGGGCATGCAACAAGTAGTCTGTGGTCGCCTGGTCCTGGATTTGGTTGGAACGTCGCCCCAATTTTTTCTGCGTCTATGAACAACGCGTGGCGGCTCGGGAAACATTCTTTTTAGGCGCTCACTTTCAGCAAGGATATTGTTATGTTTTCTTAGTATGGATGCAACTTTCGGAGAAGAGGCCGAAAGGGTCACAACGAGGTTTGTTTGTGGATTGGGTTTTGGAGCTTTTTTACCGAGACTGGAAACATATAAACTCTGTATGACTTGATATGTTTCCAGATATTTTATATATATATATGTATATATATATATATACATATATATATATATATATACATTTATATGTACACACACACATACACCCACACACGCACACACACACATATATATACATATATAGAAAAAGTAAAGAGTCGGATACACAGCGAGAACTATAACAAACAAGGTTTACTTACGTAGCGGCAACGGGACTTCCCTTCATCAGAGTAAAGTTACATGATTTTACTGTCGCAAACATTTTGAACACATTGCTTACATAGGTTTGCAGAAAACTGTGAGAAGGAGCGGAAAATGTTTCGGAAATGGAGAGTATGCATAGAGTCGGGTTACGCCTATGTTACAACAACAAACCAAAAAAAAAGAAGGAAAAAAAAGGAGGGGAGGAGCGAGAGAGACAAAAGGGTCGTGTTAACAAAGCAGCGTTCAAGGTTGCACCATGACGGCTCAACATATGCCGCGTGGGTTGCAAGTTCAGACAATGCGGGAAACTGGACAACCGCGGTTTTAAAAGAAAGGGAAGATTATACAGTAAGGTATTCAGTGGCTGGGGAGACTCGTTGGGGCTGAAGCGAAGATGGGTGTGCCCCCCGCGGATGAAGAGAATAGATACGGGGCACAAAAGAGCATTTCACAGAGGCTAGCAACTGAAGAGGAAATCGGTAGGGTCACAAAAGGTTAAACATGAATAGATCACAAAGAGTTAAACATTCTTAAGTGGTGGTGGGAACGAGGCCTCCTTCAACAGCACAAATGGCATTGTTGAGCCGCATTAGGCTAATAAAACTGCTGTATTAGGAGAGTTTCAGCGAATTCTGATGGGAAACTCGAGGGTACGAATAACGAACATAGTTATAAAAATTATGAAGCCGCCATTTTTATTCGAGGGATAAGCACGTTAGTTTTCCGTAACTCAATAATTCCAACTGTGGCTCACCCAAACTTATAAATGAGATAAGATTCCCGAACCCCGCGGTCGTGGTGCGTTTTGAAGGCGGATTCTAAAACCGTTGCTTTAAGATGTTCAAATGCATGCCAGGGACTGTTCACATGTCTTGACAGGGGCGAATAAGAAAAGCTTTTTGCATGAGAGCGGTGATCATTGGTGGCTTCATAATTTTTATAACTATGTTCATTATTACTACCCTCGAGTTTCCCATCAGAATGGCAGAAACTCTCTTAATACAGCAGCTTTATTAGCCTAATGCGTCTCAACAATGCCATTTGTCCTGGGGAAGGAGGCCTCGTTCCCACCACCACTTAAGAATGTTTAACTCTTTGTGATCTAATTATGTTTAACCCTTTGTGACCCTACCTATTTCCTGTTCAGTTGCTAGCTTCTGTGAAATGCTCTTTTGTGCCCGTATCTATTCTATTCATCCGCGGGGGGCCCACCATCTTCGCTTCAGCCCCAACCAGTCCCCCAAGCCACTGATGACCTTACTGTATACTCTTCCCTTTCTTTTAAAACCGCGGTTGTCCAGTTTCCCGCATTCTCTGAACATGCAGCCCACGCGGCACACGTTGACCCGTCATGGTGCAACCTTGAACGCTGCTTTGTTAACACGACCCCTTTCACTCTTTCGCTCCCCCCCCCTTTTTTTCGTTCTTTTTTTGTTTGTTGTTGTTGTAACATAGGCATAGCCCGACTGTATGCATACTCTCCATTTCTGAAACATTTTCCGCTCCTTCTCACAGTTTTCTGCAAACCTATATAAGAAATGTGTTCGAAATGTTTGCGACAGCAAAATCATGTAACTTTACTCTGATGAAGGCAAGTCCGGCTGCCGCTACGTAAGTAAACCTTTTTTTTTTTGTTCTTGCTGTGTATTTGACTCTTTACTTATACTATTTCTGCGCGCTTTGTGAGTTTATTTTTCTCTAGGTTTGATTCTACTATGGGCGCTGACAAGACCAAAGCAAAGAGCATTATCTGGAAATTTCCGCAGACCGAATCAACAACACTAGTGATCGGGGACTCCCAGACCAAGTATTTGTATCAACACTTCGATCCCCTCTGCCCTGGAACCCCCGCTTTTGTTTCTCAGCCTGGCGCATGCGTTGCTGACCCACGCTCACTGATCGACTTTATCCCTGCCTCTGCAACTACAGTTTTTCTGCATGTTGGTACTAATGATATCCGCTCTACTTCCGCTGAACATGCTTTCTCTGACTACCGCTCACTGACTGACCTCAATCTGGAATCTCGACCGAACATTTCCACTATTAACGCCAGCCTCATTCTTCCCCACTCCGCTAACCACCGCCGCGACCACCGCATCTCTCGCTTCGCTCGCTGCTGCAACGAAAAGGCACGCCGTTTCAACTCACTTCTCCGCGAATTTTGCCGCCACTCACGCTTTGTCCGCTATGTCGATCATGGCTTTGAGCACCATCCAGCCTGCCGAGTACTCGCTGCCGACGGCTTACACCCCAGCTTCGAGGGTGTGGCCTTGCTGGCCGGCCACATTCGTGCACTCTGCTTCATGCAACAGCGCTGCAATCCTCTGGGATGGCGCGACTTCGCATGCACCGCCGGCCCAGTTGCAGCCCCGGCAATCTTGCCAAATGACAGCGACTTTCCACCACTGCCTCCAATTCTATCCAGTGTAAGGACCCCGGAGCAGCCTCGTGCCAGCAGCCCTCCGCCACCGCCTCCCAGATCGACCGCAACCACCGCGCCCCGGGCGAGCGCCAGCGCCCCAATCCCGAAGTTCACGGACGAGCGTCACGCCAGCGACATGCCAACCCCTACTGGCAAACCTGCAGCGGCCACAACGCCCCGAGGGAACGCTCGCGGCGACACAACGAAGCTCCCTGACCAGCGCCGCATCAACAGCATGCCACGGCCAACCTCCGCATCTTCAGCGACCGCCGAGCCCACGAAAACCAACAGCAGCGCGTCCGCCGGACCTTCCGGGGTCCACAATCCAGCCCTCTGTGCCACATGCCCTTACAATCTTCGAGGGAATCAGCATAGCAGCAACTGACTACAACACAAAAATACAGGTAACGCGACCTCCTTCCCCGTTTCAAGACAGTTTTTAAAGCTACGAAAAATCACCGAAAAGCGTATACGTTCCGAAATGCACGCTTCCGCTCTTGCACAGTACTTGACTGCCGCGGTCGCTCCCAGGGGACTTAGGATTAGAATAAAACCTGCTACTACCTACCTCTCCCCGTCCAAAATGAATAAGTGGAAGCAGGTACTCGATAAAGCGTCTTTACAATTAACTGAAATAATCCTCAATCACTACGGAACTACGGCCCATTCTTTCCGAAAGAAAGAGGAACTACTTAGTCAGGAACTAAGCAAAAGAGAGTTGAACCTTTTAAGCAACTACAAATCTAAGTCGGCCTCCGCAATATCCCGAACAAAAAACCGAAAGTGTAACCGAGATAAGATTTCTAACACTGGCCACATGCGTAAGAACCTAACAAGCTCCGGCACTAGTAACTGCCCCCACTCTGACAATACGACCGATAATGTCACTACGACTGTAAAAAATGCTTCGACAGTTGCACCCCAAACAGTTCAGTTAAACCCCTGTAGTAATAGTTTTCATTCGCCTACCGTTACAAAAGAAAACCTTACCGGGAATGTAATGAACCTTTCAAGTATAACCCTCTCGCCAGCTCAGATGAACGTCTTGTCAAAGGGCCTAAACTTTTGCCCGGCTACTGGTGCTTTTGATGAATTTAAACTTTTTAAGGACTTAGATAACTTCGCCAGAAACATGAAGCTACGAGAATACTTCTACGATAACCTCGTGACGGAAGAAGCCCGCAGAACCCTACCTAGCTATAAGCACTGGACCCCTGCCACACAGCGTGATAGTTGCCTCGACATGTACATCAAAGCTGTTCAACGCGATGTGCGAAAAGCATACGAAACAGAAATTTCCTTCCACCACAACATGACTAGCAACGAAAAGAAAGCCCTAGAGGAACTCGCAAGCTGTCCCGACATAATTATTAAACCTGCCGACAAGGGAGGCGGAACCGTAATTCTTGAAAAAACCGACTATGTTAACGAGACCAATAAGCAACTATCAGTATCGACGTTCTATAAAGCACTACCCAATGATCCCACTCAAGACAATAAGCAAATTGTCAAAGATAAAATTGCTGAGCTTGTTAAAAATAAAACAATAAATGAAACCACGGCTTGTTCCCTGATCCCCTTAAGCCTAGTAGCCGGTAAATTTTATCTTCTCCCAACGATTCACAAGGTGAACAACCCATGGCGATCCCATTGTTTCTGGCATTGGCACTGTTACCGAAAACCTCTCACGCTATGTGGATAATCTTATTTGCGGCATTCCGCCCAGCTTTCCCTCCTTCATTAAGGATACTGATGACTTTCTCTCAGACATCTCAAAAATTGAAATTCCGGATAACTGCCTTCTAGCCACCCTCGATGTTGCGTCACTGTATACTAACATCCCCCATGAAGATTGCATCGCCGCTGTATCTCTTGCGTATGAGCAGTTATCGTGCGACAAACCTATCGATTCTTCTGCTCTCCAAACCTTCCTTAGGCTTATTCTTGAACTTAACAACTTTGAGTTCGACGGAGTTCATTACGTGCAAGTCAGCGGAACGTCAATGGGAACTCGAATCGGACCTAACTACACCAATATCTTTATGGCTCACCACGAATGAAACTTTCTTGACACCCAAAATTTAAAGGCAATGTACTATAAAAGGTATATTGATGACATATTCATGATCTGGCCACACGGTGAGGCCGAGCGCCTCACCTTCATTCAGGCATTTAACCTAGCCCACCCTAGTATTTCCTTTGCTCATTCCTATTCGGAACACAGTGTAAACTTTCTGGACGTCACCGTTACTACCTTCCAAGGTCGGCTTCAAACTAAACTGTATAGAAAACCGACAGACACGCGGTAGAATTTGGACTTCCGAAGTAGCCATGTCGGACACTGCAAGACAGCAATACCTTACAGCCAAGCCCACCGATTTAGGAGAATTGGCTCAAACCAAGCCGACTTTGACTCAAACTGTCGAGAACTCAAGAGCGCCCTCCTGAATAAAAAATACACGGAAAAAGTTATCGACGAAGCTATTCTGGGAGCCAACCAATTAGACCCTAACGAAATCTGTAAAAAAAAGCCCCGAACAGGAACCCGCAAACTAACTTAGTTTTCACCCACTCATCCTCCGCTCCAAGTGTGTCAACTGTGCTAAAAAACATCACAATATCTTAATGCAAAGTGACCGCATAAAAAGCATATTCCCCGAACCACCACGCGTTGTCTACGGGCGTAATAAGAATTAAGGTGACTTTCTTACTAACTCTCGTATCAACCGACCGGCAACTACTGGCTGCATGCCCTGCAATAAACCCCGATGTAAAGTATGCCCACACATCACCACTACACAGCGCGCCACCAGCACGGCTACGGACTACTACAAAAATATAAAAGGTAACTTTAACTGTGACTCCGCTAATGTCGTATATCTTCTAGAGTGCACTGTTTGTAGGCAACAATATATCGGCCAAACTGAAACGCCCTTCCGAATACGGTTCCATATTCACGCTCTCATGCAAAAAGCTGCACTTATTTGCCCCTATCAAGACATGTGAACAGTCCCGAGCATGCATATAAACATCTTAGGCAACGATTTTAGAATCCGCCTCCAAAATGCACCACGACCGCAAGGTTCGGGAATCTTATCTCATTTATGAGTTTGGGTCAGCCACACTTGGAATTAATAAAAGTTACGGGAAACTAACGTGCTTATCCCTCGATAAAAATGGCAGCTTCATAATTTTTATAACTATGTTCATCATTCCTACCTTCGATTTTCCCATCAGAATTCGCCGAAACCCTCCTAATACAGAAGCTTTATTATCCTAATGCGGCTCAACAAGGCCATTTGTCCTGGGGAAGGAGGCCTCATTCCCACTACCACTTAAGAATGTTTAACTCTTTGTGATCTATTCATGTTTAACCTTTTGTGACCCTACCGATTTCCTGTTCAGTTGCTAGCCTCTGTGAAATGCTCTTTTGTGCCCCGTATCTATTCTCTTCATCCGCGGGGGGCACACCCATCTTCGCTTCAGCCCCAACGAGTCTCCCCAGCCACTGAATACCTTACTGTATAATCTTCCCTTTCTTTTGAAACCGCGGTTGTCCAGTTTCCCGCATTGTCTGAACTTGCAGCCCACGCGGCATACGTTGACCCGTCGTGGTGCAACCTTGAACGCTGCTTTGTTAACACGACCCCTTTCTCTGTCTCGCTCCCCCCCCCCTTTTTTTCATTCTTTTTTTTGGTTTGTTTTTGTTTTAACATAGGCGTAGCCTGACTGTATGCATCCTCTCCATTTTCGAAACATTTTCCGCTCCTTCTCACAGTTTTCTGCAAAGCTATATAAGAAATATATTTGAAATGTTTGCGACAGCAAAATCATGTAACTTTACTCTGATGAAGGCAAGTCCCGTTGCCGCTACGTAAGTAAATTTTGTTTGTTATTGTTCTTGCTGTGTATCCGACTCTTTACTTATAATATATATATGTATATATATATATATATATATATATATATATATATATATATATATATATATATATATATATATATATATATATATATATATATATATGGCCGTGGATGGGTGGGTGTTTGTTGAGCCTGTGTCTTTGTGGCTCAGAATATACACATTAAAAGTCGCGATCTTTTTTCTTGTAATTGTAGTATGGGTGGATAAAAATGGACTGGCTGATAGAGCGTATCACTTACACATTTAATCTTCTGCAAAAGTGCCAGCAAGCGTCCTTTATATGAATATATATTTTATGAATTGGTGCTTTCTATCCGGAAACTTTTCTGAGACTCGAAACAACTCCAAAGATAATCACGCATTTTTATTCCGCACGATTGTTAAAAATATTAAGCCAAAAACGTTCAACAAAAACGACACCACAATTGATTGCAAAATTTGTCGTGTATAATTACAGATTATAGTGCAAGCAGAAAGAATTTCGTGAAGTTGCTTTCAAACTTGTACTCGAAAAAATGAAGCTATCTTTTGTTAACCGAGAATCGTTGGTTGAGTTTTGAGCAGAAGCCATTAGAAAATGGTAGAGAATTTTTTGTTAGATACTAGTGACACTTGAAGATACAACTGCTGCAGTTTTGATACCAACTCACTCTATAAGGCTCCATAACATACAATGAGGTCACTTAAAAAGTGCCATCCAAAAAAGCGCACAAAGTGGACCAGCTTCGTTCACCCAGAAATGAGAAAGTTGAGAAAGAAACTAGTGTTGAGGTGGTGGTCATCCCATTACCATAAAGAGCAGACTAGGCACACTGAGGTTAAATACCTCTCTCATCGACGTCCAACTGCTCCCCTCCCGCGCTGCTGGAGTCCAGTCTTCGCCAGCGAAATTCCCCTTTTACTTTCTCCATGGAGGTATTAACCCTTTTTTTTGTAGACCGGTCTTCGAATATTGAGGCTGTCACTCAATGGTCTAGCGGTTGTCATTTGACCTAACGGCGGGTACGCAGAAATTCATTTGTTTTATTTATTTCCACAATTATATTGGAACATTCTTCGTTGCTGAAATGGATTTATTTAAAGTGATGTCATTTGGGAAGAGCCAAGTGAACAGAACGGAACGCGGCCGGCAATGTATTCACCCGACGCTCTTCTTCTACTAAAACCACAGTTGGCTTGGTACTGTTGTTGTTCGAAAAGAAGCCTTTTCCAATAAAATCCCATTCCAATAGAAACATGGGAGACTGTATTCCTCGTGGAAACTGCGCAGTAACACTTCCCAGGAGCGAGGCGAAGCTCACCGAGCGAATTAAAATTGTCGGGATTTGCAAGGCTTTAGGCGGGCGACGTGAACAACTTGAGTATTGCGAGATCGACGGTCCTGTGTCATGGCTTTGGTGATTTCAGCATTCAGGTTCCTTGACTTTTGCATAACTGCAAAAAGGAAGGCGTAGGTCGATAAAAACGTGTGACAAAAACCACGTTTGCGGAGCGCCGCCCAGAGCCAGAGAAGGTCACCGGTAAAGCACGAAGCTGGTTCGTGCCGTCGGTCATATCACAGTTTAGTCTTCGCAAGGGATGTGAAAGTCCGTAGTCGGGCAAGTCGTTTCGCCTCTTCAGCACGACAGAGATTCTGCGGTATAGAAACATATTCATGGTGAGAAAAGGTTAGGATAGTGTCGAGGAAGACGCTTGGCAGTCGCATGTATAAATGAAAATAAAGTGCGTATCCCGTGACCATCCGCTTAGCGGTATTCTAAGCGTAAGTGATACAAGGTAACACATCCTGCAAGTTTTTGTGATCCGGGGATGCTTACATTGCCAGCACGTTTGTCAGTGCACGCTTTGTTCGCAAAGTCAGGCCATTGTTTTGCGGTGATATGGCGGACTGTGTAGAAGCTGTGACTCACGGAGACGAAAAAGCTCTTTGACGATATCCGCTGTGAATTGCGGTCTGCGATCACTTATAGCCACACGGGGTGCATCGTGGCGCAGTATGGTTAAGTACAGGATAAAGTGTGTCACTTCGGAAGCTGCAGCGGATGGCAGAGCAGTTGTTTCCACATATCTTAAATGGTAATCGAGACACAATTATGTATCGCTTCCTGGCTACCGACTTGGAAAACTGCGGAAGCAAGTAAACTCCTACGTTTTCAAAGGTATTGTTTGTGGACGCACCTGATGCAAAGGCCCTGATGGAAGAAATGTGGGGTCCCTGTAGCGTGGAACACCTGGCATAAGGCGAAGTACTGCTTCGTCGTCTTTTGGAGCCGCAGCGAATAGAAGTGTTCACGGAGTTGGTAAAGCGCACGGGGGAATCGAAGATGTCCTGAGGTGATGTCGTACGTAGCATGCAAGACGACAGGCCTGTGGCTTTCAGGACCAACAAGCAGAAAACGGGCACCGTTTCAGGAATCGACATGGTGTTCTTCATCAAATGGCTGCGCTTCTTGAGGCAGGCATGACAAACAGCTAGTGTCGGTGTTGCGGTGCCCGCTCTTGTAGCAACAGCCAAATCAAATTCCTGAGGCTGTTAAGGCCAGCGGGCGAGTCGACCGGAGCGGTCTCGTAGCCCGATAAGCCAGCACGGAGAGGGGTGGTCTGTTACAATGGTAATATGACGTATTAATGCAGAAGTGAAATTTTCATGGCAAAAATCATCGCAAAGCGTTCTTGTTCTGTCACAGTGTAGTTACGTTCTCCTTTCGTGAGGGTACAACTTGCGTAGGTGACAGCGCTATGAGCACCAACATGTGGTTGGACCAGCACAGCCCCAACACCGATGGCGCTGGCGTCTGGGTGGATCTCACCATGGCCGAGGTGTTGAAGTGGCGCAACACGGGACCGGAGGTGAAGAAATCTTCCAACTCAATGAAAGGATAGTCACATTCGGGTGTTCACACAAAGGGTTTGTCTTTACGACGAAAAGCTGCGAGTGGATAGGCGATCTTGGCGACTTTATGAACCGACGAAAGTAGTAGCAGTGTCCCACGACTCTTCGCAGGTCCTTTAGTGCTCGGGGTTTTTGAATATCACGAACCACCGCAATATTTTGTGGATCTGGCATATTCCATCGTGGTCAACAAGGAAGCCAAGCACAAGTGCCTGGTGTTCTCCGAAATACCCCTTCTTCTAGTTCAGAACCATGCCAGCCTGTGCAATACGCTGGAGGACACCAATAACACGCTGGTTGTGCTCGATGAACTTCCTGCCGAAAATTATTAAGTCGTCTAAATAACACCTGCCCTTCTCGCACTTGAGGCCCCTCAGGACACAGTTCATGATTTTTTTAAATGTTGCAGGCACGGTGCACAGGCCGAATGGCATCACATTAAATTCGAACAAGCCATCTGGTGTGTCAAATGCTGTCTTCCATTTGTCGTCCGGGTGCATAGGAATCTGCAAATTGCCTGATCGAAAATCAACAGCAAATGTAGGAAGGAGAATGCAGATAATCGATGGCCTTATCAATACGCAGAAAAAGGTACACGTCCGTCTTTGTCACATTAGTGTCTGCAGTCCTTTGTGAACAGTGCAACAGTGGTGGCCTATGGGCTGGTAGATTATTGACTTACACCTTTCCGGAGCATTTCCTAAGTTTGTTCACCTATAGCCCGGCCGTCACCAGGGGACACGCGGTAAGGTTTCTTCCGGATGGGTGATGCATCGCCGGTGTGAATTCGATGCTGCGTACGAGACTCAGGCTGCGGAGTAGGGTATTTATTTTAGCGCACACCGAACACCGAAGCATGCCAAGCCAGTAATTGTTGGAAGCCGTTTCGTTGCTCTCACGTCAAGGATTAGTTAATCATTTTATACAAATGGGCTCTATTGTCCATTTCCACATTGTCTCAGGGTGAGACAGGGAAATAGCGTCTAGTGAAGTGTTTAAATTATCGGCATAAGTGGCGAGCGGGTGGCCAGGACAAAAACGTACTGATTCTAAACTTACGTCCACTACCCAACGTGAGAAAAGTCACCCTCCTCATGAACCACATTCAGAGGTAAGAAAAAATTTTACTGCAAAATTCTGTTCAGTTCGGGCACAACTAACGCCAACATGGAGCTGCTCGTGCTGAAATGGCTGGACTTAGCGGAAACGAGCATGGGTGACATAGGAGGCAAAAGCGTGTCATCGCCAACAGCGAACACCCCTTCCACGGTTTTGGTGGCGTGCTCAATACAGACAAGAAATGGTCTTCGCAAAAAAATCTCTCTTGCACCGAAATCTAGATTTGCCCCACATTCATTCAAAAAGTGGATACCAAGAAAGACTTCGTGGGTTGCGTACACCAATACACTAAACTCAGTTATGAAGATGTCTCCACCAAGCACAATGTCTGCAGAGATAATTCCCACTATCCGCAAATGATCAACACCAACACCATAGAACTTGGTAGTTCCATCTCAATCAAACATAAGATTACGTCCAAGGCGATCTTTGAATGAAAAGCTTAGGACTGACACTCTAGCCCCAGCATCCTTCCTTCCTTCCTTCCTTCTTTCCTTTCTTTCCTTCACACTGTCAACACAAACACACACCATGTTTGCTACCGCCACTACTGACAAAGGATTTGGTAAAACCGACCATTCAGCGATCTAAACCCTGTCGGTCGCACCAGCTAGTTTCCCAACGGTGGGGGCACGGACCGGCGGCGAGGCAACGGCGAGCGGCCCTTGAGAGGAGGCTGCGGCTTGATGCCACGGTCAGAGACGGCGGGAGCCGGGCGGTCTAAAAGTGAACCCTGGTGGATTGGGTAGTCACGTCGACTGGGCGAAAGAGGACGAATGAACCGAGGAGCTTGCTGCTGGCGGCGGCGACAGAAGGAGCGATGTGACCACTGACCGCAAAGAAAAAGAAAACAGGTGCTTCACGATAGCCGTCTTGGTCGCCTTCTTGCCGGTAGAGGGCTGGTTCGACGTGTTGATGTGGGTAGCCACCAATGATTTTACGGGATTCGTTCTCATAGCCCAGTCGCTGGGATGGTGCTCGGACGCTCGGAACACTGGCACCATCGTGCGAAAACGTACCGGAGGGCTCTGTAAAGCGTTACTGTGGTCGGGGCTTGCTGGCACGCCGCGACCACAGCCCCGGTACTTGCAGGCAAGGCTCGTGAACGGCGCACTGGTGGTACACGCAGTTGGCTCGAGGGCCCGGAAAGGGAGGCGGATCGGTGGCTCATGCTAGAACTTAGTACCTGAGTTCTCCCACCGAACTAAGTATGGGATATTTCAGGTGGACCATTTTCTACGCTAGCGACAGTGTCAAAGTTGGATAGAGTGCCAAAGTTGGGGCAAATCCGCCGAAGCTTCAGTGCCTCGAATGTGCGGCAGTGGTTGGCCACATCTGCAGCAGAAGTTAGGTTTTCCTTTTTGATCTTCCGCTATACGATACAGCAAATGGTCAACCTTGCCCTCCTTTGTCATAGTCAGCTTTACAAGGGAGCAGAATATAAAGACATCTTGTATGTAAGTCTCACCTGGCACCTGTGCTCGCAAAGCGAGCGTCTGTTCGGCCTTTTTGCGGCAGAAAATCGGGTGGCCAAAGGGATATTTCACCTCCTCGAAGAAGATCGCCCATGTCGCGATCCTTGCTTCATTGTTTTTAAACCAGGTCAAAGCTGTTTCAACGACTTACAACACTGCATAGGCTAGATGCGCTGCTGTTTCCCAGCGATTGTATTTGCTCACCCTTTCGTAGTGTTTGAGCCATTGCTCAACATCTTCTTCATTCTTCACAGAGAACGAGTGTGGTTCCGTGTGATGCCAACCGTTTACCACCACTGGGGAAGAGTTTTCACCGTTCTGGGGCGCTATCTCAGATGGGTCCAAAGACAAGGCGGCGGTTTGCCTGGTCCGACGGAGACCGCAGGGTGGCTCTTAGTCCGCAGGGTCCAAGACGTCTTTACACCGCACCTCAACCACGTCACATGGTTCTGATTGGTGAAATGGGTTTATTTACAGCGATGTGATCCGCGAAAATCCAAGCGAGCTTATTGGGAATCGGCCGGCATTGTTGCCACCTCAACCTCCTCTTCTGACGAAACTACAGTGGGCTTGGCCTATCCCTATCCAATAGAAACTCGGGAGGCAGCACGCCCCGCGGAAAGTGCGCTGTAACAATATATTGAAAATCTACTTCGCTCTATGAACAAGAAAGATTGTTCTCACTTTCTAAGCATTCTTCCTATCTGTCTTATTATACGGCCCGTTGATCCAACCTAGAACTGCTTTCAACTTGTTTTGTAAGGCCGCAAATCTCCGCGCCCTATGCCCTAACCAGCAGGACGCATTCGCATAAAATTCCGCTTTTCAGTGATTCGAGTAGCTTACTTTTCATTACCCGATAGTGTCCTGGGTGGACCCCAGTCCATACTTGGTCTCCAACAGATTCCTTTGTCTTGGTTGGGAGCACAAATGTCGACGTGAGCGAGGTATCTATATTCTTCTGCTGTTTGTAATGTTTTATTACGCATGCTGTACAAAACCCTTTCGAATTCCTTGTACATTATTGTTTCAATTTAATCGATTTTTTTAACTCAGGGTCATGCTGTACAAATACAGTACCTCAATCGTTTTAGGTGGTTTGCTGAGAGGCTTCGCACGTCCATGTTTTTTTTTAACCTGATGTGGTCAAGTATTCACCGTTTTTTTTTAATTTTTTATTTTACTTGAAAAGCTTTCTAAATACCCCCCCCCCCCGGCAATCTCTGAACACTTTTGGCGAGATGGGTTTACCCCATCGGACTTGTTTACGGATGGGAAGTTCTCGCTTTAACTGATTGCGTATTGTCATGCCGAAACATTCTTTATATATGCCGTATAGGATTCTTATTTACATTTCCTCTACTTCGTCACCTTTAAATGCTTCCAGCACCGCTACGGAACTCAATGTCATAAAAGCTTTTTCTTCGTTTCCAAATTCCGTTTTCGGATTTTTTGATACACTGTGAATTTTTGAATCCTTTGATTGACGACATGGCAGTGAGGCATTGGTGCGTATCTTTATTGACCCCAGCGAATCTTTTGGTTAATAGTTATCTAGGCTGTGCCATCTACGATTTACTATTGCTTTGGTAAACAGCCTGAATACAAGTGAAAGTGATCTGATGGGGCTGTCGGTCATAAATAATTTCGTATCCCCGTTTTTATGAATCACAATTTTGTTTCCGTCATTCCAGACTATTAGCAGTATTGAGGTCTTTAGGCAGTTTTGGAAGAGCTCGGCCAGTATTTTCGATACAATATAGTCAACTCTTTTGAAGGGGCCATCGTTATGCTGTCGTCATGTACAGCTCTTCTTCATTGCCTACGGGTGAATGCCTTTGTAACTTCTTTTTTAGTATCCAGTGGGACTTAGCCAGAAAAGTCGTTACCGGCAATAGTTGGTCCGGTCTAACATTGCTGACAATATCCTTGCGAAAATAATTTACCAACTTTTAATATTGTATCTTTGTTGGGGATACGAAAACCGAGCTCGAATCCGCGTGCGTACAGAGTGTACCTCAGTATGGCTAGAATAATTAATGTTGCTGTAAACCTTCGTCCTTTTTCCAAAGGTTAATCGGTACATGCCGCACTGCACGCAGTCATGTCGTTTCTGTTACTTCTGGTAATCAATTTGACAGCTTGAATACATCAATGTGATCCGCAGTACTTCATATTTCTATGTTAATACATTTAGCAATTTGTTCCTTGTTGTGAGTCATATATTTGGGGCAAGGGTAAGTGAGATGCACAGTAACTGCGTGTGCTGCAGCAAGTCATAACATACTGGGAAATAGTACGGCCATTGGATGCGGAAATGCCCTTATTGCCGAGTCGGGTACATCGAAGTTCCAGCGCAGCCATTGAAGCACCCCAAAGAGTTGAACTTGTTGGCACTTGCGTAGACCAAAGTCGCCAGACGCACTGCAGAGCTGAGCAAATGACCGCGAAGCAAACGACCACGGATCAACTCCATCGATTTTGAAGGGAGACATAAGTTGGGTATATCGACGTCCAGAAAAGTTCAATATACTTTATGCCGCCTACAGTTTTGCCTTCTAGAGGGGAGCTTAAAACCATGCATATGGTCCTGACAAAAAGGTGCTCAACCAACATCGAAGCCAAAGAGCAATACAAAGGAAGACATTGCTGTACGAAAACACATCAGGACAAACAGTGAATGAACACCGCCATAGGCGCAGAAAAACGGTATGACGTTTTTCGGCGCCTGGTAAGATATCGGTGAAGATATTGGTTCCACGTCGTAAGACATCAATGAAGCAGATTGCAAGGCATTTTCTGGGCAGGTCTTACACAATGAAAACAAGCAAGAGTGTTCTAACACCCGTTTGAATCATAAAAATTGCGTTTTCCTTCTACAAAGCAGGAACCTATTATTGTCATCAAATACAAACTTGGGAAAGCCATCAGGAATTCAAATGTGAATTCGGACATTGATGATATGCAACCATGTGCCTACGGAGAAGGCTGACAAAAAGAACACTATCGTGCAGTTTAATTCACGTGCCAAGCGGGACGCTGTTCCCCAATAGCTCGAAAAGGTGAGTGTTTCGAAAAATTAAATGGCACTGTTGGTTCCGGAACAGATCTACGTAAAAAACACTATTAACCTGCACCTAATAGGAAGCCAATACTATGGCAACAAAGGAACAGGAGCGCAAGTAGAAATTTCCGTAGTCACTAGAGAGAAAATGTTTGGAAAGCGTACTTTTCGCTCCCTTGTTTTTACCAACCTAAATTAAACCATCTTTCAAAGTTATGTCATCAGAGGGTGTCCAACTTAGTGTCTTAAACCTTGCTGACCCTGACCACGATAGCATATTAGCAATAGAATCACCACGATCTAATTAAGATGCATGCTCAGCCTTTAAACATATTTCCTTTTCAAAGGACCACTGGGAGCAATAATGATGACGAAAGTTTGCTTTTCTAAGGGAATCGTTTTTTTTAATATTTAGCATGCTTGGAAAGGTTGTTTTACGACACCTGGGCGTGTTTAAATGACAGGATTGGTTCTTTGATTTTAACCGGATGTGCAAACAAGGAGATGTGGTGGCACCTATAAGTGTTTAAAGTACAAATTGTCAACTCGCTGGAGAAATAACTAAAAGCACTAATGCATAGAAAGTTTCTCTTTCCCTGAGCCAAAAAAACTTCTAGTGTTGTGCTTCTGCCCCAAAAATGGAACATCGCTGAATATGTTTATTTCTTTCCGAATTTTTAGAGTACGTTCTGCAAAGCAATTTCCCACTTAAGTGGGGGGGGTGATTTCAATCTTATTATTTTAAGAAAATCTTCCACCCCTCCTTCTAACAGCGATTGTGGTTCAACGCGATGTTTTCTCTTCATGGATACTTTACTTTCAAAATTGCACACTGCAGATGCTACTGTGGATTAATCCACCGCAACCATAGAATACCCACTGCAACTGACTGACGTTTGGGTTTGAGCTATGAGGCACGCATAGGCACCCACTGCTTGAAGTTTGCTTCGACCATGCCCACGGTTTCAAATATAATTGCTCCAGCGAACAAGATCACGCGTACTACGTTGTCTGCAATCGCTTTCGTATTTTGAAAGTACGACCACAAGAGTAAGATGCGTGTTTTAGAACATGAGTCATCATGCGCTGTATTTTTAAACACTAAAAAGGAATACAAATCAATTATGGAATAATTTAGCTTTTCGGCCAATTTTGACTAGAAGTTGAAAATCTTGACTGCTCCTTGCTGTTAGCAAAAGGGACTGTAGAGAGGACTGTAAAATGTTCCTGCGTTTTTGCAGCAGCCCCTTTCCATAGGGGTGATTTCCCGTGCAAGCCGGGAGAATTTCCCAAGCGTTGTAGTCCCACACTAGGGCGGTGCGCCAAGCAGGGGAGTCGCTTGAACCTGTTTTACCGGTAGGTTCCTGGTGCCACCAAGGCACACGAATGCACATGGTGCCTTCCACAGCCACTGTGGACGTTCTACTCCCAACCACCTGTGGCAGGACATGCCGCCAGACTCTTTCACCCCCGGACATAGCGTAACGCGGCATGATGGCCGGGGGCCACGCCAGATGGACAAGGGTCACAGGCCCCTCGCAAGGGTAAAGGCAGCTTTCCATATGTGAAATCCCCTTTTAAGGGTCCGCACTCGACCAGGGACGCCAATAACCGTAAAGAACGTGGTGGGTACCTGGCGGTACCAGGAATCGAACCCAGTACCTCCCGCAAACAAGGCGAGTGCTGGACCTCTGAGCCATCTCTACGGGTATGTTCCCACCACTTCCAACGGGGCATTTCCTAACAAAGTCGGGTACCTTCCCATGCACGAGATCCCCTGAGCAGAGGCTGCTTGTAACAATTTTTACTTGTTGGTGCCCAGCGGTACCAAAGTACCTCCCGAGTTATCGTACCCCATAGTACAAACCGACGTCGTGGAACGGTTTCCAGTACACTGGATCCCCTTACCTGGGGGACTGTGCCCATTTTTTAGATGCAAAGCATCTCTTGCTCGGTGGCTATGTACGGCGTCCATCCGTTGTCTGCACCTCTCCCTCTACACTATAAAAAAAGAAATAGTTAGCGGCGCCCGGTTTGGATCCCACAACTATCTGGCCGCAACGAGATTCGCTGGGCACTCTCCCCACTGCGCTGCAAATCCGAGACAGGAGCACGTGCAACGAACGCGCCTTATGCCCTTGACTCATTCAAACTATGTCAGGAAGCTACTGATACAACAAGGGCACGCGAAGCTGAACGTCAACAGAAACGACGAACTGAAAACTTTAGAGGAGGATGTTGGCGTCTCTTGCTCGTGGGGATGTCTCGCGTCCATGACCCGTCCGCAGCGGCTCTCATGATAATTGTGGCCGGATGCCCCTAGGGACTGGCCAACAAAAGAATCCAACACAAGATAGCTTCGCGTTCGACCCCCCCTTCATCTTCCCGTGGGGGAACCGCTGAACAAGAAGGAGAAGATGACAAAGCTGCGAAGACGAGGGCATGTACGATGGTCTCAACCGGTGCACCAACGTCAACAACCTTTACCTCACGAACATTGACGTAGACTACCAATTCTACAGATAGTGCGAGCGCTGCTCCTCTAACCCCCTCTCCACGCCAACTGCGTGGTAAGTGCGTATGCGAGTCTCCTCTCTAATCTTCTCCTCTCCACTCCATCTGCTCTGTATAATAAACCCGAGACGCACGCCGCTTCCTCAGTTGCACCTGGTGTTGAGACACGCTGCGCCGTCCGATTAGCTAAACGGACGCCAACAATTCTGCTTTGCATCACCACATAGTTCCCTCCGGGCAGATGGTGTAATTTTTCTTCTGGTGGGTGACCGGCGGCTCCAGAGGAACCTACCACGTCTGCCGCAGTGGTAGTGCGTGTCCAAGCCCTTCATCCCCGCCGAGACAAGGGGCGCTTGTACCCTTTGAACTGATGGGTGCCCAGTGGTCCCAGACCCATCCCGAAGGGATTCGAGGGACCTACCACATGGGCTCCCATGTCTGCTTGTGGTCAAGCTGCAAGCGTTTTTTGCACCGTCGAGACGAGCTACGCTACTGGGACGCGTGTACCCTTTAAAGAAACCGGTGGGTATATGGCGGCCCAGGATTCGAACCTGGTACCTTCCGCTAACGATACAGGTGTTTTATCACTCGACCATCGCTGTCGGGTAAAAGTTATGACCCCTTTCACCGGGATATTTCCTGACAAAGTCGGGTAACTTCCCCAGCACGAGATCCCGTCTGCTGGGAAACCTTGCACCAATTTTTTACTGGGTCGTGCCCAGCGGCAGCGAAGTACCTACCACATTCTCGTACCCCATGGTACAAACCAACGTGGTGTAACGTTTTCGAACACACTGGATCCCCCGTACGGGGGCGCCTGTCCCCATGTTTATTCTGGTGGGTGAACAGTGGCTTCAGAGGGGCCTACCACGTCGGTCGCAGTGGTAGTGCGTGTCCAATCCCTTCATCCAACGACGAGACAGGGGCTGCTAGTACCCTTTGAACTGGTGGTTGCCCAGAGGTCCCAGACCCCGCCCGATGGGGGTCAGAGGGACCGACCACATGGCCTCCCGTGGCAGTGTGTGGTCTAGCTCCAAGGGTTTGTTCCACCGTCGAGACGAGCTGCGCTACGGGGACGCTTGTATGCTTTTTAAAGAAACCAGTGGGTATCCGGTGGCCCAGGATTCGAACCTGGTACCTCCTGCGTACGATACGAGTGTTTTGCCACTCAACCATCGCCGTCGGTCTATCGCCGTCGATCATCGCCGTCGATCATCACCGTCGAACCGCAGCGAGGGCTGAGAGGTAGAACACTCGCCTCGTATGCCGGAGGTACTTGGCTCGAATCCTGGTACCTCCGGGCACCCACCCGTTTCTTTAACGGGTACAGGCGTCCCTGGTCGATTGCGGACTCTTAAAAGTGGAATCCACGCCTGGAATGCTGCCTTTACCCTATCGAGGGGCCCCTGACCGCTGTCCATCCGCCGAGGCCCCCGGACATCGTGCCGAGTTAGCGCCAGTACCTGCGGTGAAAGAGTCTGGCGACATGTCCCGTCACAGGCGGTTGCAGTTGACCTCTGATCATGGCTGTGGAAGGCAGCGTGTGAATTTGTGTTCCTTGGTGGCGCCGGGAACTTACCGGTAAAATAGGTACAAGCGACTCCCCGGCGTGGCGCTCGGCCCTTGTGTGGAACTACAACGCTTGGGAAGTTCGCCCGGCTTCCACGGGAAATCTCCCCTTTGGAAAGGGGGAGCTGCAACAAAGCAGGAACGTTTTTATAGAGGATGACTAGAAAATTTTATTGAACTTTCATTGCGCGTATACTAAACTCTTGATCTCTTAAGACCCTAAACAACAACAACAACAAAAGAATCTCCAAATTACTTATGGCATAAGGATTCTAAAAAAATACATCATCTCCCTGAAGGGAACTATGTGGTGATGCAAAGCAGAAGTGTTGGCGTCCATTCAGCTCATCGGACGGGGGAGCGTGCCTCAACAAAAGCAGCAACTGAGGAAGCGGCGCGCGGACCGGGTTTATTATATAGAGCAGATGGAGTGTTATCGAGAAGATAAGAGAGGAGACGCGCATGAGCACTTATCGCGCAGCTGGCGTGGAGAGCGGGACGGAAGGAGCAGCACTCGCGCTATCATCGGCAAAATCGGTAGTCTCCATCAGCGTTGGTGAGGTATAGGTTGTTGACGTCGGTGCTATCTCGTGATGGATCTTTGGTTGGCCAATCCCTAGGTGAATCCTGCCAAAATCATCATCAGAAGCGCTGCGGACGGTGCAAGAGCAACTACACGCCCTCCTCTTCGCAGCTTTTTCTTCTTTTTCTACTTCGTCTTTAGCGGTTCACCTACGGGAAGATGACGACGGTTGTTGAACGCGAAGCTATCTCGTGATGTAGTCGCGTGCCTTTGTTGTATCAGTAGCTTCTTGACGTAGTTTGAATGAGACACGGACATTAGGCGCGTTCGTTGCACTTGATCCTGTCTCAGATTTGTAGTGCAGTAGACTTTGCTTCCGGCCGCGCCAGTGTGCGGACGCGGGATGATTCACTCCTCAGGTGCGGTGAATGCGGCCATGTCTGGCCGCGCAAACGGGTTTTTTGAGCAGGAATCGGAAGATTACCGCGTGAGTTTGCCAATGCTGCCAACAGGTCGGTGTGTTTTAAACACCATTTTTCTACATGCGGACTTTCGTGCGAGGCCTTATCGCATCGATGATTTAAGTGACATTTTGGCTCGTTTGGAACTGCTCCCCGAGGTGCTTGCCTTGGGGGCGTATCAAATGAACCATTTATGGGCGCTGGCATTTAGGGACGAAGGCGGCGTAAAGCGCATTCTCGCGGCCACCGACGTGAAGGTGAAGGAGCGCTGGTGCCTCGTCATTGATCCGGCGAACCAAGATGTGCGGATGAAACTGCACTGCATTCTTTACAACGTGCGGACGACGAGGTGAAATCGGCGCTGCTTCCGTACGGGCGTGTCATCGACATGGGACACGAAAATTCGCGGATCAAGGGCATGAACGAGAAAGGTTCGACGACGCGGTCGGTGACCCTCAGGCACAACGCCGCGTGAGGATCGACGACCTGCCGCACGAGCTTCGGGTTGCGGGTAGCCGGGTGCTCGTGGTCTTCCCGGCAGGGCCTTGCAGTGCCTCCGCTGCTCGGGGACGGGCCGTATGAGGCGCGACTGCAAGGTGCCGCGCTGCACGGTCTACCCCCGCTTCTGTCACAAAGCGACACAATGCGTGCGGACGTACGCACATGTCACCGGACCTGTCGGAGAGGAGGGCGCGGCCGAAAACACTATGGGCGAGGAGGAGGCAGAGGCTGCCGCTGCCGGTGGAGGTGGTGCGTCTGCACCCGGGGACCCTTTGGCGTAACGAGGGGTGGGGGATGTAAATGCTGCTCCCGTGGAGCAGCGTTCGACCTCCCAGAACGACCCAGCGCCGGTGGCACCTGGGCTCGACGCGAAAAGTGAGGAGTGTGTTGGGGCGGGTTCGACGAACACCACCTTAACTCGTGAAGTGCGTGATGCCGGCGACGGCGACGGAGACGACCCGGAAGCCACCGTAAAGCGGCCCCGTAAGGAGGACGACAAGCGTGAGGGCTCTGGTGACTCCGGCAACGTCAAGGAAAGTATGGGAGGGTTCATGCTGAGGCGTCCAAGCTGCAAGCCAAAGTCCAACACCACGCCTTATGACAGAGGACATGCGGCGGGGAAGCTACCGTAAGGGAAACGTTTGCTGTTTCTTTGGGGAGAGCTCTTCGAGTGAGCGTTACGGCACGGACAACACTTTTTCCTTTTTTGAGGGGTAGAAAAGGGGGCGGGGCCAGTGTTCTTGTAACGCGTGTGTAACAATGTGCGATGTGCCTTCATATTCATTCTTGCGGTGTTCATATGATCATCTGCGTTGTGCCACCCTTGAGCGCGTTGAGCGCAAACGTTAAAGTCAATTGTACAGACTCATCAGCGAAAGGGAGTTAAACGTCGTGGCCTTTCAGGAGACTAAAGTAGTGACCGAGCAAAGCACGTAAACGGTAGTGGGAGTGTTCAGTTATAGTTATGAAGTCTGTGTCAGCCATGCCGTTGGTTTATCGGCTGGGTGCCTCATTTTGATACGTTAGAGGAGCGGCGCAGTGGTGCAAAAGGTGATGTCCAGTTTATATGGGTGCTTTGTTATTTGTGATTTCATTTTGTCCTCAAAAGAATGGCGCATTGTGTGCGTGTACGCGCCGACAAAAACCGATGAAAGGAAAGTGTTTTTCGAAGAATTACGCCCGTGGCTTGGCACAGAACGGGTTGTCGTGTTAATGGGACATTTTATTGTGTGTGCTCGGCTCGCGATAAACCTACTTGTACACCTTATCTCTACGGAAGCACGATTGCATTGAATGGTATCGTGGCAGATTTTGGTTTCGAAGACGTGGGGGATGCGTTGGAATGTAAGACGCAGATTCAATTCACCCACTTTCAAGGCACGAGCCACGCAAGAAGAGACGGAGCATATATTTCGTTAAAACGTCTGCCGGAGTGCTCGGAGTATAGTGTTACACCCGTGTCGTTCAGTGACCATTGCCTACAGTCGTTCTTGATTCGAAAACGCAAAGATAAAAAGTCGTTCAACTGGGACCTATGGAAAATGAACAGCTTATTGTTGAAGGATGAAGAATTTGTAATAGAAGTGACCAAAAACATTGGGAACCCTGAACAGGATACATGTGACTGTGCCTCTAAGTAGGGGAACTTCAAAGCAGAAATGAAGATGTCAGCTTTGGAAAGGCCAATTGCCTTAAATTATGATAAACAAAAAAAGGAAGTCCTGCTTAGAGCAAACCTGGAGACGATTTCTGCACTAGAGTGCAGGTCAGCTGGACTGTTCAAGGACGACATTAAAACTTTGAAACATCAGATAGAGCCTATAGAAGAATAACAATATCATGGCGCGATAGTGCGGGCCGGTGCGGAAAAGTTCATGTTAGGGGAAGCCCCTACAAAGAGAGCACTCATCTCTGAAAAGAGATACGCTACCCGCAACTCTATCGCGGAAATATAGTATAAAGGGCGGGTTCTCGATGAACAACAAGGAATTATCAATGCTTTTTGTGAGTTTTATGCTGTTTTGTTTTGTGTCAACCTGTAGACTTCGAACGATTTAAGGACAATTTTTAAATTTCTTGTCGACGAAAGATGAAGAAGTAAAACATAATTTAGAATTACCAATTACAGTAGAGGAAATTAGGAAGGCTATCGTCGAGTTAAGTCCGAGAAAGACTCCAGGCCCTGACAGGTTGTGCACGGCATTCTACAAAGCTTTCCGCAATCACCTAAGTCCAGTGTTATGTGACCTGTACACAGAAGCGTACGCACTAGAAAGGTTTCCGGCCTCGTTCTCAAATCGCAAACTGTTGTAATACACAAAACAGATGTAAACGAAGCGCTCAGAAAAGTTACTGCGTATAGGCCGATATATTTACCGAATGTAGATTGTAAAATAATAATGAAAGTCTTAGCAAGGAGGTTACAGAGTGTGATAATAAACATAGTCGGCGACCACCAAACATGTGGAATAAAAGGAAGGTCCATAACCAGTAATATACACATAGCACGGACCATTTTAGAGTGTTGTGACGGCGTGGATGAGGTTATAGCCATGCTACAAATAGACCTTGAGAACGCTTTTGATAAGGTCTCTCATGAGCTACTCTATACTATTTTGGAAAACATAAACCTAGGAAAAGTAATAACGGAGGGCGTAAGAATGGCGTATTAGGAGTGTTCAACAAGGCTGGTAATAAATAAGTCAGTGAGCCGTCAAATAAATGTCACACGTTCAGTACGGCAAGGATGCCCGCTGTCCCCTTCGCTTTTTTGTTTTTACATCGACTCGTTTTGTGCTAGCATAATAAACAGCAATAATATTCATCGTATCCAGTTGCAGGCATGCGAGGTACGTGTATTGGCATACGCGGACGATATCGCTTTATTTTGTCATTACAGAAAAAGCATTAGCAATGCAGTTGCGTTGATTAAGACATTTTGTGAGTATACTGGGAGCTCTGTAAATTGGAGCAAGTGCATGGGATTCTGGCACGGCAATAGGGACGTACCCGCTAGTGTCTTCGAAGGTATGAACTGGCAGGGTGTGCCGGTCAAATACTTAGGCGTGCTACTTGAAAACTTCAGAGATTGCGACCCGTACTGGCATAGCCAGATGACTGCGATGCGTGATAAAGCGGAAAAGTGGGAAGGGAAGGGGCGTGAGCTGTCGATGTTTGCGCGCGCAACGGTGTGCAAAATACTTTTGTTTGCGGAACTTTGGTAGGTTTTGCAAGTGATTTACTGTTCTCGCGCCAATGTTCAGCGGCCGCATCGCGTTTGTGCGGTTTTTGTTTGGGGCTCGTCCGGGGAAAGGACGAGTAGAACGAATCTTTCCCGAAGAGTACGCGAAGGGGGGTATCGCTCTCGCATCTTTTTTTGAGACAAGTTGTGAATCGTTTTTATTTCTTGCGCTAGGTAAAGGACCCCTTCCTGCGCACTGTTATTAATGTCAGGTAAGGCAGACTATTGCCCCAATTTATTTTTACGTCATGTCAAAGCTACAATGAAGAAGTACACGGGTATTTATTGGAAGTTATTCAGGCGACACAATTTCTTTGTGTACGGTTCTCTGTGGAGTACTTGAGTGCCGTGTCGAAGAAAAAGTTGTATAAACACCTTGCTGAAATCTGTTTTCCGGTTCCTTTATACCGATCCATGTTTCAGGTGGGCCCCGGGCAGAATGTTTTGAAACATGTAAGAGCTATGGCCATTCACCCGGGTGTTAAAACATTTTTCTTTAAACTGCAACGTTAAGTGTTACCAGTTAAAAAATGGATGTTAGAAAAGGGTCTGTTTGTGCCCTGGGGTGTGGACTGTTCATTGTGGAAAAAGCCCGAGACGGTGGAACATGTTTTTTTGGATTGTTGTGATGGGGTGTTTTTGTGGGACGTTTTTCAGCGAACATTGAAAAAGGAGTTTCCGTTAGGCCATTACGGCATTCGGTTTTTAGCGGTGCACAACAATATTGGAGTGCCGTGTGACCTTGTGATATTGCTGGTTCTCCATGGAATATGGAGGTCTTGAATGGCGTTTCGCCACTGTGACGTAGACGGAGGGCCAGCAAGGCAGTATTTCGGTGAGAATGCCCAATGTATTGTAGAAATGTGCAAGAGTAAATAATGTACTCCTGAATGGTTGCAGGAACTTGAAAAGGTATTGTCTATGCCCCGTTTTAGTCATGTAACGCTGGCGTAAGTGAATTCAGCGATTTTATTATATGTAACGATGTTTCTGGATTATGTCTTAAACCGGCAATAAAGCAAAAAAAGGATTTGTAGCGCAGTGGGAAGAGCGCCGCCCACCTCGAGTTGGGGCAAGTGACTCTTGGGATCAAAACCAGGCGCCGCTATTTCTTTTTTTATAGTGTAGGGGAAGAGGTGTGGACAACGGGTTGACGCGGGATGTAGCCCCGAGGAAGAGATGCTTTGCATCTAAAAAAAGTTCGTAGTGGCTTTCTATGTTCACTTTCAGATATTTCCCTTAAACAATTTACAAATCATCGAAATAAATAAATACAAAAAGACTCTAAACAACAACAACAAAAAATCGCCAATGTACTTATGGCATGAGGATTGTTGAAAAAGCAAACAGTCCGTAGTCGCTTTCTATGTTCACGCTCAGAAATTTAACTTATACACTTTATAAAACATCAAAATGAATAAATACAAAATACCCTAAACAACAACAACAAAAAATTGCCAAAGTAATTATGGCATTAGGATTGTAAAAAAACTAAGAGTGCGTATTGGCTTTCTATGGTCACGCTCAGAAATTTCAATTAGGCAATGTACAAAACATCGAATTAAATAAATACAAAAACACCCTAAACAACAACATAAAATCTCCACAATACTTATGGCATTAGGATGGCAAAAATTCTTATTGGCTTTTTATGTTCACGCTCAGAAATTTCACTTAAACAATTTACAAAACATCGAAATAAATAAATACGAAAGTACCCTAAAGAACAACAACAAAAATCTCCAAAGTACCTATGGAATTAGGATTGTTAAAAAACAAACAGTGGGTAGTGGCTTTCTATGTTCACGCTGAAACATTTCGCTTAAAAAATATACAAAACATCGAAATAAATAAATACAAAAAGGCCCTGAACAACAACAACAAAAAAACTAATTTTGTACGGAACGGCATTACAAGGAACGGCGTTCCTGGAACTGGTTCCTTTTTGGAGGAAGGGAGGAACGCCACCGTGCCATTAAGGGTCGGTGGAACTGTAACGGTAACTCGTTACGTTTTTTCAGGAACAGCAGGAAATGCGTTCCTGCAGTTACATCGCTAGGATTTGGCTGTTTTTGACGCCAAGGCTCGAGTACAAAAATCCGCAACTCGCTACTGCGTTTCTCTTTTTATAGGCTGGTCAATTTAGCCGCTCTTCGGCCGGAAGTGCTTCCTCGAAGGTCAAAGGCAGAAGAATAACCACGCAGCAGGCCGCAATTTGTGCTTGCTTTCATCCTGGTTGAGCTTACGGGACGTTCTACGGTGAATAGCGTAGCCGAGAGAATGGTTTTCACATTTCATCGTTTGCCTGGGGAGCCCAGGACGCGCATTTGGCCGATAGAATTGGTCCCTGGCAGGCAAAGACTGTCTAATATGGGATCCGGAGATTTCGATGTCGGGCATTTCGGTGCAGGACGTTTCGGTGCGGACATTTCTATGCATGGATATATTGGTGCGCGACGTCTTGGCCCAGACGTTTTGAGTCACGAGATCTCCCAGGCATTTTTTTGAACCGTTTAGCTTTATTATTGTGATTTCGTGACTTGATATGATTTTACGTCCGAGACTTCTGCTTGCGCCACCGTTTGTGGAAACGAACGTTCAACCCCGGCAGAGCATTGCCCCTAAGAACCCTTAAGTGGCAGCAACGAGGACACTATGCTGAAACGATGCCTGTTTTTGACGCAGCTCCTAGTGGCAGTGGCAGCAACGAGGACACTATGCTTAAACGATGCCTTTTTTTGACGCAGCTCCTTGTCAGCTTGATCGCATCCCCACTCTGCGCAAGTGCCGTTCCTGGTTTGAGTGCTGCATCGCCTTCTGCCCTGCAACTCTGCCTGGAGGGTCATGTGGTCTTCGGTGGCGGCACGCACCTGGACTTTCCTATCCCCCCGTGCGCGATAGTTGAGACGTGTCCACCCGTGTGCCTTACCGAAGTTTCCACTTCGCGCCCTTCTTCAACGCAGTCATCGATCATCCAATCATCGCCAACGCACGCATGTGACGTTCCCCAGCGAAGCTATAAAGGAACCGGCCATCAGCTTCAGCTTCAGTGGGCATAGTGGCAGCAACGAGGACACTATGCTAAAACGATGCCTTTTTTTGACGCAGGTATGTTAGTTTTATGACGCGTACGTAGTCCGTAGCGATGACCGTTTTTTATTGCTGCTGCTCGGCCCACAGGTGTTTGTTTTGTCATGTTCTAGTGCAGTGTTTTTCTTTACTAGTATTTTACTGTGTGGCGACGTCGAACCTAAGCCCAGCCCCCCCAAATCTGCCCCTGGAACTAAAAACCGGCAACCTAGCACTTGTCCCGCTACTCTTTCATTTGGCAATTCTATTTCGACCCCTGAGCTCGATGCACGTCACTGAATAGCTGATTGTACTATATCACACAAACCTGATGTCGATGCTTTCCTTTTGCAACTGCTGGCTACTCAGCAGCAAATCGCAAGTGATATTGCTGACATTAGGCTCCGTTTCGACAACCGATTTGACGCACTCGATTCTCGGGTATGTGCTTTGTAAAAAGCTTCCACAGGCTCCAACTCCAATTCTGCTTCTGCCGGGTCGGCTAATGCATGCATTGCCGAAACCGCTTCCAAGATTGATGACCTTGAAAATCGGTCACGGCGCAACAATATTGTAATTTATGGGCTCACAGAGGAAGCCTTCCAAGACGGTGATTGTTTGGCAACTAAGATTGAGTCGTTTTTTACTGAAATGCTGCAGAATAAATGTCCTCAGATTGAACGTTGTCACAGACTCGGCAGAGAGCAACTAGATCGTTCCCGTCCTGTTATACTTAGGCTCCTTGATTATCGGCATAAAATGGCCATATTTAAAAACGTTGCAAAGCTTAAAGGAACTAAAATTTATGTAACGCAGATTTCTCTCCGCGAGTTCGTGCTCTGCGGAAAAAAAATTGTGACGCCGCAGCTGCTTTTCGTCATATAGGGTGCTCTACTAGTTTGATGTTTGATTACATTCTAATAAACAAAGCTCGGTACTACTGGGATGAAACAGTTAATTCTCTTGTCAAAGCACCTAGTTTGCCAAATAATTCTGATGCGATGCCCTCCCCGCCTGCATCCGGTTCGGAACTACGTTTCTCTCCTGCTGAATCTTCCCCGGCAGCAGCGCCTGTTGTCTCCAGTTCACGTCGTCCCGGCAGGAATGAAAACTTCTTCCTTCTAAATGTAAATGCTAGGAGCGTAATAAAAAATTGCCTAACCTTCTCTCCCTTGTCTCAGCGTATTCGCCTCACGTCATCGGCATAACCGAAACGTGGCTTCATGATGGCATCCTCTATTCCGAGTTCACTCCCCCAGGGTGATGATCCGGAGGAAATTTCGAACACTTCTAACTCGTTCTTTCAGTGTGTCTTTACAGTCAACAATTTGCTTGTTCTTTCTTTTTTCACCTCGAATCTAACGTCTCCAATCAGCGATGTAGTGATCACTGAAGAGGGCGTTGTAAATCTCATACTTAATTTGGACACTAAAAGTGTAATGGACCCGATGGTATCCCTAACATGTTTCTCGTTCGCTACTCTGTTTGGACCTCTCAATAACTTACAATAATTTTGAATAAATCCATAAAATCTGGTACCGTTCCCAGATCTTGGAAAAACGGCAAAATAGTACCTTTACATAAATCTGGTGACAAGCACGTTTTCAGCAATTGCAGGCCCATCTATCTTAAACCTCATTCCTGCAAGATATTAGCACATATTATATACAAACATATTATTGCTTTTCCCGAATCTAACAATCTGTTGTCTAGTTTCCAACATGGATTCAGACAAAGTTATAGTACTGTTACGCAGTTAACCGAATTCGTGCACGACATCACTAGTAACATGGACATTGGTAATCAGGTTGATGCACTATTTATTTACTTTTCGAACGCGTTCGACACTGTACTTCACTCTAAATTACTATGCAAATTAAACTCCATATAAATCAACCTTCAACTAGTTACTCGGATTTCTAATTTTTTTCTGAGCGCTGGAAATACGTTTGTTATAACTCAACTGACCCCGACATTGTTAGTGTTAGTTCAGGCATTCCACAAGGTTCTGTACTTAACCCGTTACTGTTTCTACTGTACATAAACGATTTGCCTAATAACGTCATCTTTAAAATTCGTCCGTACGCGGATGATTGTGTTTTGTATGAATCCATCGACTCTCCTGAAGCCCATCATCGTCTAAAAAACTCATTTACTAAATTTTGTGAATGGTGTGCAACCTGGCAAATGAGTATCAATCTTAACAAATCTGTGCCTATGTCTTTCACGAATAGTCAGTGCCCTTCCTGCTTCACGTACTCGTTTAACGGACCCACCTTAAAAATGTAACAGAATACAAATATTTTGGTGTTGTTCGTTCCAGCAATCCATCTTGGTCTCAGCATCTTTATCTGCTAGGTTATTTAATACGAACACTGTTCCAATCCCCCAAAAGCACTAAATTACTAATGTATAATACACTGATTCGTCCTGTACTTGACTACGCATGCCCCGTTTGGAACCCACACAAGCAGGGTGAAATCGATAGAATTGAGGCCATTAAAAAAAAGCTTTCAGATTTATTTGTAATCGGTATGATTGTACTTTTCACATCCCCTTGCCCGGTCTTCTCTTGAACTCACCACATTACGCATGCGCCGACTAAAGGATTATATGAAATTGCTTTACTGTTTTATTAACTCGGTATATCGCATATCGTATATCGCATATCGCATCAAGCCTTACAATTGTCGAACCAGCGCATTCAAATTTAGTTTTTTTTTCCTTTCACTGTCGAACTCTGGAATGGGTTGCCCGGTGATACTCGCGCCCTTCCGCTGGAAAATTTTTCACTTGCCCTTGCCGATTTGCGTTAACTGTTCTTTTGTTTTATTGCTCTCTTCATCTGTTTATTTGTTATTTTTTGTTCTGTGAATGCTCACTCCTGCCATAGCCCCAAATTGGGGGCAGCAGTATGTTTAAATAAATACATAAATATCTGTAGTAGAAGGTAAAAATAACGTTGCTAGTTTTCATGCGTTCAACCTTTTTTTTTTTCATTCATGTGAACAACCCTAATACTTTAAGTGTTACCAAAGCGAATTTCTTTCACTTCACCCAACGGTGCAAGACGCTGCTGATTTTAGTCCATTCCTCCACCGCGCCCCTTCCACAGCAAAACATCGGCGAAAAAAAAAAAACATCAGTAACACGAGGTAGATTAACGCGTGTGAATTCCGTTTTAATTACTATCTCAATCAATGTCGTATTCGTTGCATTCGGCGTCGGTTCTACTTAAAACTAACCAACCAACGATAGCACTTACGGAGGCGTTACTTAGGATAGGGAAGGTTGAGCCCCGCCGGCTACCAGCCCCCTTGGTAGAGAGAGAGGGGTGTCACTTTTGCTTCACCATTGCGTCAAGTGGACTTTGAAAACTTGAAGACGACTGTTGCCGCTCTCGTCACACTACCCCATTCAATTTTTTGCTCCTTATAATGGGAGAAAGCACTGTATGCCTGGGGTGTCCATGATATGCACGACTTGAAGAGTTAATTCCCTATGGGGAGACTGAAGGCGAAGAAAGAGCCATTCCTGGAGTGGGTGCGCCATCAGTATGACCGCGACGCTCGGAAGGTCGCAGCCAGCAAACGATAGTCAGCATTGTGTTCTCAGCGGCTTTTTGGGTGGCTTTTTGTTGCACATTATAGAGGTTTCGTGAGCTACTGGGTAATGTAAAGCTTTTTCCGGTAAGACTGCGGTGAGGTTTCAGAGACCGTGAACTCCGCCACGTCAGTAGAACTTTCAGGGGAAACCGAAAATATTATGATTGAAAAAAAAATCTGGTCGAGATTCGAGCGTGCAGGCGGGGAGGGGGTGAGGGGCGCTAGGACAAAGAAATTGTCCTTGCGCCCTTTGGTGCTTGCGCCCCTCCCTAGGGCAAATTGTATGCACAACCCGTACGCGCTTAATCAACAGTTAGGATATTGGATTCTGCCGCTGTTTTCAAAAAGGCCCGTTCTTCCTCCACTACAGTATCCTAGACCAGTGTTCGCAAATTCATTTTAGCAAGGCCGCCCAGCCTACGTAATACCCTTCATAAGGTTTTCTGGATTCTGGAGGGCTAGCTAATGTTTGTTAAGTTTTGGATATTGAGAGTGTGCTTGCAATTTAAGTAATTTGAGGTTGTGTAATTTAAAAATAAATACAACAAAGGCGTGGGACCATCGTAAACACTGGTTAATTTTCTTAGCTAAAGGAGAGCTAATATAAATCAACAACCTGTCGTAAATGAAAAAAAAAAACGTGTGCTAAAGAACTCAATCGGCTGCATAACAGGTGTCCCCAGAAATTGGTAATAAACAAAGATATATAAACCTAGAATTTCTAAACGCAACAACCTTTTCTGTACCTTATAGACTCTGACCTGAGAATGAGCCTTTCAGAGCAAATCCCACGTCGACTTGAGACGCTCTAACATCGCCTGCGCCTCAACGCAGCTCTTACAAACTCCTACCGACATCGCCTAGGTCAACCCACAAACCCTTATTGTGATAACTGTGGTTTGCCAGAAACTGCAGAACACGTTTTATTAGAGGGTCCGGCGTACGACCAGTGTCCGACGTACGACGAACCACCTCGCCAAGAAGGTGGAGTACCTCAACCACGGACTTTTATTATTGAAAGCTCTTCTTGGATCATGGCCATCTCCATCATCCCAGCGAAAAGTGTTAGATGCACTGTTTGATTATTTACGGGACATCGGCGTCGCAGAGACACTGTAGAACTCTACATTATCACCCTGTGAGCGGACCACCTAGACCTTTGCGTGGCCCACGGAACACTCCAAGTTGCCTTCTTTTTTACCTCGTCCTTTTTCCCCTCTCTTTCGCCCTGCTTCGTTTAGGACCTTTACTCCCTCCACCCCATCCTCACAGAGTAGCATGTAGGCGAATACAGGCCTGCAGACCTATCTGCTTTCTTCTAATAAAGAGTTCTCTCTCTCTCTAAAAAATCAAAAAATAAATTCACTGCACCAGATTGTTGTCCATAATTCACGATAAGCGGAAGTAAAAATATAACTGCAGCCGCAAACACGCAAGCACCAGATAATTTGGTCGCCAAAAAGTTTGCGCACCGAAACGTCCGTTCACTGAAAAGTCCATGCACCGAAACGCCCGTACAGCGATATGCCCATACGCCGACATTTCTGCACCGAAACATAAAGCGCCGAAATGTCCTAGAGCCGTCTGGAGTTTGTCTGGTGCTCCCTGAAAAAATTCGCCAAGGAAATTTTCTTTTGATCATTTTTATTTCCATATAATCTGCTGCCGGCGGTGTTAATATTCGCATAATATACGTAGTTCGATGTGAGTTTTAAATTTCTCACTTAATTTCACCCCAGGATTATCCGACAGTATATTTTAATTTAAAAACCTAATTGTAACGTAATATAACGTCACGTTCCAATTTTCGAAGTGGAACTGAAACGCGTTCCTTTCGCAGTAAAGGAACTTGCAACGGGAACTCGTTTCAAAATTGGGAAGGAACAAGGAACGAGCTTTCGTTCCTATTTTAGAGGAACGTGTAGAACACTGCAAAAAATCTCCAAAGTACTTATGGCATAAAGATTGTAAAAAAAACGGGCGTAGTGTTTTTCAATGTTCACGATCGGAAATTTCACTTAAACAATTTACGAAACATCGAAATAAATAAATACAAAAGGAGACTTCGGACCAACACAATTTGTTTTCTGATGTGAATCAAAGAGCCTTGCAGGTGAGAACGTTGTCAAAAAAAATGTGAGGTTGCAATTGCGCCCTATCCTATGCAAAAGAAATACCTGACTACTTTGAATTGACTAGCACATCACTTGTTAGATGAATTTATTGATGAAATTGTTAATATTAGATGCCTAGTACGCAGGTCCCATTAGTCTGCAGTAAGCAATCATGCCACTTTAGCTGCTTTTTAGGCTCGAACTGAAAAATCTGACACCACTTCTTTCATAAATTTCATAATAGTACAGGTGGAGATGTTGCAAAAAACAACTAAAGTCAATATAATATCATTTTTTCAATGTTCCTGGTAATAGTTTTCACAATTTTATTTATTTCTCGTAAAAATGTTTTAAAGTAACAAAACAAAAGTAGGTTTGCCTAATTTCCGAAATTGGAGATAGAATTTATCTAGCAAGTACTACCTAGCAAGAGTAATTGATATTGTTTCCACAGGACTCAAAGCAAATATTTTGTCCGCATGCTTCGTTTTTAGAAGATCATATTATGACAAGCTTTCATTATACCAGCCAGACAGGTAAAAGTACAAAATGAACACATTGGCCAAAAATTATAAAGTTATGGGAAATATGCGGTATATTTATTGTACAGTCGAAACACCGCGACTGCATTATTCACGACGTTCTAATTACAAAGCTTGAATATCTGCACTAGTGAGAAGCAATATTTTTATTTGAGAGTTATCTCAGAAACAGATGCTACTGCCTGTGCATCCGTGACTACAAATCATCGGTTTTATTATTTCAACCTTTCGGCATAGGGAACTGTTTTTGATCAGGTGCTTTTTATGGTCATCATCAATGAAGTACATAAAATATATCCCAAAGTGCAAATGATAATGATGCGGATGATATTACTCCACTTCAGTCAGGTGGCAACTTATATGATGTAATTATTGGTTGCCCGAAACCTATCAAAATAACTGAGTTCAAATTATGAAATATAGAAAAAGCCCTAAATATATTGACGCTGTTAATTTTTCTGCAGAAAATATAAGCTTTTCTCTACACAATTAAATTCGCCTTGATAACCTTGACATGTTCCTCCACAATACAGCAACTCACTACCAGTTAATTAAATTAACCTCTTCTAACATCGTTTTCGATGGCTTGTTCGCTATTGCAGATATATTTAACGAACAATTCAGAATATTGTAAAAGATTCTACAGCGCGAAATAAAACACGGACGCAGAATAAAGATAGGACGAGCGCTGCTTGTCCCGTCGCAGCTCATCTCGTCAAGAATGCTAAATTTTTTCCAAATTTGTGCATTGTCTTATGTAATGCAACATCAAGTTTAAAAAGTTACACCAAGTTCCCGTAGGGGAACTGTGAGTAGTATGCGAAGCATCCATGGGGTCGACTGAAGGTCCCATTATTTTTCCATTCGTCGTTTCCGTTGACGTTCAGCTTCACGTGCCTCCGTTGTATCAGTGGCTTCTTGACGTAGTTTGGATGAGTGAAGGACACAAGGCGCGTTCGTAGCGCATCCTCCCGTATCGGTTTGCAGCGCAGTGGGAAGAGCGCCACGTACCTCCCGTTGCGGCCAGGGGTAGCGCGGTCGAATCCGGACGCCGCCAATTTCTTTTTACAGTGGACTATGCTGACGACAGCCCAAACGCTGACGGGGCTGAAGAGACGTGCATGCACAGTGTAGTGCGGACGGCTGACAACGACAACGAGGGAGGGGGGACGCATCCCGAGCAAGAGATGCTTCGCATCTAAAACCAATAAATAATGTGTCCCTACGGGATCTGTAATACCACCATTTTTATTTTTTGTACAGTATTGTTCTTTAAAAGTTCTTTTCTGCCGTGTACCTTAAATAAGGAGATGACACTGCTATATTACTGCCTTGTACATTTGTTCATACCGTTACGGTTAATGTAAGCAGTATTATCTAAAATAATTGCCTTTTTTGCTCGAAAAAGATATCGACACAGTATTGCAACTAATGCAACTATTGTGGTTTTCTATTCACAAAAGCCGCAAATCTCCAAACCTGTCGTCTTCTTGAACACAGCTAACACAATTCAACACAATTCGTTGAACACAATTTAAGTTTAATGGGTAGCGAATTACTTTCAGCCCATACGCCAATAACACTCCAATAATACTTACAAAACACCCTATTCTCGCGAGCAGGACTTCCGGCGAAATTCAGCCTAACTGTTTCTCTGTACAAATCGGTAAATAAACTTTATTCGTTCCTTTCTGGCGTGAATGTTTTAGGCAGTTTACACTGCTATGTTACGCTCTAGTACATTAGTTTTTACAATTATGTCTAATCTCAGCAATTATATTTAAAATTGTGCTTTTTATTAAAAAAGGTCTACATAATATTACAAGTACTAAACTTTTGTGGTTTTTTTATTCACAACGAAATCCACTACTCTCTCCAAACCAGTCGTCTTGTTGAACAGTTGTTCAAATTCAATGGATAAATAAATACTTTGGGCCTAAAGTGTATTACGCTTCATTATTATTTACTCATGACCATCAAATCCGGCGAAATTCAACCTTATTGGTTACCAGAGCAAATCTGTATATAACCTCAGTCCAATTAACGCGTTCTACCGCAAAGCACTGGAATTTAGAAATCGCCCTGATTCGCTTTGCCTAGCAACCGACTTCAACAGAGAATTCTACTCTTGTGGCTGCAAGTACCTTGAATTTTCTTCTGATGGGAAGAAAACAATCAGACTCCTTAAATAGCTTCAAACAAGTGTTCGTGAAAACATACAGAACTACGAGCCATGCTTTTCAAAAGTTGCTCATCCCTATGTTTTCCTGCTTTATTTGTAATTGCACCCCTCCCCTGTTTTCTCCTCATTTTTTGCCACATTTTCTCTCACAGAATTGGTTCAATGTTGTTTATGCAGATATAAAAGGGCAAAAAATGCTGTGCCACTTGTTTTTCAGGACAACGTGTGGTAAATTTTCCACTGCTGTTTTTGGTGCTGCATTCAGTTTTTTATGATGTATAAGAAATCGGGAAATAGGAGGGCACCCTCCAGCATCGTTCGTTGTGACCTTCTTTCGTACATTTTGTTATGTAAATATATTTTCAGCAAAATGCCTTCTTCAAAAATGTTGAATATGTTTTTGTGCACGTGGAGTGTAGTCTTGGGGGTTTACAATTGAAGAATTTACGACAAGAGGTAGCTCTCATGGTTTTTGAATCTCAATCAGAGCCCAATATACACCTGCGCTGTGTCTTCCCGTTCTCCGAGTGGTTACCCAGGTGCACCTATCCGAACTTCTGCAGCCACTTCTGGAGGTCTTCTGAAGATGAATAATGAAATTGTCTCTGTTATTTGTGGTGTTAATGAAACATTTCAGAACGAAGGAAATTGGTTTTGGTGGTGGCGTTGCTTATGTTGGTTGCCATCAAGCCATCTTTTTTTGGTCAAGGTGAAAGGGATAAACATTGAATTTTACAATGCTGTCGTCCGCTACCCAGATGTAGGCTTTCTTGGCATCATACCAAGTCTTTCGATTAATTTCCAAGCGTGTTCAACCAACATCTTAAAGCAAAAAAGGAATCAAGGTACTTGTACATAAAGAGTTTATTTCAATGATGTGTCCCAAAACAACTGGACAAAAGACATGCATCGGAAAGCAGTCAGCACATTGGCAGGCGTCGCTTTCCTATAAAAACTCATCTTCAGGAATTTCGCTTTTTAATGCACCCAATTAGATTGGAAGGACTCTAAAACCCCACACAGAGTAATGTTCGCCAATATTCGTCAGTTCGCTATCCAGCAATGTGGCCGTTTCTCCATACAAGAGAAGCAGAAAGCAGAGGCTACGCTTGAAACACATTGCAAGCTACCAAGAACATTCCAAGCAATATTTTGCAGCCATATCAGAGTCTCCGTTGTTTGATAGTAATTTTTATTTTATTGACGTAAAAGTGCGTTTGCTGAAGACGTCACCAGCTGTTGGTTAGTCTTCGCGGCCACAAAACATTTTTTTAAATACTTACAAAGGTGAATAACAAGTTTTTACCAGTCTAGGTAGACTACATCAGTGGGCCTGTGTTCTGCAATGACAAACACAGTACTCTTTGAAAGGCTTTCGAAAAGTATTCTTATTTTTTCTAAGACGTAATGCCTGGCCACATTCCAGTACGTAGCATCATGCCTAGCGTAGGCCGCTACTTAGTTCATAATACTTTGTGTAGCCTCGATGCGCTGCTTTAGAGTTTCTTATAAATATTCGTCTATCTTCATTGAATAACTTTTATTTGAGGGGAAACGTGTCATTTCTCGCCTTTTTCACGTGGGTTTGTAATTTTGTCAACATCAAGTTCATGGGTGGTTTTTACTTTGTGTTCACTGTATTTTGTTCACTTTACATTTTAAAAAAATTTGAAAAGCCTGCTAACATGTGGGATAGTTTTACTGCCGCTTCACTGAAACTCTTGGCAAAAATAGAAATGATAGTTATGAACAAAATGCATTACACTTCATCATGTTTGATTTGGAAGAGTGAACCCGGCCTAAACAATTTTAGGACATCGTGTCTTTGAACGTATACCTTGAATATGCAAGCGTTTTTGAGGGCCACTCCGATAACTATTACCTTTGAAGTATTAAAAACAGTCGTTGGGCCTACACGCTTTACAACATGACGCATCCGAGGACATGTGAATGTGCCCACGCCTCTAATGTTTCATAATAATGTTGAAAAGCAGCACAAGAAACACAGCGATGATAGAAGGGGGATGACCCACAACGCTGACCTAGCAACACACTTTTTTTAAAGAAATCAGGGATTTAAACACAAAACTGTACAACTGGGTGAAGAGACAACAAGGAAGTGCATGTAATCAACCACAACATGACATCCTCAAAGAGTGTGGCACATAACGTTGTTCTGCTGCCGAGAAGCCCTTACACTCTGCTACCTGATAAGACATTAAGATTTCTTGTCCAATAACGAGGCAGAAGCACCACTGATGCATTTATCCTGTTTCTTCTAATATAGAAAAAATGTGTTATCTCCTTTGAAAGCTGCTCTTTATCTTTGGCGAATAGTTTTGTGTCTTTAAAGAACAAAAAAACACTGACATTTTTGCAGCACGGAACAAAGTGCGAACACTGATCTCCCTTCCAAGATCGTCCGACCCCATGAGTCGAATGTTAACGCATCGGCCCATTTTCCCAACATAAATTTGAGCGATGACAGAAAAATTAGTTATACCACATCCCAGCTAAACATACAAAACAATACAGATGCTTTGTACAATATCGTCCATCTGCAGCTGTATCTGCCAAACTCTGCGTTACGGGCAGCACCTCTTTCTTAATTTCATTGGGGCAAAGAACAGGACGTGTGCATAGGTAAAGTCCCTCCACATTTGAAAACCATGAGACGACACGTGCAGACTTAGAATAACGGCGAAAAAAACCTTTTTCCTGGTCTTCTTCTCTGCGAGCTACGGAACCAGATTTCACCCACTTTTGTGCTTTGCCCACCAAAGGACACAATACATGCTTGCCTCACCCGGCCGAAGTCCGCATTATTCTTCTTGGTAGACATTCTAAGAGGTTGTTCAGAGGAAGACAAATATTCGCACACTGCTTCTCACAATAAAAGGTGCAGTGGGTGTGTCCGTGTATCCAAGTATACAAAATAATGGCGAACCATGGACACCAACCAGCCACGAAGTTAATACATGTTTTATTATAGGAGAACCGAGGGTAAGCGCATTAGTCTTCCGCCTTGAATTTTGCTGCACAAGATACTTAAATTTCTGATCCGCTAGCACAGTGTAAACCTTTCTGGGATGAGGGCATACAAGCTGCGGGGTGGGCGAGGGGCGGGGCCATTACGAATTTTTGTGTCAGTTCAGTTATTTTCTCTGTAGAGCACTCACGATGCCAAAGCAAAACTCCCAACACCGTGCTCCACTCAGGATTTCGGCTGAACACATTACCGGTACTTTTTGTGCAGGGCTGCTTATTGCCGCGTCCTGCCTAGTTTCTTATTCAGACACCGACGGACTCGTAGCGTGCATACATAGCGTTTTTATGCCAGGTCGCTGCAAGTGCATTCCCCGAAGAAATCAACGAAGCAAGTAAACGCCCAGACGCCACACAGGCAATGAGGCGTGCTCTGGTGGAGGACTCCGGCTTAATTTTGGCTAACTAGGAATATTCACGGCAACAAAAATCTTGAACACACGGGTGATTTTGAGAGTTTCCTACATCAAAAAAGCGGTCGCCCCGGCCAGCAATCGAGCCCGCGTCATTAGCCCAAACACGAGGCCCTAGCTGCTACTCAGGCACAACGGAGTGTGATGTAGGATGTGAAGTGATCGTGGTCGCCGATTTCAGTGGCAGCCGCTCAACGTCTCGTACCCTCACATATTCCGGAACTTGAATCTCCCTCTACCAACAGAAAAACGCGACAGGTTACGAGTTTGTGAAGACACAACAGTTACTTTTTCCCGACGTCAAGGCTACCAGAGATTTACCAACGGCTTACCTACGCGACAGTCACCCGTAACCGGGTGTCCTCACTATAGCGCTTAGCTATACGGACGCATTTTAAATACTGGATCGGTGATGACATCACGAAACACAAAAAACCACTCCGTGGCTCCAGTGACGCCCTTGAAAATATGTAACGGTACCCTGTGATTATGCTTTCATTATTAACGATTTGAAAAACAAAACAGGTAAAATCACCACTCCCACGAATGGACGACGCTTCTGGGAACCTCTGACACTAGAAATAATTCTCTTGAATAGGCCTGAAGGGAGGGTACTGACAAATGAAGTGGACGAAACCGACCGTGAGACGACCGTCTTTATAACGCCATGGACTGTACGACTTCGAAGGGAAGCCGCTTCGAATGTGTGGGGCACCAACAACGTTCCATAAACATTTGGCCCCTGTTCTAGAGGGCCTGAATTAAGCACACATTCCTCGTCCACCTAAGCGACGTGGTTGTATTCGCCCGGAGCATTATCAAACACCTTTGAGGGTTGAACCGGCACTTGAGGCAATTCTTACACCAGTAACATCATAATAAAACGTGTATATATACGCTCTGGATTCGAGAACATCAAGCTGTGGTTCAGTTTACAGCTTCGAGAAAGTGTTACATGACCAGCAAAAAGTTCACCAATCAGTGACACAAGAGGCAACAAAAGGAACTCATACGAAAGTTTCTCCAACCCCGCTCACTGTGGACCAGTGTCTAAGACATTGTGCTGCTGAAGGCAAGGTCATGGCTTCGATTCCCGGCCTGATGGCATGGTCGCAGATGCCATGGTCGCAGATTTGATTGCTGGTGGAGGCGAAAGCTGGAACGGGCGTGATCGAGGGATTTTGGCGCACGGTATAAAGATCTACCGGTGGGAAAAACGAATTCAGAACACTCCACTATGGCGCACCTTATCGACGGTGTAGCATCTGCGTGCAAAATCTTATATTCAATCAATCAGGTCTCTCGAACTGTTCACGTATTTATGCGCAAAACCATTCCTTACAACCTTGTGTGTTTTGTTGTGAGCTGATGGTCGCGCCCGACTGCCATACCTAAGTTCAATGAAAAGCCCGTGTCTGCCTCTCCTCCGTTTGTAATCCACACAGGCCATGTATTTGATAAAGAGAATGTGACACCCGGTAGTTACTTGACTGGGATCTTTTGTTTTCCCGGTGTAATTCTACATGTTGAAAAAAAAAAACCGAGCGGAACGATAAATGCCCGCAAACAAACGCCCCGTATTTATTTATTTATTACAAGTACCTACATCGCCCATTGGGCATTGTTGTAGGGGGGTTACAGTAGAAAATACAATAAAAACAGCAAAATTATAACCGAGCCAAAATCTTGCATAACATACATGACAAATCTAAACACTTCTGGTACAACATTGTAAAAAAAGTACTGAACACAGGATTATACGATGATTCAGTAATTATACATATAAAAAATCATCAACCAAGAGAAGTATAAGGCCAATGTTAAATAAATGGGTTATTTCAGAAACTCGAAACACTGCTTCAATGGCTGTTAGGAAAATATAATCAGAGAATATTGGTATTTTTAGCGCATTCCAGTCGCTAATAGAGTTTGGGAAGAAACAGTATTTAAGGGCATTAAATCGCCAGGTAAATTTTCTAATTTTATATAGGTGATCTTTACGTTCGGACATATAACTAGGCGTCTTTAAATTTCGCTGTTTATTTATTCAAGTCTTAAGATAATATATATTATAAAGAAATTTAAGTCTTTGAACTTTCCATTATGCACAAAGGTCTTTCCATCCCAGGGCCTGAAAAATTGCAGAAGACCCTTTTCTAAAATCGTAATTACCGGTTACAAACCCAGCAGCCCTTTTTTGCACACTCTGCAACCTTTCTTTCAGTACATTCGTAAAAGGGTCACACAAAACACAACGATATTCTAGAATTGGGCGCAAATTTGTAATATACAGGGTTATTTTTAGTGTTTGCGGCGCGTCGCTGAAATTTTCTTGGTAAAAAATTCATTAGGCGCGAAGCCTTGGCTTTGATTAGATCTACGTGGCTGCTGCAATTTCGTGTTGCTATGAATGTTACGCCAAGATACGTAACTTGATCTACCCTATGTACTGCCCAGGAATTTAAGTAATAAGACCTGGATACTAGCTTTTTTGTTAGTAAATTGCACATGAAAACATTTAGTTAGGTTTGACTCTTTTGTCATTGAGCACACCAAGAAATAAACCTATCAAGGTCAGACTGCAGTACTCCGGTGTCATCAACACACTTGACTGGGCAATACAAGACACAATCATCAGCATAAAGCCTCACTGTAGATTTCAAACCCAGTGTAAAATTTTTGATAAAAAACAAAAAAGAAGCAGCCCCAGAAGCGACCCCTGTGGCACTCCGGACTGTACATCAGCTGTTGAAGAAGACACACCATTTATCACAACACATTGCTTACGGCCGCTGAGATAATTCTTATTCCAGTCTATGAGGGTTTTAAGAATTCCAAGATACAAAAACTTATGCAGCCAAAGACTATGGGGGACGACCTCAAAAGCTTTTTTTAAGTACAAAATTACAGCCTCCATTTGAATACCATGGTCGAATGATGAAGCGATGTCATGTACGAATTCGGTTAGCTGTGTAAAACAAGAACGGCCTGCGCGAATGCCATGTTGAGACAGAGTGAAAACATTATAATCTTGAAGGTATTTTATAAGGAAAGAGTAAATTATGTTTACCAGTCTCTTGCAACAAACGGGGGTCTGCGATACCGGCATGATATTGGCTAACTTCCATTCTCCCGCCATTTTTTCAGACGTCATTGATACATCATACAATGCGGCTAGAACTGGAGCTATGTGATCAGGACATCAGTACCATGCGGAGACTGGGGGTTCAGCTTATTCAAAAGGTTTCTGATACCTCAGTCAGTTATTATGAAAACATTCGATGCCGGTGACGACCTGAGTGCCGTAACGAAGATATTGGGCGTGGCGGAGAAAAAACTGATTAAAAATACGCATTGAAGGTTTCTGTTCTACTCAAAGCATCTTTAAGAAGTTTGTCATTGCGCATAATGAAGGGAATTCTACTGATGTCTTTTTTGATACTTTTAACATAACGCAATACTTCCTTTGGATTTGTTTTCATTTTGCTACTAAGGGACGATAAATATTCGCGCTTCGCCAGCTTTATCTGCGTCTTCAGGCTAGCGCCTAATGCTTTACCCTTTCTAAATAAATCAGCACTTCGCTTGCGACATTAATCTTTGTACACCATAGCCTTCAGTTTATTCACGCAGGTATATCTTTAGTAATCATTCATTGGATCATCATGTCACTGGACTGACCGCATTGGATAAACATCGGAACGTATGCATTGATTTCAGAATTAATGGCATCAAACCTGCCTCCATTGTATGCGAAAACTTTTCGTGAACGAGGTCTACTTATTTCTATCTTTTTCCCCTCTATGGTAGCCGCAACGAGATCGTGATCACTTATGCCTGGTATTAAAACAACTGACTTCATTAAAGTATTTCGATTCTTAAAAAGCAGGTTCAGTACACTATCACTTGCCGAAACCAGTCGTGTTGGAAAGTTAACAAACTGGAAAAGGACATAAACTCCGTTAAGCTCGAAATAAAAGCAGAATGAAGTTTGACCGACGAAAATAGTCCTCGGTAAGAGCTGCAGCGTGATCCTGAATTATTCTACTTTACGTCTTACTGTTAGCTAATTATTCTGCTTCTTTCGTACTAGCTTGTTACGGTCCCTCCTCAACTCTAGCCCAATTAGAGATCTTACCATACGGTGGTCCCTACACCTTATCCTTCCGAGCACTTCCACATCCTTCACGACGCCAGGGTTGTCGCAGAATATGACGTCTATTTAATTTTTATGGTCCCCATTCCGGCTCCTCCACGTGCACTTGCGGCTCTCCCTTTTACAGGAGAAGGTATTCATAACGCGTAGGTTATTTCGTCCTGCGAACTCAACTAGTAGGTCCCCCTGCTATTTCTGCAGCCGAGATCATAGTTCGCAACGGCTTTGTCTCCAGCCTGATTCTTGCCCCATAGCTACGGTATACTTTGTTTTTACTTTAGCCATTGCCGATTCCACATCTTTGCAGAAGCGTTCCACTACCTGGTCGTCATGGCCGGATGTGGGCGCATAGCTCTGTACATCCTTGAGCTTGCGCCTCTTATTGACCCTAATTACAATTCCTTCTGCCCTTTCGTTAGGGCTATAGTTTAGTTTATTCAGTTTATTCCGTTTGTTGTTTCAGTTGAAATGGTACTGCGCATAAATAACTCTAGGAGGTCCGATAGTCATAGACTGGTGAGGGACCTCCTATTCTTCTATGTTGCCAGCTATGCTTTTATTGACTAGAAATTCTACTCCCAGTTCTCTTCTGTCCAATAAACCATGGTAACCTAGGACGTGTCCATTCTTCAACACCGTAAAGGCTTCACCTGTCCTCCTAACATCACTAAGCCCTGTGACTTCCAATTCATTGGCCTTCAATTCCTTAAACAACGTGTCTCGACCCGCTTCAATACATAACGTTCTCATGTAAAACGTTCCCAGGTTCAGATTCCAATGGCGGCCTGTCCGGTTCCAGGTATTCTTAGCACCATCTGCTCCGTCACAGGTCTGACCTCCGCCATGGTCAGTTGTTTCGCAGCCACTGGAGACTGAGGGCCGTGGGTTAATTGGCGTATTCATGGGAGGTTGTGCTTATTACTACACCAGGGTGGCCAATCCTGCTCTGTTGATGGAGTGTTCTACTGGCATTGATAGCCGGGGTCAGGCTGCACCCCAAGCTCCATTCTGCAATTCCATCAATACGCGTTTTTTAATCCGTTATTTAATCGAGGTCGATGAATGATAACGCGAGAAAACCGCATTTAGTACTCCATCAGGGTTCTATGAATTTAAAGGGCCTACATTCGGATTGTGTATCGCTCCTGCCATGTTCCAGAGAAAGATGGACGCTGTTTTATTCAGCCTTATATGGCAGACTTGCCTTGGCTATCTAGACGTCGTGGTGGTATTTTCTGAAACTTTCAAAGAGCATTTAGCGCGACTCCGTTCAGTTATGCAAGCCATTGTTTTTGCGCAACTTTCTCTCAAACCAGAAAAGTGCGACTTCGGGTACAAGGAAATGAAAACTTTAGGCCATGTTGTCAGTCGTGAAGGCACCCGTCCACAAAACAGCTGCTGTAGGCGCATTTGCCGTTCTTACTGGCAAATGAGCTGTCCGCCGCTTTTTGGGCCTCTGTACAGACTATAGGAGCTTTTGCCCAATTTTTGTAAAATAGCGGAACCTTTACCCTGCTTGACGGGAAACGACGGTCCCTTCAGTTGTGTCCCGGAGGAGTCCGGAGCATTTCGCGAACTAAAAAATCGGTTACAGGGCACGCCTGTCCTTTGCTACTTTGATGAAGACGCAGAAACGAAAATACACGTATATGCTAGCAATATCGGGCTAAGAGCGGTACTTGTACAAAGGCAAGATGGTGTAAAGCGTTTATTAGCATACGCCAGCTGAACTCTTTCATGCGCCGAAGCCAACTTCTCCTGGCTTCGTCTTGGATGTCGTGTGGGTTGTCACTAAATTTCGGCGATATTTATACGGGCGATCTTTAAAGTGGTAACGAATCATCACTCTCTCGGTTGGGTGGTGAACCTAAATGATCCCTCAGGGCGTCTAGCCCGCTGGAGCCTCCGAATACAGGAGTTCGATGTCACGATAGGAAACAAGTCAGGCCGCAAGCACAGCGACGCAGACTGCTTGTCCCACGGCCCAGTTGCGCATGATTACACAGATGGAGACGATGGTGGCGGCTTCCTCGGTGCTAAAAACTCAGTGGCTCTGGCTCAAGGACAGAGGGATGACTCAGAGCTCAGTCCCTTAATTGATTTCCTCGAAGGGGAAACCTCTCGGTTCCCTCCCATTTTTCAACGCAGACGTACATCGTTTTGTCCCCTCAACAACGTCCTGTACAATAGGAATTTTCATCCCACGGAAACGACGTACCTACTCGTCGCTCCCAAACCAATCCCTGAGGAGGTCCTCGGAGCGTGTTACGACAAACCGTCCTCCGGTCATCTCGGCTTCTCCCACACCTTGTCGCGCATACGCCTAAAGTATTACTGGCCGTAGCTGACTGAGAGCGTGAAGCGGTGCGTTAAAATCTGTCCTGACTGTCAGAGGCGCTAGATGCCACCGACAAAGCCAGCGGGACTTCTACAGCCAAGAGATCCCCCAGAAGTACCATTTCACCAATTGGGGATGGACCGTTTGAGTTCTTTTCCTCTGTCCTTGTCTGGCAACAAGTGGATCCTTGTTGCTACTGATTATTTGACTCGCTATTCTGAGACCAAAGCTAGTTCCCGGGGCACTGCCACAGAGGTTGCGAAGTTTTGCGTTGAAAACATAGTACTTCGCCATGGTGCCCCGACGGTAGTCATAATAGACAGAGGAACTGCTTTCACTGCGCAACTGTTTGACGAAGTCCTGAAGCTTAGCTGCACCAGCTACCGTAATGCAACTGCGTATCAGCCTCAGTGTAATGAACTTACAGAATGGTTAAACAAGACAATATCAGATACGCTTTCAATGTACATAGACATGAACTACCGTAACTGGGATGATATCCTTCCACATGTAATCGTAGCCTACAATACGTCGACAAAAGAAAGTACGCGCTTTTCTCCTTTCCGCTTAGTACGTGGTCGGGATATTATCACAATTTTCGACTTCATGCTTCTTCCTCAAGCGTGCGCCAATGTCACTTATGATGCTGAAAAAATCGTTCAGCGTGCAGAAGCTTAACGCCAACTAGCACGTCAGCGCATTGGACACCAGCAAACCCGTGATGCGCGGCGGCACAACCTCCGGCACCGAGAAGTGACTTACCAGCCAGAAGAACAAGTGTGTGTATGGACCCCGGTTTGTCGATGATGGCACTCTGAAAAGTTTTTGCGACGCTAATTCGGACCATACAAAGACTTGCAGCGTATGAGTGACGTGAATGATGAGGTTATTCCTGAAGGAACAGCGCGTTCCCCGCGTGCCCGTTTGCGAGCTGAGGTTGTCCATGTCGCACGGATGAAACCTTATCACGCTCGTTGAACTCAACCTTGCACAACTTTGGTGTTGCGTAAAGCTAATTTTTTTTCTCTATTTTTCCGTCTAGAGGACCTGCTTTTAAATTATCGGGACGATGCATTTCATAGAAGGGGGCAGTGCCGCAGTGCTGTCATCGTTCCACGCAGGTTTCGCCGTTACAATTCCCCAAACTGGGTATGCGACATAGCGCCTGTATGAAAGGACTGAAAGGAAGGCGAGGAAGAGGATCGAGACGCGTTGTGCCTAGTTTGCTAGTTCTACTGCATGGCGTCCTAGTGTGTTTTCTCGCGGTCAGTCTACGCCATTCAACTCTCCGGTTTCTTTTTTCCCGTAGTCCCGTAGTAGTCCCGTTACCACCTACCTAAAAGTCGCGGCCAAGACGCTTTTCAAAATCATGACAGGAAAGTCCGCCATCCTTCTACCCACTTCGCCTAGAATTGCACCGAAGAAAAAACACCTTAGGGCAACCCAGCACGAGAAGTTGGACAAAGCCTTGTTGAAGTAGTTGAATGCCATGACCGCCAAGAATGACCACGAAGGAAAAAACAACGGCAAAATAAGTCTGCCCACTTTTATACGTGCCCCAGCTTTAGAAAAAGGAATATAAAAAACAAGTAACAGAACGAAACACAAAAAATACTAACTGGAAAAAAATTAGCAAAGAAGTCAGTATAGCTGAATAATAAGAACTTCACTGCCCATCGCTCTCACTCTCCATTTCAGAGAGAGAAAATTATTAAACTACTGTAAAAATAAAGCAAAGTGTACGAAAGGTATTGGTGAAACTTTTTAGGTATACAATACCAAATAAAAAAAAATCCAAACTGCATCATGAGATCATAAAAAGTTTTGCAATAAGAAAAGGAAGGAGATACAGACAATGAAACCAACCACATTCACACTAAGACAGTTCTCACGACTAACACCTAACCAGCCTTTCTCTTCTCTATTCCTTTAGGCTTCGTTTCTAAACAGTATTATTTTTTTACACTTTTCTATCATTGGGCAAAGGGAGTAATCTGTTTTGATTTTTTAGCAAGAAGGTATCCTGACCATTTTTTCACCTATTATCAACCAAACAAAACAGGATCAAAGTAAACTTGTAGAATGGAATCCAAAGTTCGATATTAGACTACAACTTATGGTTCAGGATAAGGGCAGCTGTTCGTATTCCCGTACGTGGACTGGAATTCGCGGATGGTATTTGTTTTATTTTTACGCTTTCCTTTTCTTTTTTTCTTTGATAAATTATTTTACCTGTTTTTATTTTACCATTCAAAGAAGCTTGTGGTAGTTTCTGGTAACGTGTAGAGATTTTTCTCAGTTATTTTCTTTGCCTCACGATATTTCTGTCTACGTGTACCGAAATCGAACCGTAAATTCACAGCTGAGTGTCCCGCACAACTGTGACGCAATCCTAGGCAGGTACTGCCTCCTTGCTGCACGGCTTCGGCGGAGTTGGCCACAGAGCACCGACCTAAAGAAAGTACAGAATTAGTGGTCTGTCTTCATCTTGAATTAGCCAGAACGATTGTACCTGTGCTATAGCTACGGCGGGAATGCAACGGCTCGTCAATATCAGAGAGACAGCCCAAACTAGGCATATGTAGTTGAGTGGGACATTTGAAATGCAAAACTGTTTTTCCTGGACTTACGTTTGGGCTCGCTGAAAACTGCTCGAGGAGAACGTTATCGCGCAGCTGTCAGAATACCTGCTAGACAATGGAAAGGCATTAGGTATTGCCACCGCAGCACTAGAGAGCAGCGTTTAGCCGTAATTGCGGCAAGACTTTCTTAGACGGAGAAAGTCTTTTGATAACGTACGTCCCTTGGTTGTTCGTAGAAGAAGCAGTCCTCGTACCGTCCGGAGGATGCGCTAAGTATCGTAGAAGACCCTTCGCATGGCAGCCTTTCCACCGCTCTCGACATGGCCCGACCACGAATATTTTTCACTTCCGAAGAAGAGGTTGCGCTCTGAGAGCCCTAGCGTGACGGCTTGCAGGTCCCGCCACCGCAGCCTCAAGCTTATGAAAAAGAAGTGGTGGAGGTGTACAATGCTCAGGATCAATTTATATCAAACACTCGCGAAAATGACTTCGACGCTTATGGCTACGTCTACGTGCAGAGGAACTATGAAAATAAACAATGATCCGCAAACATAACCTTGTCGGCCGGTGCTCACCTATAGCGTCGCCATCGAAGTCTTGCTCATGAGTGCAACCTACCCCTTCACATTTAGTTAAGGATTTGCATTTTGTGTTTTACGATTTCATTCATGACTATTTTGTTAATTATTTGGATATGTTTTTAGTTATTATTTGCACGCTTGGTTCAGTTTCTTTGGTGTTTTCAAAGCTATCCTGGCTGTTCGCTTTTTCAACTATGTAAAAAGCTATCGTTTCGTAAATCCGCAAACGCCATACAAGTTTACCTTCTTTTTCTATGCGACTGTACTGTGTGTGACAAGGGCCTGTTCTCCTGTCGTCTGCCTGTTCACCAGCTTTGCCTTATCTGATAGAATTTCGCTGTCTTGTGAAAACAGATTTTTTGCGCATGTGTGTATCTCAACACATCACCGCATTGCAGTTACAAATGCTTTATAATTTAAGCCATACTTAAGAAAAAGATATGTCTTGTGTTGTGTGCCTAAGGTTGCCTTAAAAATATTTTTATGCCAAGACAGAGACCAAAAAATAAAATTATCCGATAGATGATAGCGACCATATTCTGTATTTTTGCTAATGTTAGGCAATGTTCTGCGAAGTGTACTTTGCGGAAGTATGAACGAACAAAAAATGTGGCGCAAACTTTATTGCTTTCTTCACAAAAGCACTTACTCAGGTATGTGCGGTCATACGAAAACAGTTGCAAATTCAACAAATGCATCAGCAGGTTTTTTTTTTTCAAAGTCAAAGCTGATAAATGGCATTTACTCTTGTAAACATTTGGCTTCCTTAGCATTTTTTCAACATATGAAGTGGCTAGTTTACCGATATGGTGGTTTTGTAAAATAAACATGGTTTCTTTTGCAGAACTCATAGGTTGCCATTCAGCCGTAAGAAATACCGCTTGTCGTTTCCTAACGACGACTGGTGGCATATGTAGGAAGAGAAAGCTTTAAAAACTACGGGTATAAGAAACCTCTGCAGCTGGCGCTTGCAATTTCGAATATTTCACGCAGATAAATGCATATTTTTTGCAAATTCAGCACTTCCATTAAACTCTGGCTGGCACATTTAAGGTTTTGTATTTATCAGACCTGTACTTTCGCTCAGAGGTGTCGACAAACTATTAGAGATCTTCAAAAAAACATGGACAGAAACACCACTGCAGCTATTGCACTTTAAGCTTGCGAACGCAATCAGTTCTGTTACAAAGGCATTCCTTGACTTGCTTGCAGGAGATTTCATACGACGTTCACTCCACTAAAATCAGCTGTTAAAACACTAAAATTATCCCAGTGCGCTTTTTGGAGTGGTGGGTATGAGAGCGCAATTTATTCCGCCTAAGAAAACGACGTAGTTCAAGCGTTCAAATCCAATGTAGGCGGTAAGAAACATCTAAATACAGCGCTGTACTGCCCCACCTTTTCCAAAAACATTTAAATATCTGAATGTAAAACAAATGGAGCAAATCCTGAGACCGCGCGGCCACGTAATACTACCACCCACCCCAGAAGTCAAGAGAAAAGAGAATGGTATTCGATCTGGCCGGGACGAGCACACTGTTTCATAGTAGGGCGTAGTTCTTGATACCCATGCTACACTACATAAAAGACAGGCAACGCAACTGACCCCACCTGGTTACAAGAATTTTAGGCAACATTGTTACTTGTAGTAGCTCAACTGAAAGGATGGACGAAAAATGTGTGGAAGGGTGGAGCAATACGGGGCATGCAGAGCGCGTACTGTAAGCTATCATTATCATCATCATCACCAGCCTATCTTCGCCCTATGCAGGGTAAAGGCATCTCCTGTTAATCTCCAATTACCCCGGTCCTGTGCTAACTGCCACTAATTTGTCCCAACTAACGTCTTGATGTCATCTGCCCATTTACCTTTCCGCCACCTTCTCCTACGCTTGCTTCTCTAGAGATCCCCTCTCTTACCCTTAATTCCCAATGGTTATCTTGCGTTCGCATTACATGCCCTGCCAACGTAAAGTTTTTCTTCTTAATTTGTAGTAACATGTCATTAAAGCGCATGCGCTCCCTGACCCGCTCTGATCTCTTCTTGTCCCTTAATGTTACACCATCATCTTACAGTCCATTACTCACTGAGTCGTCCTCAATTTAAGGTGAACCCTATTAGTGAGCCTCGAATTTTCTGCTCCGTATGTGAGTACCGGTAAGATGCTTCTGTGATAAATGTTCGTCTTTAGGGACAATGGTAGGCTGCCAATTATTATCTGAGAATGCCTGCCGAATGCACTCCATATCATTCTTATCCTTCTAATTATGTGGGCCTTATAGTGGGGATCCGGGGTCAGATCTTGGCCTAAGTAGATATATTGGCTTACCATTTCCACTGCCTCCCACAGCTATCTCAAATCGCTGCGCTGTCCCGAGGTTATTGATAATTACGTTAGTTTTGTTCTTATTGTTTCCGGGCAACCTAATCCGGTATATTACCGACGGAACAACATTTGGGCACATTCGCCTTTGAAAGGCGAAGAAAAGAAAACAGCGGATTTGGTAGAATCCCCTAGCTTTATCTTGTACTTTAAGGTATCCCCATCTTATCGGTATATAGAACACGTATTTCACCGAATGCACACTGTCTCCCCCATGTAGGAGAGCACTAGCGCGTTAGAGTTGATGCAATTAACAGGTACAGCCCACTCTCGAGGTGCGCCTTCCCCCCCTCCCCCCCCCGCACATCTGCTATTTTAATGCTCTTCACTTTTCCTCGCCCTGTTTTTATTGACAAAAGAAACGGTTGTAAATAAAGCGTAAAGAGCTTCACATTTAAAAAGAGCAAACAATGCTGACCCAGTTACAACGTGCAATACGTAGCGAGACCAGGTTTTGTGCAGAAACAAAAAATGTTGAAAATAAACATATACGTTTTTAGAAGGGAACGAGAGACACTGCCACGTAAAAACATTGTTTTCATCTTTGATATTACCGCTGGTTTTTTTTTTAAACTTATTATGCGATGTACGACATATTCGTACGCTTTTGAGTTATATTCACTTATCTGACAGTTTGTACAAAGAAATGTGTTTTCTAAACTATTTAAAAGTGACATAATTTGCTCACCAAATACTGCAAGCGAAAAAAAATTTTGAAGGTAATGTTGTGGATGTTCTATATAAAAAACCAAAGCTAAATGCTGTTTTACCAAATCGCAATGAAGGCCAACTTTCTGCACGCCGGTAACATCTTATTAGAAATAATCACAACCAGCTGTTCAGTAAAACATCACACAAAAGGTAGGAAAAAAATATCATGCTATAGAATTCCGCAGGCTAAGTTTTTTTTGAAGCCCTCTTATCCTTTTGACCAATGTTATGTTTAATGAATCCTGCTAATGAAAATATTAATTCCATTCTATTCTGTAGAGATGAAGGGTACCGAAACTATACTATTTAACGAAATGCAACCAATAAACCACTCATCTTTGTAATTTGCGAATGGGAATACTTCCTGCCCACCATTTCAATGAAACTCGCAATAAGTTTAAATGTATTCTGGGGAAAAAACATGTGGCGGTCTCTTTGTCTCCCGCGTCGTAGGCATCCGCTCAACCAGTGAGCCGACCAGAAAGGTCGCCTTGGCCGCTTTGACATCCAGAAGTAATCCTCCTGGAAGCACAATGAACATGTCATTAGTAGGGGCATGAAACATATTGCTTCGTGTGCATGCGTCATCCTCATACCTCCACTTCCCGCAAGTGTAAGCATAAACTGGTGAACGCCTATGCGCCTGCTAAAAATCAAAAGGCACCGTAAATAACATGTGCGAAAGACAGGTTGGCGGAGGCGAGGAGAGCTGGAGTAGCGCCCAGTACAGCGGCTACACCGGAATGTAAACTGAGGGGGGGGGGGGGACTATACATATGCTGATTCGTAATAAAACGGCGAAAGCATCTTGTGTTTCGTGCGATCCCATCTGAGGCTGAATCAAAAATATTTACCATGTTCCTAAAATCCCTGGTTGTAATAAAAACACCAAATAGGGAATATATGATCTGATATGTGAAAAAGTTTGCTCTACACGGCCTTTTGAGTATTTTTCTTCTCTACAAATGTTTCCAAAAGATACAACGCACATTTCCTAGTTGCTTCTATGAAGAATAAAGTGAATTCAAAATATTTGAGGTGCTTTTATCTGCTGGGCAATGTCCAAAGGAGTACCTAGTATGTAGTGGTAGCCCACATGAGCTTTTAAAGACTTTAGCTATGTAGAAGAGCCATCTGGTACTTCTACACTTCTAAACTCGACGCGCGAACTTTTGTGGACTGTGCAGGGTGCTTTCGCGCAAAAATTGCCGAGAAAGCTTTCCTATTTCAATTTCAATTTTTCAGTTATTGATTGGTGTTCATGTTTTGCTTTGTGAAAATGCATCTGAACATCCTCAAATCCAGTTGCAATGTTCATAGTTATTAAGGAGCGAAAAATCTGTACCAACCACAACACTGCTGAGGAATTCACTCGAAGCATGGGTGCCAAACGGTTGTTAAAACACTATATAAAAACAGGAATCTGACGCTTGTTCGGGGCATCAATAGAGATAAACGAGGCTTTTTTCTTGGGTAACCAACTTGAGGAAACTAGAGCATTCAGTGTAACTGTAAATAGTGATACCGGAAACTCGGGCCCCCCTATATTAGATGTTGCTTACTGAGAGATATATCAAGAGGTTCATTGAAAAAGACTAAAACTGTGTCCGTAGGAGCATTCACCAAACTTCTGCCGAAGATTTCTTTTCCTGTCTTGTAGTTAGGAAGCTCTGAGACCTCGCTCGGGCGCCGGTGTAACCGCCGTGAACGATTCACGTCCGCTTTTCCACTTCGTTCTTTTGTGCCGCATGAGAACTTCAACTCATTTTAAAGGAACTCTTGGGACTTTCAAACGTGTGGCACTTAAGCGTCATTTTCACCTGTCCCGACCACTAGTTTATTGCAAGCGAACAACTACGCTTTTGCATTGGTAATAAAGTCGGCACACAAAACACAACACAACGCATTAGAATCAGTCTTCCTCAGTTTGTTATTTGTAAAACGTGGGAACAACCAACTAATGAAGGCGATTTCAAGTAAATAACATGGACACACGACAGAACTCGCTGCTCAGTGCGCATCACTGGTCCTTTTCGGCCGTATCACACAAAGCTTGACCAGCTCTCAACGTGTAAAACCTCACATACTCAGATGAACAATACAAATGCTGTGTGCGATAAGTGCGGAAAATGTTTAATGTCGCAGTGGTTTGGCAATTGCCGTGCAGAGACATAATAAAGACAATACCCGCAAAACTTAGTTGCCTGATTTTATCTCCTCCAAATCCTAGCTTAATAAACGCAGGTTTTATACACCCTACCATCGGCACATACATTCCAAAATTGCACCGTTTTTTAGGTGTCAATGGTTCGCACATTTTTTCAATTTGTGCTGTGCGTGACTAAAATGTTTCAAACGCTCAGATAATGATCATGAAACCAAATCTGTATAGGACAAACTGTAAATACCTAAACGTCTAGAAACTATTATCGGCCTACTTTGGTGAAGGTTAGAAGGTATATCGGAATACAAATGGATAAACATGGCGGCCACCGAGAATATCGCCCCAGTGGTGCGTGGAACAAAGGCAAACGCGTTTGTTCTACTCAGGTTACTGTGGGTGCGCCCGCTCCTTGTATCAGCAGACGGAGCGCAGCGCGGTGCACTTTATCCTCACCCTTCAAAATTTAGAGGGTGAATTCGGCAAGTGAAACAATCACCGCCATCCGTGTGAATACGGCAGTAATGGTGGTATCGGCCGTGCTTATAAGAAGTGATGCCACTCTAACCGTACCTACGCTGCCAGCCCCCACTAAACCGTAAAGAATGAACAAGATGAGCACAGAGGGACGCCCGGTAACCCCACCTCTGGAGTACTTCTTGTGGCACCCGTGGCACTAAGATCACCCTCGTCTTGTGTGGTTTTAGGAGATCACCTGCACAGGAGGAAGGCCAAACGAGAATGATTTTATCGAGACCACCGAGAGCGCCCGATGGCTTCATGGACGTCGCACAGTTTGTTGCTGCATTCCCCAAATGGGGACGCTGTTGTAGGCACAACTTCAAAGAAAAAACAATCGACAACTCCGCAAGAATGCCAGCCACAGAAGGTAATGCATAAACACGCGTTCTAAACACTCATATTTTGATAAACCATAAAATAAAACATCACACAATGAAACTGCAGTGGCCTCCTTCATTGTCTAGAAGATGACTGTGAGTTACTTCACACGAACCGAATGGGTATCGTGCGTATATAAAACGTATCTGAATGACGAAACATATTTTTGGAACAACAAGTTGGTATTTAAAACGGCAGGAATGGGCGTGCAAAATGGTTTGATTGTGTGCACCTTAACCAAATTTTTGTTAGCCTGTTATACCCCGAATTTCAACCTAATTTTGAAGCAATTGCTATTGGTAAATTGATGTGGTTGCGGGTAACAGCAATACGTTCAATATTAACACCACCTAATTATCTGCTCTTAGGCCCTTTGGAGGTTCTCGTCGATCAGTTACGCTAAAAATGTATTTGTTAGGTGACCTGACTACAAAACTATACAAAACTGTTGTTGGGCTTTCGGCAAAGTGTGTAGAGTTCAGCTAAACTAACAAAGTATATTCCAACTTTACACAACAAAGTCGACCTAATATAATATAGCACAAACCACTTAGACAAACCTGACAAGTGGAATATGATAAACGTTGCGGCCGCGAGTGGCACATGCCAAATGTTGGCTTTCTATCGTTTTAGCACTGATAGGTTTTCCCCGTTCTCATTGCCACCTGGCTGCTCATCAAGGACTGAGAACGAAGCGATCGTGAACACGTTCCCCTACCATGACTCTAACCAACTCCGTGACGTTAAAAGCGATAATGCATTCAAGGTTGTGTAAACAGGAGTGAATGATCGCACCGTCAGCATTTGCGGTCAGAATTGGCTGATGCCTAATCGTTGCTTTTTTTCGTTTTAGGTACGAATTGTGATTGTTACTTGTTGTACTGAACCCTATGTGGCAGGAAAATTATTTTTCTGCACATGCGCAACGACGTGTGCACTTGTACTGATCGAATTTATTCGTTCATTGCTAGCCGCATGCCTAAAAATGATTCAGAAAACCGTTTTTGTATCGGATGAAGTCTAATTCGTGCACTCCACCCTGGGCCATCGACGCGCCTGCTGTCGTGTCTCGCATTTCCTATTGCTCCGTGCTGGCGACGTGGAAGGAAATCCATCGCCAAAGATTGAGCATGTACTCACTTCGCTAAAGAAGCGTCATGATCAAAGCAGCTGCAGTATTAGGGGTATTTAGCAGCAGATTTCAAGAACTGAGTCCCGATAACAGGCCTAAACCATGCCGTGCACAAGAAATCAAAACACGCAGGAAACGTCAAAACTGTCATCAACACTCTCTATCACGTCAAACGAATGAATGAAAAACAAAATAAAGCGCCACAGACGTCGCAAACGATATGAACAATTGCATTAGGCTAAAATACCTTATAACTAACACTCTTTGAGAAGTGGACAAAGGGTATGCAGAGTCCGAAATAATAAAAGAAAAGAATTCTCAAAACACCTTCAGATTGAGGCTGGTGTCATCGAATGAAGTGATAGATTGGAAAAACCCCTCTCTGACGTTTATCACCCTTTCATAGTGAAGTTTTTGAATTTCGAAAAAAAATAGGAAAATCTTTCTAGCACCCCGAAGCTTAAGCACCAACAGAGTATGGCTTCAGGAAGATTTCTCTCAGAAAATCTAACGTCTGAAGAAAAAGTTACGCGACTACAAGAATGCTCAACAGAAAGGCAATGAACAATTTACGGTGCACTTTAACAAGCTTCATATACACAATTTCACACTCTGTTACGAGTGGCCATATGATTGCATAGTCTTGGTGTCAAAAAAAGCAAATAACTCCTGAATGACCCTGTCAATGATGTCAGCACATGCGTAACTTGTTCAATTCAGTTTCCCTGCTTTTATTTTGTTTCGTAGCGTTTATCTAACACTTCATGATATAAACGCCCTCGTGTACACATGCTCCGGCGACACCATGCAAACTAGAATCGTTGCTTTCCGAGGATGTAACAAATAGAGAACTTTATTTTCTGCACCATCGTTCGCGTCGTTTCGTGGAGATAAAATGGGTTTATGAGGTCATGGGTTAAGTTTTGCGTTAAAAGAAATATGTCACCCATCCGTTCTTCCTTTACTCTCCCCCTTGAAATAGTCTGTATGTCATCCAAATTTATCCTATTCAATGCGATGGTGCCTGTTACAGAACACCTGATAGCAGGCACGATTTCGTAGAGCTCCTTCGAGGAGCCATTGATTCCATTTTCTAAAGTTTCGTGATTTTAATACTTGGCAGCGACATGCACTATACTTCAATCAACTGGTCCATTCTACCTTTCTCAGCTTAACCTAATCCCTTTGAACAGATTAACATTTTGTGCCTAATTCAATACCATAACCCACCAATAATTGTGCAGAAGCCATACTATGGCAAACAAACTTCATACCTTATAAACACAATGTTCCTGACAGGACTAAAGTCTATACCCTGAAAGAAATAGGTGACCATGGGGTAGGTCACTGCTCTTTGCCTCTGCCACGTGCCGACAAAACAAAGGTTAAAAATGCATATTCAGCTACGCAAGCGCAGCCACAAATTAGTATAGTCGAGTCCACTTATGACGATACCGTTTAAAACAATATATCAGAAATAACAATTAACAGCTGTGGCACCGTCTACTGTTGTATTCTTTATATGGTAAAATGAACCGCTTTTACTAGGCTACAGTGCCACGATATCGGATTCAACGATTGAATCCGGTTATGTTGTGCACCAAAAGTGCAACAGTGACGACTCTATGATGCGGTTGCACTGCCTACCCATGTAGTGTCTCCGTTGGAGGCGCAATGCGTGACACAGTTCATCGGGGACATTGTTTCCGCCAAGGACATTTATATCAGCTTGGTGAAGAACATATACATGATCTTTGAAAAGATTTATGCTAGCTTCACACGCTGCAAAAAAAGGTGACCGACTGTGGCTTCTTTTCTGCAAATTAATATTAGTAGGACCTTGCTGGCATGCTAATGTGAGGTTTTGTGCTCTGTTCCGTCTTTTTATTTCGTAACCCGCTTATAACAATTGTCGGTTATAGCGTGAGATTTCCTTGGCACATGAATATTGTTGTAAGTGAAGTAGACTGTAGAAGATTACTACGCGCTTTTTGGAATGAATTGACATCATACTTTTTCTAACGCTGTTCAGAACAAACCTGGTGCATATTTCGCGATAAATTAAAAAAAATACACTTACTGTGTGTACCGATGATTACAATAAGCAAACTAGCGGATGATGCATGCTTGGTTCATTCATGTTAAAAACTGGCTTGATAGCATGCAAAGAGTGTACACTAAAGCGTCGAGAACCAACGCATCGGATCATTTTAACAAAAATAGAGATTTCCAAACAAACCAAAGAGGTAATTTTTGAAACGAAGAATAAATATTAGAGTAACTGTTTTCCAAACATATTCAAACATTTAGTTATTTATTTAGTTATCCTAATGGCGCAAATGGGCCTTACATAGGGGGAGCAGATGAGTTCAAAGCCTGCGAAATATACTGTGACGGGGAAGAGACTATATTTTCAGGATTCATACAGCACGATACAGGCACCGGACAACAACAACAAGGCTGACTGCCAGAGAGAGCAGTGATGAAAATGTCTAGTTCAAATGATGATGATACCAGATAGTAGTGTAAATTGTTAACCTTATATCATGGGTACTGTTCGCCAGCAACAAAACTATGCCTGGTTACGTTACTCCCAGCTAGCTTGAGTATGGCTTGAAGCGGGACACATGCACAATGTTAGAACGAGTGGTTCTTTTGGAAGGTGAAGGGACTACGGGGGTGACCTCATATGCAACTTCTTTAACAGGGCGGAGAACGCAGAAAGGACCGGTTTAGGGCGAAACCAATTTTTCTGAATATCGTACGTGACGGCAGGTGTTCACAGAAGCGCTGATGATCCCGGAGGGAAGTGTACTGGCTGGTGGCGCTGGTCGTGTCTGTGCTTCTGAGAGGCTTGTGACGCGTGAAGACGGCCGCGAGCAATCTGCCTTGCAAAAGAAGTTCGGGTGATCGCATACTGGGCGTATTCGTTGGACAAGGGGCAGAAGGAGGAAGTAAGGTGTCCAAGGGCAAAGTAGGCTCACGGCCGTAAAGAAGATGGAAAAAAAGAAATCCCGTGGTGGTGTGATGCGACGAATTGTAGGGGAATGTAATGTAGGGAAGGCCGATGTCCCAATCGCGATGTTCCGCTGAGGAGTAGGCAGAGATCATGTCCGTCACTGTCCGGTTGAGTGGTTCGGTTAGCCCGTTTGTTTTCTGATAATATGCTGTTGAAGATTCGCGCTGAGAAGAGCAGGAGCGCAGAAGGTCGTCAAAAACTTTGGATTAGAAGTATCGTCCAGAATCGGTGAGCAATTGACGGGGATATTCGTGGTGCAGAATGGTGTTGGCCAATATAAAATTGGCAACATCGGTCGCGCAACACGTTGGCAGGGCTCGGGTGATTGCAATACCTGTTGCATAGTCCGTCGTGACGGCCACGCATTTTTTTCAGTTTTTAGATAGATGAAAAGGGGCTAGTAAGGCCAAACCTACACGGAAAATGGCTCAAGGGGAATTTCGATACGTTGAAGCTGGCCGGTGGGGTGCAGAATCGGTCTTTTCCGCCGTTGGAAGAAGTCGCAGGCGGTCCCGTATCGTCGCACGGGTTTGTATAGGACGGGACAAAAAAGCGACACCGCACACGGTCGTACTTGCGGGTTATTCGAGATGGCCAGCCATGGGGACATCGTGAAGGTGGTGCAAGATGTCCGCACACAAGTGTTAAGGTATAACAATGAGCAATTCGAGACCATAGGCGCGGAAGTTGCGACAATGGAGGGTGCGAGCGCAAATAGCATAGGCACGTCGAGAATGGTCAGGTGTTGCGCATTCGAGACCGTCGAAGAATGGGCGTAATGATGCGCGGCACTGTTCTTCAGCAATGTTCAAGATGTCGGAGATGGCATAGAGAGGTATCACAACTATGTCTTCTCAGATCTGGACGCTCCACAGGATGCAGTACCAGGCTGTCAGCGTCAGAGTGTAGGCGGCCAGATTCGTAGAGCACAGAGAAAGTGTACTCTTGGAGGTGGAGAGCCCATCGACCAAGGCTGCCCGTGAGACCTTTCAAAGACGAAAGCAAGCCGAGAGCGTGGTGATCTGTAATAACAGTTAACTGCATACCGTAAAAGTACGGGCGGAATTTAGCGACCACCCAGACAAACGCAAGACACTCCCGTTCTGTGTGGGAGTATTTGCGTTCGGCTAGCGACACGAGACGGCTGGCATAGGTGATGATACTATTCTGGGCGGCCTGTTGTTGGTCCAAAACCGCGCCTATTCCATAGCCCCTTGCGTCGCTGCGGAATTCGGTTGGTACCGATGGATTAAGAGAGAAAGAGAGAGATGAAACGAACGTTTATTAGGAAAGAAAGTAGGTGGCGTGATTGTCTTAGGGGTTGTGAACTCCTTCCCGGGCCCCAGACTCTTCTGCTCATTACTGGGCTCAAAGAATTAAGTCCTTCTGGAAACATGAGTCGGGGCTGGCCAGAGCGACCTCCCATAGCGCTACCGTTTCTGTGGTGTTGTTTCCTGAAGGCCCGATGATAGGGAAGGCCCATGTTGCGTAAAATAGGTTAGAAGGGTTTGCGCATTTGTGGCATGCGTCTGTGTGTGTGTGTGTGCGTTTGGACTCCAGGACACAAGGAGCTGGAGGGATTAAAGTGGGCTTAAATGTGTGGTGACGTAAGCAGAGGGATTACGTCACGAATGCTCTATCTTGTTTGGGGCCCTATGCGCAGGTGAAATTCTTTTTAAGAAGGTCTGTCAGACGACGGGCACTGTCGTCGAAATTCTCAATCCAGCGACGAAAATAGAAAGAGCCCTGCGAAGCTCCGGACCCCTTTTGACGACTGGGGTTTTGGGACATTCCGCACAGCGCGAACTTTATCGGGGTCGCGTTGAGCGCCGCTGCCGTCGACATGGTGCACAAGAATCTTAGTTTGGCGGCGGCACGAAGGTCTGCACGACGCAACACTTCCAGGACTATCGAAAGCCTCTTGAGGTTGGTGTCCAATGTAGGGGAAAAAATTACATCATCGAGGTAGCATAGGCACGTCGACCACTTGAACCCATGGAGAAGCGAGTTCTTCATCCTCCCAAGGGTAGCAGGGACGTTACACCGGCGAAACTGCATCACCTTAAACAGTTAGAGGCCATCGGGCGTAACAAACGCCGTTTTTTGTGGTCAGATTTGTCCACAGACATTTGCCAATATCCAGACCTGAAGTCTATAGATGAAAAATATTTGGCCGCATGCAGGCAGCCAAGTACGTCATCAATCCGCGGCAATAGGTGAACGTCCTTCTTGGTGATCTTGTTGAGGCGTCGGTAGTCTATGCAGACACGCCAGTAAAACGACAGGCAAAGCCTAGGGGCTCGAATAACGTTCGATGATGTCCTTGCGCAGAATGCTTTCGACTTCCTGCTGAATGATTAGTTTTTCAGCATGCGACACACCGTGTGGACGGCTGTGGACCGGACCGGCATCACCGGTGTTGATACGATGTGGAACAGCAGCAGTCTAACCCCAAAGACGATTATAGAAGTCGAAAATGTATCTGTAGGTGCTAAAACATGGCGTAGAGCGGCAACTTGGTCGGCCGGGAGATCGAAGGCGATCATATGGCCGAAATTCTCGACGTAAGAAATTGAAGTGGTTGGGCATCGAAAATTTGGTCTAGGTCTGTGCAAACAGCTAAAACTTGGTGGTCACCTAACGGCCACAGTTTAGCCAGAGATATACCCTTTGGTAGCACTTGAGGGCATGACCCAAAATTGAGGATTGGAAGAAGAATGCTGCTGTCCACAACTCTCACAACAGTATGTGGTACGGCCACTTCGCCCGAGAGCAACATTTCCAGGAAGGGGGAAAGCACGTGGTCACCATCAGAAGTGGGAGCGCTTGAGAGCAAGTGAATGGAGATTGCTGCTTGTTGCCGTTAGCGAACATCAGCGTGGAGACAATACGAGATAAATCTTCTTAGGCTTTGAGCACAACTGAAGGCATATGGACGGGATGTTAGGGGTTGAATTGGTTGAAGGCAAGTGAAGGCGAAGGGCACCCGTGGAGCAATCGATAAGAACTGAATGCTCCGACAGGAAATCAAGGCCTGGTATAGGGTCAAGAGGGCATCGCTCCAATACGGCAAACAAAACGAGTGTCGTGGCCAGTACTGCGAATTGGGGCAGCACTTATTTCGGCGATGGCGGACGCCCTTCAGCACCGCTTCAGTAAGAACATTGCGCAGGCGGTGGCGGAGGTATCAGCTCATAACTGAAATATAGGCGCCGGTGTCAATCAGAGCACTTACTGCAACAACAGCTACAGTAACTTCTAGTGAATTTCGTTTGGTGGGCAAAGTTAGCAGAGGATCTGGTGGCCCGGTCTTAGATGCAGCGTCACCTCCGCGAGCTGCACTTCTTATTTTTCCGGAGAGGAGCGCTCATAAGGGGTTGGCCACAAGAAGTGGCGAGGCTGGTGGGAACGGGACTGGCGGCGTCGCGGTGGCGGCGAGAGATTGTTTCGGCGAGTTCGGGCGTCGTTGTCTCGAGAGGGCGGCTGAGGACGGGGAGAGAAGCGAGCAGAGCACAATCGGGGAGAGAGTGGACGACTGTGTCAATATAGCTCCACGTGACCAACACAATGACAGTGGAAGCATATGGGTCGGTCGTCGGGCGTTCTCCAATAGGCAGGGTTTCTGATCGAGTAGCTGAAAGCACGAGTATGGCGGGCTCGCCAATCGCCGGTAGGCGGAAAGGCGCTAGATGGGAAGTTAGGCAGGGTAACGGCGCCGACGGATTTAACGCTCAGTTTGACAAGTTCTTCTCTCACGAAAGCTTGAACTTATGAGACGGGAGGCCTGCTGCCTTGGATAACGTACTGTGGACGAACGGCTGGGGCCATGACCTCGAGCTTCCTTCGAGCTATTATCGTCAAACCTTCAGGTGGAGCCATGGTGACGCCAGATGACATTGAACTGTGTGAACTGCGAAATATTTTACGCTTCTTCGCCTGGTCAAACCGGCGGAACTCGGTGATACTAGCTTCGACGATAGCACAATATTTTTCTAATCAGCAGGTTGAAAGCGTCATCGGCTATCCCTTTGAGTACATGTCGGACCATGTCTGACTCAGTCATCTGGGCGTAAGCTTTTTAGATGCGGAGTTTCTCATGGTCGGCGCTGGGTCCCTCCCTTGTCATTGTCGTTGTTGTTGCGCCGTCAACACCCCCAGTGCGCATGCTTAGCTTGCTGAACGCCTGGTCTCTTGTATGGCTCATGGAGTGACAGTGTTGACGGTGTCTTCCTGCGCCAGCCCAGAACGACCACGCTTCCCCTTCAAGGGCTCCTGGAGCGAGAGTGTCGACGGTGCCTTTCTCGGCGGGCACAAGGCGACCACACTTCAGCCGCTTTCGACGTTTCATCATTGTAGGCAGCGGCGTGCGTCGGCGACTCTCGGTGGGCCGTAATTACACGCAGCCCACAACCAACCGGGAACCGTGCATCGACCTCATCTTCAGCAAATTTAGGGCGAGTCCACTACAGCAGGTCTTGACTAGACATTTCACAGATCTTAAGGCGGTGATAATCAAAACGAACGCAAACAACAACTCGACGCCACCAACGTTGAACATGATGATGATAATGCCTAATTAAGGCACACTCTTACCACGTACAACGTCTTTTTCTCTCTCTCTTTAAATTCTCTCCTCTCTAACACACCCCACACCCCTCCAATTAACCTACACCATCTTTCCGTGGGGAAACCCTGAGTAGTATGCAAAACAGCCATGTGGTCGGCGCGATTTCCCATTTGGCAGTTATGATAAGTGAAATGTGTGGTAGGTGCCAGGGAAACCAAACGGTAAATATAACGGTTGCTATGTACGTCTACCTCAAGGAAACACAATTTACCATTCTGTAGTTACGGTCAGTGAAAAGTGTGGTAGTTACTATGGAAACTAAAACGTAAATTTAACGCTAGCTACTTACCTCAACCCCACGGAAATGACGAACTGAAAACTAATGGGCACTTGAATCGACCCCATGCCTGCTTCACATACTACTCAGGATTCCCCTACTTGAAGAAGGTGTAATGTTTTCGGAAAGGGACAGAACGTCCTGAATGTAGGCCCCGTATGGTTCGGTGAAGGTTTGTGCGCGTGTGGCTAGCGCGTTCTTGGCTGAAAGTTGACGACCTGCTGGGTTGCCCAACAATTTGCGCAGCCTTTCCTTGAAGATGTCCCAGCTGGTTTCCTCTGCCTCATCAGCTCGGATCCAGGCCCTGACCGGTCCGCCCAGATTGTAATCGACGTTGGCCAGCATGATACTACTCAGGATTCCCCTACTTGAAGATGGTGCAATCCTTTTGGGAACGGACATAACGTCCTGAATCTAGGCCCCGTATGGTTCTTTATGTTTCTGCATGTTTCAGTGAGGGTCTGTGCGCGTGTGGCTAGCGCGTTCTTGGCTACAAGTTGGCGACCTGCTGGGTTGCCGAACAATTTGCGCAGCCTTTGCTTGAAGATGTCCCAGCTGGTTACATCTGCCTCGTCAGTTCGGAACCAGGGCCTCGCCTGTACGCCCAGATTGTAATCGACGTTGGCCAGCATGATGGTTGGGTCCCACCGATTAAAAACGCTGACCAGCTCGAATGAGTCGATCCAGTCCTCAACGTCCAAGTCGTCGACCACGCCGAACTTACCAGGGTCATGGGGTAGTTGAGATACCACGATAAGTGGCGTGGTTGAGCCGGGGGCCACATTGTTGGCCATGTTGGCCATGATCGTTCGTGGTTGAGCAAGGCGACGTCCGCTGCGAAGCTCCCTTGTGCCTAAAGCGTTACCCCACACCTACACGAAAAGTTACGGGGAAGAGACTATATTTTCAGGATTCGTACAGCGAGATACACAAACTGGGAAAGAAGAACAAAGCTGAGATTGAGAGAGAGCCGCCATAATAATGACGGGTCAAATGATATAGACAGCAGGTAGTCGCGTAGATTTTTCACTTTATATCGTGGGTCCTGTTCACCAGCAACATAACCATGCCTGGTAAAAATCTGATAGCACCAAAAGAAACAAATCAACACAACAAACGTCACAATGTTATACCGGAAAATCACAAGAAGTATACAATACAATTGCAAAATACAGCGTTAAGCATTTTTTCCTAAACCAAGTATTGTAAAAGTTGCATAAAACAGGGTATTTTAAAAGAAGGAACTCACGTGTACATACTAAAAATATAAGCAATGTAAAGACAAGTTACAGAGTATGTTGTACCGCTTAAATGCGAGGAGTGCGATTTGAATCAAAGATGCGCGGTTTGAACCACCGGGCTTCTAGGTAAAGACTTCCATTCTTTGCCAGACAATACAAGGGGTGAGTTTTGTTATGTGTTTTTTAAAGATGAAAGTTTGGGCTACGTTTGTTACTGTGGTCGTTTCGTGCGGATATATTGGCTGCCAGAAGGATAATTTGCGAATGAACGTTGTTGCATGATGGTACAGGGTGTGCAAAAAGTCATTCTTTAAAACTGCATGCGTTGTGTGAGTGGGGGAGGTTAGGTTGGTCCTTCAAGGCAGATACTTTCGGCTCTCTTGATTACGAAGATATAATGAAGAACGCTGTCTTGTTCTGTACGAATTACGGCATGTTCGTAAGAGGCATTTTACGTGGATGCGACATCGTTCGCTCAGGTTCTCGGGACGAACGGATAAGAGTATTCTACGCGTGAAGCCATGTCGCTGAATCAGCTATATTAAGACAACGCTTCAGCAGGCCGTGCTTTTTAAACGGCTTCGTTGTGATTTTTTCTATTTGCATGGCCTAGTTTAAATCGCACGTGAATGAAACTCCAAGATATTTGAAGGATGAAACAAAATAAATTTCGGCATTATTATTATTTGTAAGTGTCAGATGTTGTCGCGGAAGAAAATCGCACATGTTTAGTTTTTCTTCGTTTATGTTCAGCAGCCTATTTCAGCACCATTCAGTTAGAGTGAATAAATGATGCTGGGGTGCAGAAACGTCATTGGAAGCTACCATTTCTCTGTAAATACACAGCCATCAGAAATAAAGACGAACTGACGAGTAAATATTACAAGCTAGGTCCTTTACATCAATTATAAATATAAGGGGCCTCGTACGAACACGTGAGGGAGTGCTGATGAGACCCCAACCGGGTTAGAAACGTCGTCGTTTGTGCTTACAGAGTGCCAACGGTTTTTTAAAAAAATGGGAATCCAGAGCGTTGTGTTGTCATCCAGATTAAAATTACAACATTTAAGAATCATGCGCTGATGTGGAACCCATTCGAAAGCCTTAGACAAATTGATAAAAATGGCATCGGAACAAAACAACGTGCGCTGCGAAACGTGGTAATCAGCGAGTAGCTCAAAACGTTGTGTGACATGAAAACTGTTTTGCTAAATCCATATAAATTATTATGAAGAAGTTATTTTTAAGGTGGGTTACTACATGCGAAACACAAAGGTGTTCTAGCAACTTGAAGCTGACTCAGGTAAGTGACGTTTTACTATTAAGGGGATCAGACGCGTCACCAGAAATAAAAATGGTAGGGTATGGGCAAATTTCCAAATTTCCGGCAAGCAACCTGAATCTATGCATTGCTGAAATAACAACAAAACAGGTGAGCTAAGTAAGGATCATTTTATTTTAAGAGCCTCGCTGTTGTGCCGTCAGGTCTGGGGCTACTACTTGGAAGCTTGGTCGATGGCGCATGCCACGCCAGCGGCTGTGATGGCAATTGGCTTAAGAGTAGAAGACATGTTTGGTAGTAGCAGCTCCAAATAGTCACTGAAACGCAGCTCGGTAGTGAAAATTTGGGCAAAGGCTATGTAAAGTTTTTGGCACATTTCTCCAATGATAACGTATCCTCGGTTCCACTGATTAGCAGAGGTACAGTGTGTTCGTTCTTTGCGTTTACAATATTCCAGAGTTTGCTTAGGAAGGTTTCGATAATGCTTGGGAGCGTAACCTTAAAATACGTGTGTGTTGCCGCACATGTTTTTTGTTTTTCTGTGTGAAAGTTGCATTTTGTATATTTCTGCCACTCATCATGATCGATGCTTCGAGTTTACCTCCTGTAGACCCTCTTTTCCTGCTTGAGAGCCGTTTGTCATCACGGGTAAACCATGACTCGTTCTTCTTATCAATGTTTTTTGGGACACAAGATTTTTGTATTTCTTTACGCTTGTCACAAAATATAAAGCAGTTTTCATTCATTGTACGATCCTGAAACCCAGTTTCAAGATCTACGGGTAAAGTTTCTAGCAAACAGTTTATTTCCTGTATGTCCGCGGATGCGTAGTTGAAGATGTAGCGCAGTTGAACTATTTAGCATAGTGTAAATGATGCTAAGGCGCTCTGAAGCACTGTTAATCCTACGAATAGCGATTCAGTGCAGGCATAGTGTGTGGAGGATGGCAAAACATTGAGCTTAGTCGGCTGCGCTGAGAACGTTAACCATTTTTTAGTGCACACTATCGGGTGACCGTATTATAGCAACCTAAACTTGCCACAGCCAATTATCTATATTCAATTTTCTCCCATCCCAATCATTGTCCGGGACCGAACAGAATTAGTTCCAAGCTTTTAAAAATAACCGGCTACTTCACAGCCTCCTAGCTCGCGCAAATGTTTCAACAATCATTGGATATAAACCGCTTGTTTAGCGTGATAAAACACACTGCAACTCTCCGGCTAATGCTGAAAAACTCCTCCAAATTTCCTCTAACTTCTCCGTCAACTGAAAATCCCATCCAATGTTCTTTCTTCGTATTGGTTTCACTGTACCACACAACATCCCCGATACCGGGCTGCATGAAGCATACTTCTGGGCTTATTCGGGTTAACCCTATAATATCGCGCCAATTATCCGGGAGCTCCACTAATATTTCAGCAAATCTTCCCTTCATCGACGCGCTAGACAGAATTTCCTTACTTAGTGACCGAGTGGCCCGGCTGCGGAAGAAAAACGACCTCCTTCGCCGCGAAAACGCGCAGGCTTTGGACCGTCTCCATCAGGAGAGGGAGGGACACCGCGCCCATTATGTGAAGGTGGCTGCTTTCTTGCGAGTGTACGTGTGCTCCTTGAGTGCCCTATTACTTCACAATCCCGCCGCCTTGTAGGAAAGATTGCATCACAGCTCGGGGAAGCCTTCTTTAACCCAAGCTGTTAACATAAAAGTGTCGCCATCGGCAATGTCCGATCCACTGCAGCCGGTGTCTTCGGCTTTTCCTGCACTGCCTTCCAGTGAAGACGGGGTGTCTTCCAGTGTGTCTTCCTGAATGTCTTCCCCCGTCTTCCAGTGAAGACGGGGGAAGTCTTCACTTTTCCAGGTGCATTCTGTGCCTGTGCTTGACAATCAGCCTCCTACTATTGAGAAGCGCCGAAGCCGGGAATGCGTAGGTGCATCGTACACATCTAGACTCGTCGTCGTTCGGCAGCCCAACCATCCGAAACGCTATGTTAGTTTCAAAGCTCTTCCAGTCCACCACCTCCGCAGCCTTAAAGCCAATCTGTCGACCTTAGGTGGCTCACCCTTGAGCTGCCGACGACTGAAGAATAAATTTGACACGTATGCATCTTGTTATATTTATCGGCGTGAAGAGTTTTTCGAGCGCGAGAATGACCTCACTGTTTAGCCGAAAGATTGCCCCTTTAAGATGTTTTGAGGCATGTTTCGCGAAGGCATACTGCACCGTTCCGAACGCATCACATAATAAAAACAGTGATGACGAGTTTAAATCTGTTTTATCACAATTTTCGACGGGTTCGTACTAAGGCAACTGACTTCATTTGGTAATGCTCCGGGGTCTGTGTCTTGGGTTCCATTATTAGCTATTTCTCAAACTTGCTTGCGCCCTGCTATCCTCTCGAGTGACTCTTTCGTTAAATTAGCATGTAGATCGCAGTGATCGTGCCTTACAGAATAGCAGACAACCAGGGGGCAGGGTTCCTCTTGCCTTCGAGATATTTCTCCCGTGTGTGCTATGTAGTGGTATTGAGAACGAACAGGAGTCTTGATGGGTTGAAGTTCATCTCTGTAAAACTGAAAACCTTCTATTTGATACTGTTTACATTCCCCCTAGTGAATATCCTGACATGTTTAATCAGATAACGTCCTCTATTGAACAGGAGCTTATCCCTCATTGCAACCGCAAGGTCATACTCCAGACTTTAACCCTCCTGACGTTCAGTGGCGCCAGCTAACCTGTTCGGACTGTAACCACCACTTGAACAGAAGGTTAATATGTTACTAGATTTTTGGCCATTGACTTTATTGACACAGCGTAATGACATACAAAGCTGCAGCGGAAACATTATGGGCATGGGTTTTTCAAACTTCATTGGCGCAACTTTGGTGCGCTATGATTTTTCTTTAGTAATACACGACAAATGTCATCCTCCTCTGTGTATTTCGTGTTGCCTTGCTGCAATGCTCCACCGTTCTGTAAGTTCCAGCAACACGCAACCCCGCTAGACTCTACCCAGGAGAGATTACATGGGGTTGTATGGCTATTTCTTTGCTGCTTTTCATCGACAGTCATTGGCCACTCTGATGTCAATAAACCAGTTGACCGTTTTACTGCGATTGTGCTTTTGGGTATGAAGAAATACCACCCACAAATACATTCCGTAATACATCCCGAAAAGAAGTTCCTGTTCCGACATTGATTTTCTTCTGAATTGTTGAATGGCTTGAAACTCAAAGAACGTGCGCACTGAGAGCTGAAAAACTCTGGCGGGAACCAGTTCGCTTAGGGATTCCGTCGCCTACGTGCCTTATGCAAAAGATTGCACAATCATGATCATGCTTCGTACATGACGTCAGTAGAAGCTAATCAAACTCATCAACGGGAAGCCTTCTGATCTACGTCAATTTTACATCTAGTAAGGCTGAAGCATCTATTCGACTAAGGGAGTTCAGCGGCGATGAGGTTGCAGAGGTGGCCGGGTCTTTTCTCACCAGTTTCTTTTTTTGGGCTTAGTGCCGGTTGGGAAAACGGCCGCGCCCCTTTTCAACAGTGCGGTAACTCCGGTTTTTTCTGACTGGAGGACAACATCGGGCGGACCAGCATCAAGCGACTGAAACCCTCACTTTCTTGTGGTCCGGATGGTTTTGTTCACTGCCGTTCTCAAAATAATGAAAATATACTCGTTCCCATGTTCGCTTCAATAATGAAAAACTGTCTCTGGTCTAGCAATTAACCTCGCTCATACAAAATTTCTCGTTTCTTCCCTGTGTTCAAGCCAGGCTGGAAAACTGAATATATAAACTATAAGCCAATATCGCTCCTTTGTTCTGTCTCTAAAATATCCCAGTTATCTCTTTCTTGTCTTTCTGAATAAAACACGTCCTTATTCCTAATCAACATGGCTTTATTCGTGGTCCTGAACTTCCTCAAACCTATTTTGCTTCATGGAGCAGGCTGTCCCCGCATTCGTAGGTAGAAGTCAGCTTCATGTCTGTTGTGACATGAGCAAGGCCTGTAATGTGCTAAAGCACTGGCTATTGCTTGCGAAGCTCATTCTGCTAGATGCAACCGCTTATTTAGAGGCTTCTATATGTCGCTACCTCCAGGGCGATATTGGTATGTAGGTGTTATTGGTGAAACAAAATGTAGGTACAATGCAACCGGTGGTGTAACAGAGGGTTTCGTTCTTTGTCCGGTTTTTTGTCTACTTTTATTAACGATGTTGCTTCTGCAATTAAAAATTGTAGTTTTTTTGTTGTATGCTAATAATAGCATCATTTTTGGACAAGCGCGTGATGTTCAGGACTGTAAATCTCTTCAAGCTGATGTCGTGTCATTCCATTTCTGGTGCACCAAAACGACCTCATTTTGAACCCCACGAAAATGAATGTTGTCTCCTATAGTAGAAAAACTCAACAGCTGCAATACTCTTGTAAAATTGCAAGCACTGCACTACCAATGGTGACCGAAATTTGTGACTTGCGAGTACTAATTGGTTCTGCTCTGACTTTTTCTTCCCATGTTACACAAAATACCCGACGCTTTCTTTGATGTCTGGGTGCTGTTTTCAGGTATTCGAGATAGTTTAAAGGTCCTGTTTTTATTCTTAAATTTGTATTCGGCTCTCTGCTTACCTCTTCTCGGATACGGTCCGGTTGTTCCGAATATAATCTGCAAGTTCAATAGTGACCGTATGGAAAGCGTTCAAAATAAGTTCTTTTCAATCATTAAGCCCCATTTGCTTCATGTGCAAGGAGACACAAACGGCAGCATGCCTTCTCTGAAAAGTATTACTTCCCTACACTGTTGACGAATGTGAGCTGATTATTTTGTGGGGTGACTTGGTTACACGTATCAATGTGAACGTGCCGAAAAAACGCTTCCGAACATTACGAAGTTTCATAACAGATCCTATTAGTATTTGCCGCTCATTCATCTGCAGAGTACAATGAGCATAAAATGAATATCTCGATAGTCTTGATGTATTCCATATCTCTTTTTCTTTGTTCTCTAATGACTTGAAAACTGTTGTACCTTGAGTGCCTTTACAACACTCTAAACTTATGTGCCGCATTTACTTTATGCAAATCTTGTTCTTGTTTGTTTTTTCCCTTTTCCTGGTTTTGTGTTTGTTGAATTTCTGTTAGTTCGTGTGTCAGTGCTTGTAACGCTGAACTTCGTTTTTCCATTTTGAAACTTCCTTAACTTCCTAACATATTGTTACAAACCATCGTTTTATGTGTACAATTTATTCCCCTAATGTTCATTGAGTATTTGCTTGTGTATTTTCAATTTCTCACGTGCCCTAAACGTTTTGCTGGCCGAGTGCCATGGCTTCCAACACTAGGATTCCTTTTTTGCTGTTTTGCTTTCCTGTATCTCTGTAACTATTACTGTCGTGCACACGGTTTTCTTTGTTGTGGTGTCTTGACTTTAGTTTGTTTTTATGAATGTTTGCATATGGTGTACTAGTACCAAGACACTAGGGTTGTTCCTGGGCACCGAAAATAAATGTTGACTGATTGATTGATTGATTGAATATTGATTGTTTTTTATTAAATTTTTGTGTGTTGAATGCCCTTTTGTTTTTGTTACGGTGAGCAAAAGTTTTGTGGCGGCATTGCCAGTAAGAAACATGTGCTCGCTAAGTGTGTTGTGTGGCCGAGATTCGCCGACCGTCGTTGACAAGGCCCCTTGGTGCTCAAGCTGCAGGTCTTTGCACACTCGTCGTCGATGTGCTGGGTGATATTTCGTTCTTAAGTGACCAAGTGGACAGGCTGCGGGAGGAAAACAACCAGCCGCGCCTGGAAAACACGCACACTTTTGAGCGCCTCTATCAGGACAGGGAGGGACACCGCGCTCGTTATGTGAAGGTAGTTGCTTTCCTGCAAGCGGAGGTGTCTTCCTTGCGTACAGTTACTTCGCTACCCCGTTGTCTCGCAAGTGGACCGCCACAGCTCGGTGAACCTCCATTTGCAAAAGCGGTACACCACGAGTTGTCGTCATCGGTTATGTCGGCTCCACGGCAACCGGATTCGTCTGCTTCTCCTGCATGACCTACAGCTCCCTCTCCGCGTTCCACTGTACATTCTGTGCCGGTGCTCGAAGGTCAGTCTCCTACGATTGAGAAGAAGCGCAGAAGCCGGATCTGTGCTGGTGCATCGATCAAGCCCGGAATCGCCGAAGTTCGGAAACCGAAGCGCCCCAGCGCTAGGTTGGTTTCAAACCTTTCTCCGTCTACCACCTCGGCTAGTCTTAGTGCCCATCTGTCAACCTTAAGTGCCAAACTCTCAAGCTTCCGACAACTGAAGACTACATGCGACACATACGCATCGTTTTATATTTCTATAAGTGGAAATTATTTCTTTCGCTTGAACGACCCTGCCGTTTGGCCGAAACTGCATCGTTAAGGAGTTTTAGGGATTGTTTCGTGAAGTCATGCTTCACAGTTCTTTGTGCATCTCATAAAGCAATGATTGCTAGTTTGGATGTGTTTTATCAAAATGTGCGAGGTTTTCGTGCTAAAGAAACTGACTTCTTCGGTAATGTTCTGACATTTTTTTCCCTAATAGGTGCCTGCTCACTGAATATTTTCCTCAACATTATCATGTATATCCTAACAATTTTGCCTTGGGAAGCAAACAAAAGGAGGCATGTTCCTTCTCGCCGTTTACAAATCTTGTGTGCGTGCTACGTACTAATATTGAAAATGCGAATGAAACGTTTTAGGTTAAATTTATTCTCTCTAAAATTGAAAATGTCTAGTTGGTGTTTTTTTTACTTTCCTCCTCGAATAGCTCCTGACGAGCTCAGGGAGTACTCTCCTCATAGAACAGGTGCCGATTCTTTATTGCAACCGCACGAGCCTCTTCCTTGGAGGACCGTTGCTTTCAGTAGAGCCAACGCTACTGGCATTCAGTGGAGCCAGCAAGATGTTCTCACTATAACCACCACTTTGAAGAGAAAGGTAACAGGTTACTAGATCTTTCGTCTTTCACTTCCAGGCACAATGTAATCACATACAAAACTGCAGTGGAAACATTCCAGACTTCTGTGTCTCGACCTTCGATGGCGTTCTGTGTCGCACTCTGTCTTTTTGTAAAACCCGGCAGATTTCATCCTCCTTTGTGTATTTCATGCTGCGTCTTTACCGTGCTCCATAGTTCTTCAAGTTACATCAGCACGCTACCTCACTAACTTTTAGCCCGTGCACATTATGTACGGCTTTATGGATACTTGTCTTTTTTCCCCTTTTCGACAGTCATTGACCTATCTTATGCCAATAAAAAGTTGACGATTTTACAAACATTGTGCTTTTAGGTTTAAGAAATTCATCCCTCAATATTTACGAAGGCATATAAAGTTCCCCTACTTGTTGTCTTCTCCACTGCGGGACGCCTTCAAACTCAAAGGACGTGCGCACAGAAAGTGGAGGCGCTGTTGTGTGAACAAATTTGCCCTGGAATCCTTGCGCCTGCCTGCACTATGCAAATTATTGCACAAGCGTGACCGTGCTTCGTGCCTGACTCCATCGAAGACAAGCTTCTCATCAAGAGCAAGCCTTCGGGAAGTAAATTTATTATAAACCTAGTACAACTAAAAAATATAATTTTCTGCACGAATTCAGTGGGGATGACGCTGCGGATGTGGCGGACTGCTTTTCTTGTCAGTTTTCTTCTATTTTTGGCCTTCGCGGTGGTAGTGATAGCATCAACGTTCCTTGTAAGGAGTGCGGTGCCTCTGGTTCTTTGCAACTGGACGGGACGATCGTGCGGATCATCAAGAAGCGGCCAAATTCGTCGCTTTGTAGGCAAGATGGTAAACCTGCTGCCTATATAAAAACCTATTATAATGTAGGTGGTAGTTCTTTTGGTAATGTCATATTTATAACTGTACCTAGTCTGCCATGCTTCTTCGATCATGAAAAATCTCTCGTATATTCTCTGTGTTTAAGTAGGCCAAAATCTAATGTCAATAATAATAGGCCAGTGTCTTGTTTGTTGTGGCTCTAAAAGATTTGACATATCTCTTTAAATGGTTTCGTCTTTCTCACCTAAACAAGTCCTCATTCCTAGTTACCATAAATGTGAGCGTGGTCGTTCAACATCTAGGAACGTCGCATGCTGCATGAAGCAGGCAGTCCCAACAATCATAGGTAGAAGCGAGCTTGATGTTGTCTACTGTTAAAGTATGAAGGCCTTTGTTATAGTAAACCACTCATTGTTACTTTCTAAGCTCATTTTGTTAGATGTCAGCGTTTTTTTGGTGGGTCGTACACTTTGCTATCTCCAGAAGCTACATTGTTAGGTAAGTGCTGAGGGTCAGACAATATTTAGGTACAAAGCAACCAGTGGTGTGCCCCACGCTCCGTTCTAAGTTCCTTCTATTTTCCAGCTTCATTGATGATGTTGCTAATGCGATTAAAAATTCTTTATTTTTGTCATTTGCTGAAGACATTACCATAGTTAAAGACGTAGGTATTGTTCAGGACTGTAATTCTGTCCAGGCTGATATCACGTCAATCTATTGTTGCCGCTCAAAAACGGTCTAATTTTGAACCACTCAAAAACTAAAGTTGTGTCCTAGAGTAGAAAATTTAAAGAGTTGATAATTTATAAAAATGGTAATACTGCACCGCCGAGGGTGACCAAAACTCGATCCTTAGAAGTACTCTTTTGTGGTTCTCTGACTTTCCCTTCCCTTGTTACGCAAATTAACCGACAATCTTTTGGACGTCTGGTACGGTTTAAAGATATCCTAGAACGTTTAGGGACCTCTTCCTTTGATAAAATTGTATTTTATTCTATGCATAATTCTTTGTGACAACGGTTCTGTTGTTTGGAATTAAATTCGCAATTTCAACAGTGACCATAGCGAAAGAGTTCAAAAAAGGTAACTTTTATCTTGAAGCCCTAATTGCGTCATGTGCAAGCCACGCAACGCCAGCATGCCTTTTCTAAAAAGGTTCATTCTCTTTGGTGTCGCCGAATTCGAGCTGATATCATCCTTCTTTACAAGCTTCTTTATGGCAGTATTTTGTATGATAACTGAGTTACACTTATCAATTTCAACTTGCCCTACAAACTTTTTCGGAACATTTCGGGCATTTAGAACCGTTGCTTTTAGTAGACGACGCTCGCCCATCAGTAGAACACAATGTTCAAATAATAAATATTCCGGCCGTGCTCATATATACCATAGTTCTTTTTCTTTGTTCTGTAAAGACTTGAAAATGTTTTCAATTGAGGGCATTTGGGTCATTCGAAATTTACGTGCCATATTTATTATAGTAAATTATGTTCCTGTTTAAGTGTCCGTTTTCACTTTGCCTGGTTTCACGTTGCTGGAATTTCTATAGGTTGAAGTGTCAGTGCTTAGTACTGAGAACTTTTTTTTTTCGTCGAACACAAAACTATGTAAGGCACCCCCAGCGAAGCAACGAATAATGACCGAAGATGGAGCCCTACCTACCCGACAGTTACCGTACCGCGTCTCTTCACGCGAGCGCGAAGCCATACGGACTCAAGTCGACGAGATGCTCAGCGACGGCATTATACAGCCTTCGAAAAGTCCCTGGGCTGCACCGGTCGTACTGGTGAAGAAAAAAGATGGCACATTAGGGTTTTGCATTGACTACCGGCGACTGAATAAAATCACCAAAAAACGTTCACCCGATCCCTCGAATCGACGACGCCGTCGACCACCTCTGCCATGCGAAGTTCTTCTCATCGATGGATCTCAAGAGGAGCTACTGGCAAATTGAAGGAGAGGTGAGACACCGAGAGAAGACCGCATTTATAACCCCGGATGGCCTATACGAGTTCAAGGTGATGCCGTTTGGTCTGTGCACAGCACCAGCGACGTTTCAAAGAGTCATGGACACGGTGCTAGCTGGCCTGAAGTGGCACACCTTCATGAAATACCTGGACGATGCTGTGCTGTTCTCCCGGACTTTAGGAGAACACCTTACAAGATTGCAGTCTGTACTCGAGGGCATCCGTACGTCGAGGCTATTGCTGAAGTGAGAAAAATGCCGCTTTGCCTACGAGGAACTCGTGTTTTTGGGCCATGTCGTCAACACCACGGGAGCCCGGCCTGACCCGGCGAAAACTTCCGCCATAGCGAACTTCCCAAGACTGAAAGAGAAAAAGGGAATGCGGAGATTTCTCGGACTATGCGCATACTACAGGAGCTTCGTCGCAAACTTAGCCCACATTGCAGGGCCACGCACCCACTTGACGAAAGATAGAACCCCTTTCAGCTGAAAAAATGCCCAAGAAACAGCATTTCTGACCCGCAACAATGCCTGCAAAGCCCGCCTGTGCTCGTGTATTTCGACGAAAACGCCGAAAACGAAATGCACACGGACGCCAGTGATATAGGCTTGGGTGCCATCCTCGTGCAAAAGCAAAGCAGCTGTGAAAAAGTAATCGCCTAGGCCAGTCATGGTCTGTGCAAGAAAGAAAGAAATTACTCAGCCTCTGAGAAAGAGTGCCTCGCGAATATATTGGCCGTTTGGAAATTTCGCCCATACGTGTTGTGTTGTCTTGCAAATTTGAAGGACCCCTCTGGTCGTCTTGGTAGGTGGAGCTTGCGCCTGCAAGAATTCTAACTTACAGTAGCCTATAAATCCGGGAGGAAACACTCCGACGCCGACTACCTGTCCCGCGCCCCCGTCGACCCTACCCCCCCCCCCTCCACAAGACTCCGATGAAGATAGCAGTTCTTCGGAGTCGTGACTGAGAGCGATCTAGCCGCCCAACAGCGTGCCGACCCCGAGTTACGCGTCATGATCGAGTACCTGGAAGGATGCAACGTCGCCGTTCCGAGGGCCTTCAAATGAACTTAAATGCATTCAGCCCGAGAACTCCATCCTCGTGAAGAAGAATTTCAGCGCCGGAACGAGGGCGAATTACTTCCTTGTCATCCCGGAAGATCTTCGTGACGAAATTTTGGAAGCGTGCCATGACGACCCGTATTCAGGAAATCTCGGCACAGATCGCGCAATTGGGAAAATCAAGATGAAGTAGTAGTGGCCCCGCCTTGCATCCGACATCACCCACTACGCCCGGTGCTGCCTTGACTGCCAGCGACGAAAAATGCCGCCGACAAGACCCTCCGGCTTTCTCCAACAGATCGCCGTCCCGTCGAGGCCCTTTCAACAGATTGGAATGGAGCTTCTAGGCCCGTTTCCTGCGTCACAATCACAGAACAAGTGGATTGTTGTAGTGACAGACTACATAACGCGCTACCCAGATACAGCCGCTCTTCCGAGGGGGACTGCACAAGAAGTTGCAAAGTTCTTCTTGAAGCAAGTTGTGCTGCGACATGGAGCCCCTGAAGTCCTAATCAGGGACCGCGGAACGGCCTTCACTGCGGAGCTTATGCAAGGGATCTTACGCTACAGCAACACGGATCACCGAAGAACGGCGGCGTACAACCCCCAAACGAACGACTAACGGGACGTCTGAACAAGACGATCGCAGATATGCTGTCAATGTACGTCGACTTTGAACATAAGACTTGGGACGAAGTGCTCCCGTATGTCACGTTTGCGTACGACACCGCTATCCTGGAAACTACGCAATTGACGCCGTTCAAGCTTGCCTATAGAAGACTGCCGACTACGATGCTGCACGCCATGCTTCCGTATGTAGAAGACGACGACCTCAGCCCCGACGTCGAAGGATATCTTTAGCTTGCGGAGGAGACCCGCCAGCTCGCTCTAGTTCATACAACGGACCAGTAGCTGGTGGATGCCGGGCGCTACAATCGCCTACGCCAAGACGTCGAGTACCACCCAGGGGACCGTGTTTGGGTTTGGACTCCAATTCGACAACACAGACACAGTGAGAAGCTTCTGCGATGGTATTTCTGAACCTACCAGATTCTACGGCGTGTCGGCCAAGTTACTTACGAGGTGATCCCCGATGGTGATTACGGAACATCAGGACGACGAACGCGGCCCGAAGTCGTCCACGTTGTTCGCTTGAAACCTTACTATGCAAGATGGCGGACTTTTTTGTTGTTTGTTCGCGCAGTCTTTTATTTTAGCATCGGGTTGATGCACTCTTACAGGGGGGGGGTAATGCCGCGAACCATGAAAGGATTTGTTTATTTATTGTTTTTTGTTACTGCCGGGCCACGCACGGCTGTGTTTTGTGCGTTCCAAGCAAAGCGCCTCTTGCAATCTTTATTTTTATGCCGCACGGGCTATCACACTCAGATAAGCTTACTGTTTCGCCCTTAACGTCGCTATCCCAGATTAATCTTCTGTGATCTACAATGTTCTAGATGTGAATCGACGGTTCCAGAAACGCTCGCACTGAAAGATAAAAGCCTGCAGAGCAGACGCCGCATCATTCGGTTCGACGACACTCGCCGGCGGAAGTCACTTTGTTGACGGAACGGAACCAGCGAAAAAAGGATGCAAAACAGGTGAAGAGACGAGACACCACAACGCTGAGCTAGCAACTGAAATATAATAGAAGAAACCGACACACTCTGTCAATAACCAAGTCTACGCATGCGCCAACACGTAAGCGTGAAACGAATGAAAATGCTCTAGGTACCTATAACTACCTATACTATCGTATCAACACCACTCAAGTTTGAAGGAAGCCGATTTCTTTATCACTGAGGGTGTTAGACGGTGCGCTAAAGCAGTTGCCTTCCTGTTGTTGTCTTATAAAGAACGCATCCAGAATTTCCCTCTCGTTCTTAGTCCTGCCTTTTCCAAGGATCATTACACGTTAGAAACAAGCTGCGTCCGCGCAATGCAGAAAAGCCTTGTACGTCAGGCTCAAAGGGTAACTTCAGCGGGTTTCCCGCCTACAGTGCTCACGGCTATCGCTTAGTCCCTCCACCTAAAGCTTAAAAGGCAAATTCCAAGGTCACAGGGGCCAGGTGAAAAGAAGGAAAAAGGAAAGGTTGAGGTAATGCCAAATATACATAAGGTGTCGCAGAACGTAAAGAAAATTGCTTCGCGGCACGGGGTTCAAGTGGTCTTTTCCGCGTCTTGTAAACGCTCCAGACTTGGCGCGGGCATTTGAAATATGGGAAAAGAGAAACGCGCGTGTAAGCCAAACCATGGGAAGAAATTCTGTAAGTGTCAGCACAGTGTAATATTTAAAATTCCGCTGCGGTGTGGGAAGGTTTACATCGGCCAAACCAGCCGATGTATCAATGAGCGGCTGAAGGAGCACTGCGCGTGCGTTAGTTCACAAGGAGCTGTACACCTTGCCTTTCACTGTCGACAGTGCAAGTGCGTACCATTATTTGATAGTGTAACGATCCTGGGAAAAGGCAGGACTGAGAACGAGAGGGAAATTCTGGAGGCGTTATGTATAAGACAACAACATGAAGGCAACTGCATTAGCGCACCGTCTATCACCCTCACCGATAAAGAAATCAGCTTGCTTCAAACTTTGAATTGAACATGGTGTTAGAAGTGGGATTACATTCGCCAAAGCAGTGACAACAGGCGGAGGGGCGTCGCCGTGCACCTTCATGATGGAACTACTGAAGCCACCGCAGCCATTGGTGCTCTCGGGAAGTACAGCAAAGAACTGGAGCCTTTTCAAGCAGAGGTTCAGCTGTTCCTGCAGGCAACAGAGCCATCGAAAGAACCGAGGTCGGAGGCAGCCAAGACAGCACTCCTGCTCAGCGTTGCCGGAGAGGACGCTTTAGAGGTATTCAACCACTTTGCCTTCTTGGAGAACAAAAGCCAGGACGATTACGCAACTGTTACGAGCAAGTTAGAGGCGAACTTTCAACACCATCAGAATGAAGTATACGAGCGCTATGTTTTCCGGTCAATAACGCATGCGTAGGGGGAACTTTTTGAGCATTTCGCCCGGGACTTAAGGCAGATTGCACGAAGCTGCAATTTCGGAACCTTGAGTGACTTCATGGTCAGGGACCAGATTGTTTTTGGAACAGTTATTCCAGAATTGTGCTAGAAAATGCTCAAAGTTAAAGACCTCACGCTACAAAAAGCGGAAGACATTTGTAAGGCAGACGAAGTATGCGCTGAGCAAAAAAATGCCTGGGCTTCTACAGTAAATGAAGTAGCGGCGATCAAGATACACACGCAGGCCAAATGTGCAGCGTGTAAACAATGTTCCCAATGTGCCGAGGAATATAGGTTGGAACCCGAGAAAGCAATCGCACATGTTAAGGCACGCAGACAATTCAGGTGTTCCCGGTGTCATCGTTCACACGAGCGTGGAAAATGCCCTGCTTTTGGCAAAACTTGTTTTCTGTGGCGGGGCGCTAACCACTTTGCTTCCTGCTGCAAGAAAGGACCTCAAGTCAGTGAAGTACGTGACCCGCAAGATGACTTTGACGTCCTCGATGTCAACGTTGGCAGCAAAGCTGATTGGCTGATCAATGAAACAGTGTCTTCCAAACAAGTGGCTCTTAAGGTTGACACAGGCTCACAAGCCAACTTGTTGCCTCAGTCTGTGTTCCAAAGCCTAATATCGAAGTCCAGGTTAAGGGAAAGCTCATCCGTTCTGCGCTCATACAGTGGCGACGCTATCAAGCATATCGCTGTTACTACGTTACAAGTTGTCGAGAACGGCCACACCAGTTATTTCGACTTCTTCATTGTTAAGAAGAGCACCCAGGCCATCCTGGGGCTGTGGGCGAGCGAAGCTTTAGGACTGGTCTCTCGTACTGTCGACGTAGTGAATACAAGCAGCACCATCCAAGTGATGACAGAATTTCTCGAGTTGTTTTAGGGCATCGGCTGTCTAACACGCCAGTACCACATGGTTCTGCGGGAGGATGCAACACCGGTGGTCCAACCGGTACGACGGGTGCCACAGGCGCTGCTCCAGCCCTTGCGAGAGGAACTGGACCGCATGGAGCATGAAGTCATCGTGCTCAAAGTCAGCGAACCGAGGAATTGGGTGAGCCCCTTTGTTGCCGCGAGAAAAAAAGATGGTAAATTGCGTGTCTGCATTGACCGCAGGCACAGTAATAAGTGCTTAAAACGTGACCACTATCAAATGCCAAAAAGAGAGGACATTGAGGCTGATCTGGCCGGTACAAAGTTTTTCTCTCGCCTCGACGCGCACTCGGGCTTTCATCAAATTTCTCTAGATGAGGCTACTTCGAATGTGTGTACGATTCGCCCGCCGTTTGGGCGCTACCGTTTCTTAAGGCTACCTTTTGAAATAGCTTCGACACCTGATGTTTTTCAAAAAACCATGAATAAAATTTTCGACCAGGTCCCAGGAGTGCGAATATATATCGACGGTATATTGATATGTGGTATCACGAGGGAAGAGCACGATGCCCGCCTCCGCACCGCCTTGAAGTTGGCCAAGAGCGCCGGCCTAACGCTCAAAGCTTCTAAGTGCAAATTCTGTTTCACCGAAATCGACTTCTAAGGCGACGTGATAAGTCGAGGCGGGATCAGTCCTAACCCCACAATGACAACACCATTAGGCGAGATGCCGCAACCAGTTGACAAAGCCGGCGTAAACAGACTGCTAGGGGTGGTCAACTATTTTGGTAAATACATACCGCATCTGGCGCAAAGAACGACGCTCCTGCGAAGCCTCCTTAAGAAAGACACTATCTGAGAACCATGCCCGCGAATGGAAGTCTGTTTGCGCTTTACTGAGCCCTGCACCGTTGCTAGCCATTTTCGATCTTCCTAGGGAAACAAAGGTCGTCGCAGATGCTTCGAAAAACGGCATCGGTCGGCTCTCCTTCAGCGTTATGATGACAATTGGCGCCCGGTAGCCTAAGCGTCCCGCACAATGACCCAGACAGAACAACGATAAGCACAAATCGAAAAAGAGGCAATGGCGATCACTTTTGGGAGCGAGAAGTTTTTCACTTCGTATACGGCCGCAAATTCGTCATTGAGACGGTCCACAGACCGCTAATAGCAATTGCGTCTAAGGCAATTGGGGACATGCCACCCCGACTTCAGCGGTGTTTTCTGCGCTTGCTCAGATTCGATTAGGTTCTTCACTTTGTCCCAGGTAAATAGCTGTTCCTCTCTGGTATGTTATCTAGATCGTCGCCAGTGGCACCGGGCACTATGAATGCCTTCACGGAGGATGTTGACGTTCATGCAGTAAGCGTGTCTTCACACCTTGTAAGCAAGAAAATATTTGCTGGCCTAGCTGAAGCAACAGCTGGTGACCCAGGTTTAGAACTGTGCTGCGCTTCATGAGAAACGGCGAAGAACTACAAGTCTGTTTAAAACCATTCAGCTCAGAGTTGACCGAAGTTCAAGGGATTCTCCTGTAAGGAACAAAGGTCATCATCCCTAAGTCTATGACAGCTGAAATACTGGGTTGCATTCATGAAGGTCATTTAGGCATGAATAAGTGCAAAGCAAGGGCCCGTCGACTGTTATTCTGGCCCGGTCTGAATGACGACATCGAAAATCTAGTGAAAAGCTGCGCTGTTTGCCAAAAGTAGGCTTACATGCAACAAAGTGAACCGGTAGTGCTCAGGCCAACCCCAGAGCATGCCTGGTACCGAATTGGCGTTGACATCTTTATGTACACCGGGAGCTTCTACCTGTGCGTGTTTGATGCGTTTTCAAACTTTCCTGAATTCGAAAAGCACCCGGACACAACGACGGGCACCGTAATAAATAAACTTAGCTCAATCTTTTCTTGATATGGAATTCCCGTAGAAGTATGCATTGATAATGGTCCCCAGTTTGCATCCCATGAATTCTCTTTGTTTACCTCCAGATATGACTTCACGCACGTGACTTCCAGTCCAAGATTCCCGCGGTCAAACGGGCTCGCAGAAAAAGTAGTTAAAATTGTCAAAAGGAGACTGGTAAAAGGAAGGAAGACTTCTGGTTTGGTCTACTCAGCTACCGCTCGACGCCACTGGAAGAAGGCCGATCCCCAGGAGAATTGCTGCAGGGCAGGAAATTGGGCAATCGGCTTCCTGAATTCAGACCGTGCTCCGGACGCCAGGACTTCAGGCGTCAGTCCTGCCAACCGAAGTCGTCGAGAGGGAAACATCTGCCAGAACTCAACAAAGATGCAGTCGTAAGAGTTCGTGGCGATACATGGGATGACACGGCTCGTGTTTTGGGTAAGCTGGCGCCAACGTCCTATCGCGTCTTTACAGAAGACAGTCGGGTTCTTCGACGGAACCGGCAACACGTTCTCGCCACACGTGAATCTTTCCAGAGGGACGAAGCGGAAGTCTCATCTACCGACGAAGACATGTTCCAGGGAAATTCATGGTCACCATAAACGGTACAACCTGCGTCAACAAAAAGTTCACCGGAGTCGACGACGTCAACCCCAACGCTAGAACACCAACCAAGGAAGTCCACTCGGAAAAGGCGAAAACCCTGCCGCCTTGGTTACTACGGTAACTTCAACCAAGTCACGTGTATATAACTGTCAAAGTTTTAACTGGCCTACAGAGGGAGATGTATCGTGTTAGCTGCGCATGCGCCTTTTGTATCTGCGTTTCGCTTATCATTGTTTCTGTAACGCTTGGCTGTGATAATGCAGCTGCCTCACGCTATACATACCGGCCCGCTACCACAAATAAACGTTCACCTTTTTGTTGCTTCAATACCCTACACAGGCGATTGACGGCCGACTAACTTAATAGAGAACCTAGTGATCGTTCTGTACCTAACACTGCTACAATATAATAGTTAATAAAAGAAATTGATTTGGTGTAGTTTAATTGGGCAAAACGTAACTAAGACTGGAGAGAGACCGCTCGAGACAGAGCGCTCTGTCTTGTGTCGTCTCTCTCCAGTCTTCGTTCCTTTCTTGGCAATTATAGTACAGCGTGGAGTATCAACTCGACCAATTCTACATCCTAACAAATGCATTTGGCCAGATCATGTATTGAGACGAACCAAAAACCGCAGGGCAATTCGGGTAACAGGATGGATACCAAGAGGTGTGTAGATGAAGGGGAATGCCATTAACTCGATGGAGGGATGAATTCGGACCTTCGGGGGTAAGCCTTGGAATCGAGATGCGTAGAACAGGAGCGGTTGAAAGTCAATAATACAGGCATTTTTTCTGCAGTGAACCTGAGCAGGTTGATGAAATTGATGATGATGTTGATACCTACGCTCAAAAAAACCTAACTTTGAGGCACCGTGTCATATGGCGTTTATGCGCATTACCACAATGACGTGGTAACAGCGGTTTTGCACTGCAAAAAAGCTTACACATGCTTTATCTTCTCACCTTTTCCGCTCTCATGCGAGGAGTCTTTAAGCTTTCTATCTACGATTCCAGAAATTTTGCTGAGGGTGCCGCAAAAAAAACCACCTTCATATCAAAATTACTGGCAATATTCATCACCCAATCAGATATTCTGCGAACCCCAGTAACTTCGACAGGAACATCTTTCTTCCCGTAAAAAATGATCCCGCAGTGCGCGCATTTTCATCTTTACCCTGCTTATATGATTTGGCCAGCAAAAAAGAGGTTTCTATTTCAAAGTCCAACCACTATTGACCTTAGAAGCTAAGTCAAAACGCTAGTACCATTTTTTTAGATAAAACTTTATATAGCACGCACCAAAAAACGATAGGGCATCGATTCTTGGTGAATTTCATTGCTCTTAAAAAAGCCCAAGAGTGGCTTTTAAGACAGAAGGCTACTTATCCAACTCACGTGATCAGGATTCATTTGTAATCGAACATCAAGAAACTCTATTTGAATATCTTATGAGCTTATGAGTATGTATCTTATGAGTATGAGTACCGTATGAGTAACTTATGGGCAAACGTTTCAACGAAATCTAAAAAAGTATTTCTAGATATCTGAACACGTTAGTGACTAGAGAACGGAGGTAAGATAGGGTGCTTTCCTCGAGTTTTTTTGATAATTTATTGAGGATTACTAAACAGATTCCGAGATTGCTTTGGGGAGGTTATCCGCAAAGGTAGAAAATGTAGGTGCCGAGAAAATGTAGAAATGCAGTCTCCGTGTTGCGGCAGCGTTAGCATAGACGCTCTGAACGTGGAAAAGTGGAACTCGGTAAAATAAACTGACTTCACTACCCTCTAGCGTGTTTATCTTGCATAGAGTGAGGCGGGAGAGGAACAGCATAAGACCGGACTCGAGATGAGAAGGGAGGCATTTAAGTTGCAGACGCGCCATACGACTATCGTCCTTCAAAAACATATACTAAGAGAGGACATACGAGACCATTTTTAGATTTCCGACTGGACGCACATATGGTGGGGAAATTCTACAGTTTTTTACAAGACATCATAGATTCAAAACCAGAAAGCTTTCGGTTTAATAAAGGCTTCAAGACATTCCGCCTATTTTCGCAGCTAGAACAAGAAGTGTATTTCTCTTCCCTTTTATTTCATTTTTTCACTACGGGATTACAAAGCTCTCAGAAGCTGAGCGTCACGGCTGTGTGATCTAGCGGACAATTGGCTGCTCCTGCCTTGTGCAGTCAGTGCACATGTGCCGTCTCTCTCCCATTCTCGACATTTCTCGGCACCGGCACATGCGCAGCACTGCGGTCATGGGCGCGTCGGTTCACTTCAGGAGTAAAGAGCGCCGTACCTCTTTACTGGCCATTACCACATCAGGCGTGGCGTGACCCCGTTCGGCTAGGATATTGTGCCTTTGCTGCCTCCGACATTGTCTAAGAACTCAGCACGTCAGCTCGCTTACGTGAGCCGCCTCAAACCGTACCACATACGGGGTTTACGTACCGCAGCTCCACCCTCACAAGAGGCACAAGGACGATGTTTCTGCTGCTGTGGAGTTGCGTGACAGACCTCTGCCTCCTTTGATAGAAACTCGCGCTAAGCATAGCCGCATGTGCAGATAGCTGTATTATCTCTTTATCTGGATTTGTGCTGCTGGTATAGAAGTTTATGGGTTTGACACAAAAAAGGAAAACGAGGTCGGTGTTTCGGCTGGGAAGGCTGGGCGCCATCAAACTGTCTCTGCGCCGTTCACACACAATGTCCCTTTTATTAATAAACCTTGTGACTATTGATCTCTGCGTTGTCACGTAGCAATAGTTTAAAAACATTTTGTCCCCATTTGAAATGACTGTGAGAGAGTTGCAGTGTATCGTAAAATAAAATTTATGCTTTCTTGGTTTATTGGCAGTTTTATCTTTCTCTTTCTTATTACTTCGTTTTCTGCCCTACCCTAACAACTTGCGTTGTTGGGGGACTTGTTAAAATGAGAAGGAATGATTGAATTACCATAAATCAAGCAAAGATTCTTCAAATAAAATTGTTTACAAAATGCTGCATTGTCATTTCGCGTAAACCTTGGTGCCCACAAAAACGTTACAGACACCTGAATAACGGGGCAAATGCATTGCTTCAAACCCTAAGAATGATTTTTTCTCTTTAACAATATCTTTCCCTGTTCTTCTTTTATGCCACATTCCTCATCCTTGCCTAATTATGAATTTTCGTTAGGGCAAAGAAAAGACGCATCAGCGGTTGCGTCACTAGACAAGTACTCCTCGAGCTGCGGCAGGAAAAAGTAAAAACACACTCACTGTTTCATTGACCTGGAGAACACAACAATTTTTGTGTATGGCCATATTTTTATAACCGCCAACTGCTGCAATACTATGATGTTATGATGGACGTAAATGATAAACACACGCATCTTTGATAAAAAGTTTTCTTTGTGTGTTGGTATTTATTTACTTCACAGTACCTAGCAGGCACCGAAAAACATTTCGGGAGGGGAGAAAAAAAATACACAGCACAGTAAATTGGAAAGATATTGGCGCCAGGAATGAAAACTAGGAAACATCATAAATTAGGCAATGCAGTTGTGAATGAACATTTTGGTATCATTTGAGGTAGAAAATTAAAACAGAAGCAGCGCAAAATGGCGTAAAAGTTACTATTTTATCAAAACAATTTTTACACAGTTTGGAATGTGAGTAAACTACAATATCAACCTATCAAGTACAATATCAAGTAAAGTACAATACTGAAAGTAAACTACAATATCAACTTTGAAAAAGAAAGAAAAGCGAAAAAGTGTTACAAAAAAACAAGATTAAGATCTGGGAAGAACCTTTAGGAAAATAGGCTGCTGATCTCCCCATAGAATGCATCAGGGTTTGATAAGCATTTGATGGCGTTAGGAAGACTATTCCTCAAATAAATCTCACGTGCAACGAAATGTGACTTTAAGGAACGTGCCTTACGAAATATTCGCTAGAAGCGTATTTGAGTATGATGCCAAACTGACATGTGCTCAGGTGCTTCCAACCCCGCACGGGGCACCTTGAGTATTCATGGTGACGGTGAGCAGCGACACCGCGGACCCCGAGCTCCCAAACATAAGCCGTGTCCAACCGTGGCGAGGTGTTGAAAGGTGAAGGGTAGAAGCCGTAAACGGTGGCCGTCGGAGCCTTGGTCAAGCTCCGGCCGGTGGGCTCCCTGCCTGTCTACCAGGCAGGGAGCTCCGGGACCTCTTTGACTACCAGGGTAAGCTCAAAGAAGAAAGTACCCCCGTCTCCCTGTTTTCGAATGTATCATATGCCATTTTCAAAAACCCCTCCAAACGTGATCGGTCCCTGAAAAGGGGTCGCACCGAAGTATCTTTTCCTCCTTTGTCTTCGATCTCCCCCCCCCTGGGTTCCCTCGGGCGGCCCAACTCGCCTCCGCACCGCTCGCTGAGCCAGCAGCGGCTGTGGTGGCAACCACGCCTGGTGGGGATGCTGCTGCACCCACTGTCTCCTCCCCTCCACCGGCCCGAAGCACATGCGAGGGACAGAGGAGATGGAGCTCGAGGAAACCGCAGCAGTTCCCACCTCCGCCGCACCGCGACCCGGGGCGCTCCGGGGTGCGACCCGGGGCGCTCCTGACGCCCTCGGCGGTCGCGGCCAAAACGAAGGGCACTGCAAAGGGTGCCCAGTCCAAGTCTAGGGGGCCCAGTCCACTGGCCACCCCCTTGCCTTCAGATGATGACCTACACGTCGACCTCTTCCGGCATGCACCACAGCGGAAGGAACGGGCTCCGGCGTCCAGGTCAGTAGAGAGAATCTAAAAGCCCCTTCCAAGAGTACAAGCCCCGAAAGCCGACACATTACCACACACATACTCCAGTAGCTCTAAACTTCAATAATGGGAAGAGAAAATATCATGCAATGGATCTGCAGAGGCCTTCTTAAAAATCTTGATGATGTCTATGAGTTACTCCATTCCAATCAGCCAAGTGTGATGTGTCTCCAAGAGACCCATTTAAACTCCATGCACACAAATTTCTTGAATAGTTACATGGTATTTAGGAGGGATAGAGATGGTGGTGGCACATCCTCAGGCGGTGTGGCCATCATTGCCCGGAAAACCTTGGCGTGCCACACTTTCCAACTACAGACCATCCTAGAGGCTGTTGCCATTCAAACGATAATGTTTAACAGGCTTATGACACTATGTTCTCTTTACATCCGTCCTGACTTCCAACTATCGAGCACAGATTTCAAGGGTCTGGTAGATCAGTTACCCCAGCCTTTCATTCTTTTAGGCGACCTCAACGCAAATAACTCTCTTTGGGGCTCTACTCGCATGGATGCCCGAGGTCGCCTAATTGAGAAATTCTTAACATCGTCGGGAGCATGTCTTTTCAACCAAAAAAAGCCGACAATATAGGACACAACACATGTTCACAACTTGACTTGGCTATTGAATCGACAGTTCTCTTTTTATGTCTTGAGTGGGGTGTGGTCACTGATCCATATGGTAGTGACCACTTCCCCACCTCACTAACATATATAGATAACGGCCCGAGCAGTTCATCTTCCAAAAACAGGTTTAATGAAGCAATATCAAACTGGATTATATTTACAGATTCATCTAAACTACACTACACGTCCATAACACAACTACACGTTGAGCAGGCAACCCAACTACTCACGGCGAACATCCTCGACGCCACCGAAAAGTCCATTCCCCACGCCTCTGTTGCCCCGAGCAACCAGCGGAGGCCGTATTGGAATGAGTACTGTAGGCGGGCGCGAGAGGCCCAGAACAAGGCGTGGGGTATCCGTCGTCGGTACCCCACGTCGAGTAACCTCCTCTTGTTCAAACGGGCCAAGGCGTTAGGAAAACGTGTGCGTCGTGAGGCAAAACGAGAGAGTTGGCATACATTCATAATATCAAATAACTCCTACACAGACACACAGAAACTATGGACACGAATACGGACATCAAGGGACAACAAACACACGGCCTGCGTCTGGTCAGCACAACAGGGGATACACTCGAAGACCAGGCTGACACACTCGCACAACACTTCCAACACGTTTTCAGTTCAGCACACCACACAAACACTTTCATTAAACACAAACTCGTGGCCGAAAAGAAGCCTTTACAAGACAATGACAGGTCAGCCACTTCTTATAACTCTGAGTTCACACTTAATGAGCTGAGGGGTGCTCAGAGCACGTGTAAACCCTCAGCTCCAGGCCCAGACAACATTGCATATACAATGATACAGAACTTACACACAGACACTCTTGTAACACTTCTTCACCTTTTCAACAAGATATGGCTTTCGGGGCACATTCCAAAGTCTTAAAGGGATGCCATAGTTGTAGCATTCTTGAAAGAAGGGAAGGACCCATCTTCTCCCGCTAGCTATCGACCCATTGCTCTGACCAGCTGCCTGTGCAAGCTTCTCGAGAAGATGATAAACCGGAGGCTTGTGTACTTTTTGGAGTACAACGGTCTTCTCGAGAGCTGCCAGGCAGGCTTCAGGGCGGGGAGATCCACAAACAATCAACTTGTGGCACAAGAGTCATATATTAAGAATGCCTTCATTCACAAACAGTTCTGTTTAACTGTGTTTTTCGACCTAGAAAATACCTATGACACCGCTTTTTGGTATGGGATACTTACTGATCTGAAGTCATTCGGTGTTTCTGGTAATATGTTTAACACCCTTGCTAGCTATTTGTCGGAGAGAACCTTTCGCGTCAGAGTTCGTTCTGCACTGTCAAAGGTACACGTGCAAGAAAATGGCGTGCCGCAAGGCGGAGTTCTAAGCTGCACTCTCTTCATAGTAAAAATGGAAGGCACTGCCGCCTACAATATCTTAATGCATGTATGTAGATGACGTGCAGATATCTTTTAAATCATGTAATATGTCAATATGCGAACGCCAAGTCCAGCTCGGCGTCAAGAAACTTACCAGCTGGGCAGACAAGAATGTTTTTATATTGAATCCTGTAAAAAGCTCCTGCGTTGTGTTCTCTAGGAAGCGCGGGGTCTATCCGGACCCAGATATTACTCTTAATTTTGATCACAAACTCACATTTATTCCCCACATCAAGGAACTTAAAAATAAATGTCTCAAAACAATGAATATACTTAAGGTTCTCTCCCACCAATCCTATGGTTCCGACAAAAAACTCTTACTAGGGCTCTATACTGCTTTGGTTGGGTCTCGTCTAGACTATGGCAGTGTGGTATATGGGTCGGCGACTGAAACAGCGTTGCGAATGCTTGACCCAGTGCTACACTTGGGGCTACGGCTTGCGTTGGGTGCTTTTCGCACTAGCCCTGTCTAGAGTCTGTATGCCGAGTGTAATAAGTGGAGCCTTGAGAACCAACGAACGTACATGGATTTACTTTATGCTTTTAAAATTTCGTCGCTTAATAATCACCTTTTTATCCTGTCTTTAACGATACATCAACATCTTTGCTCTTTGTAAATCGCCCATCCGTTCCTCTGCCCTTTTCACTTAGAGTGAGAGAGCGAGCCTCGGATCTCAGTGCTTCGTTTCTAACAGTTTACCGCCTTGGCAAGTTCGCCCTGTGTCGTGCGACCTTTCTTTTATGAGACTTGACAAAACTCGTGTACCAGGAGCTGCAATACTGCGGCACTTTCTGTCTTTGCCGTTTAAATACACATGTGCAGAGTTTTATAGTGACGCTTTTAAAACCTCCACTATGGTGATGTGTGCTGCTCATGGTCCAAATTTCAATGCAGCCAGAACCATGAGCGTTCACACAACAATTTTTTCAGCAGAAGCGTATGGAATTTTACTGATTGTACGACACATTCTTGAAAATGAAATTCCCAATTCCATCGTCTATACAGATTCTTTGAGTGTTGTTCGCGCACTGTCATCACACAAGCCCCCCAAAAACCACATAGTTATTCTTGTATTCAACAGTATCACGTCCGTGTATGCACAAAAGCATGAGCTTGTCCTCTGCTGGGTCCCAGGACACGCTGGGATCGCTGGGAATGAGTTGGCAGACGAGAGGGCCGCTGCTGCTGCAATCAGGAACACTGTAGACATTACAACGATAACCTACACAGACGTCAAGCCACACATAAGACAACACTTGCGCAGAACATGGCAAACACACTGGGACGAACAGAGAGACAACAAACTACATGTAATAAAGCCACACTTGGGACGGTACACATCTGACTCACACAACACACAAACGGAGGTCGCCTTGGGTAGTCTACGGATAGGGCACACGCATGCAACTCACTCGTATCTGCTGACGGGATCTCCTAGACCCCAGTGCAGCAGGTGCGGAGAGGCCCTATCCGTAGTGCACTACTAACAATATGCAAGGCACTTCACACAACACGACACAAACACTTCAGAGAACTCTACAGACAACATATCCCCTACATCCATCGCTGTTTCTTGGTGACGATGCCATGGTTTCTCTGAAACTTTTCTTTGAGTATTTGTCAGACATAAAGTTTTTAAACCTCATTTCTTATCACGCATAATCAAAACTTGCCCTATGCACCAGCCATGCTCATTCTCGTTTTGTGATTTTACTTTTGTTTTTGCTGACTTTACTTTGTGTTTAAGGTTTAACCCCTCATATATGAGTATTGTTGTGGCGCTCTTTGTCCCAGTTGGGCTTGCGCCATAAACATCCAACCATCATCATCAGGTGCTTCCAAAGGCAATGGGGGTAGGGTACCTGAATTTATGTATTTGTGCACACGACAGAGCAGAACCATTGAGCAGCGAGTTTATAATTGTTCAATACATCTACTTTGTTTTCAGTAATACTAGTGGGGGCTCATGAGTTCGAAAAATAAAGCGCGGTGCTACATTTTGAATTGGTTGTATAGTTCGTAATAAACAAGCTGGATGTGGGGACCGTACAAATGAAGCCAACAAAATGTGGACGAACGAAAGTTACATAAGCTAATTTACGGACGTCAGTAGGTGCGTTACGAAAGCTCCGAAGTACGTAAACTAATGATTCTGATGCTTTGGCATAGCCTGTGGTTACATGAGACGACCATGATCAGCTAGGTGTCAAGTGTACCCCTAGGCACTTTCAAGACGTTGCCCTTTTGAAGTCAGTGGTATTGGTAGAATACGTGTGGTTGGAATTATTTCGTGTGCGAGAGAAACAAATTTTCTTGGTGTTTAAAGTGTTCATAAAACAGTGACGAAAGCTGAAAGAAACATCCGACACGGGGTTAACTCGGAACTCCGTCGTCTGTTTTTTCTACCTTCGTACCTGGTTAGTTAGCGACTTCAACACAAAGAAAAGTAGTTACCAACGAGCCCAATTGTCCGTTCTTCTGCAGAAAAAAATTATGCTACACTTAGAAAAGCTAAGGTTCATCTGCCAGGTTTTCAATCAATTAAAAATTAGTTGGGTGTTTTTGAAGTTGGATGTGATTATTAGGAGTGTTTATGGGACGATATTTATTGCGATCACCTGCAAAAAACCGCATGACAAGTGAACTGTTAATTACAGTAATTCATTTGCCACATGGCAAATGAATTATTAATTACAGTAAACTGCTGACGAAGTCAGCAGTTTACTGTAATTACCAATTCCCCTTCCCCTCTTTCCCACGTAACCTCTGGCGTACCACAAGGGTGCGTCCTCAGCCCCCTAATGTTCTTAATCTATATAAATTATCTGCCAAATAACATATCATCCTGAATGCGAATTTTCGCAGATGATTGCATAATATATCGTCCTATATCATCCCCCGACGACCAATTAACTCTACAAAGCGACCTTCACCGCATTAATGACTGGTGTAACAAAGCGTAATGTCCCTGAACATGGAAAAATGTAAAATAACCTCCTTTACGCGCAAGCAAAACGTTTACACCTTCCTCTACACTATCAATATTTCCGCACTGTCACAGGCATCTTCCTATAAGTACCTTGGTGTCCATTTCACACCCAATCTCTCCTGGTCTCACCACATCACCACCATTTGCGCGAAAGCTTCCAAGTCTTAGGATATCTACGCCGTAATTTACATAGCTGCCCCACTCACGTCCGTCAACTAGCCTATCAAACCTTTGTCCGCCCACAGCTTGAATTTGCCGCTCCTATCTGGTCCCCTTATAACATATACTTAATTAACATGCTTGAACCGATTCAGAATAGTGCAGCCCGTTTCATTTCACTAAATCATGACTATCACAGCAGCATAACGCAAATTAAAAACAACCTTTCTCTTCAACCCATGAGCACTCGTCGCGCCATTTCCCTTCTTTGCCTCTCCCACAAATACGTGTACACTAACAAACCCTTCCCACTTCACCTCGATGTTCCTTCCATTACTTCACGTAGGTTGCATAATCACTTCAGTTTCACGCGATTATAGGGGGCAACTGATGCGTTCGACTCATCTGCCCTTCCTCGCGCCATACGTTTGTAGAATGGTCTTCCAGATAACATCGCATCTGTATCAGACAATAATTCTTTCCGTCAGCTGCTGCTTACGCTTTTCGCAATAAGGTCTTACCACTGTTCGGCTCATTCTTTTTTTCTTTTTTTTTCTCCTGTCATGCCCTGTATCCCCCCTGTGTACCCCCCAAAAAATGTACACGGAGACCACAGAACTTGTCGTCTCTGTTGCACAGCTGGTGCGTTCTTATCTTTTTCTTTTCTTTTTTCAGTGTCGCATTTTGTGCCTGATTATGATTGTTGCATACTGGAAATGTTTTCGGCGTATGGGTATAGTTTATGCCTTTTTTCTGGTGATTTTTCTATTGTGTTTTCTGCAAATTATAAACTCTCATTGGTGCGCATTGGGTCGGTAAAGCAAGCTATCTTTGGTTGATGTCGACTTCTTCTACTATAATGATTGTATCGATTCACTTTGTCGCGTGTGCACTATGAAATTGTCTTTTCTTTTTTTCTTGTTATCGTCTGCTAACTTCAACTTATATTGCAAACCTCGTCGCAATTCATTGTGCTGCTATGCTTTGTAACGCGTGAATCAATTGTGTATGATCTGTAACACATCACCAATTACCCCCCTTACTCAATGCCCTGTAAAGGGGCCTGTAAATAATTTTAAACAAATAAATAAATAAAATATTTTAGGTAAGTCATTAGGTAAATTAAAAGAGCGAATGGCTCAGAGCATTACCTTGAGGTGTGCCCGATGACACGTCAGTGAAGGGGGAGGTGAAGCAATTCTGTATTTTAAATTGCTGGCGTAAGTATAAGCAGTTTTGGAGCCACGATAGTGTAACGAATTCTAATGAAAGTGACGATAATTTAGAGATGAGGCGATGGGCGACGCTGTGAGAAACCTTAGAGTAGTCTAACAAAATGCTTTTCGTTCGTAGATTGGCATCCATGTTTAGGTGCAAGAAAGTCATGACTTCCCATAGTTGATGGTCACAAGAGAAGATTTTAGACTCGAGGAAATTGTGATTGTTGGAGGCACTGATATGCTCGAGAAGCTTGCAACAAATGCAATTCAAGGAAAGAAGACGATAGTTATCGGAGGAAGTTTTATCACCACTTTTAAAGACACAAACCCCTTTTGCAATTTTTCAGTCAATAGGTAGCTGTCCGGAAGACAAACATTGTCAAAAGTTGTGAAAAAAAATATCACTTGAAATGAATAGCGCTTTTTAACACTTTACAAATACTACCATCTATTCTAGCGGAAGTTGAGGTTTTGCGATTGGTAATTACTGATGCGAGTTTATGAACTACGATTTCAATGCGTTCCATTAGACACCAGTCGAAATCTCTGACTATGGGAATGTTGGAACAATCTTCCCGCGGGAAATGCAGATGCCAAATACGTATTTATTGCTGAAGTACACTCTTAAATTCAAAGAGGCATTTCATTGTGGCGTTGCGCTGCTGAGCACGAGGTCGCGGGTTCGATTCCCGGCCGCGGCGGCCGCTTTTCTGATGGAGGCGAAAAGCAAAAACGCCCGTGTGTACGAGATTTCGTTGCACGTTAAAGATCCCCTGGTGGTCAAAATTGATCCGGAGCCCTCCACTACGGCGCGCCTCATCGCCTGCGTTGCGTCGGCGCGTTAAACCCTGCAATCAAATAAAAAAATCAAATCATTTCATTGTCCCCATATAAACAAAAAGGTATTATTGGTTTTACGAGGTGCATTCTGTCACAAAATGGCCTCGGTTTAGATTTGAGAAGTGAAGCAACCAGCAACAAAAATATTTGTTCGTAGCCGTTGTAATAGCAGACGTGTAGGTAATCAGGCAATGTTGATATTTAGCCAAAGAGCTGGAGCCAGAAGCCCGCTTTGTGTTTAAAGATAAGCGTGTGTCTTTGTTCCTTAAACGTTTAAGATGCCTATTAAACCATGGGTTCGTTTTATCATTAGTGTTTGAGATTAGAGAAAAATAGTTATCAATCAGCGCTGACATTTTGCTCTTCAAACGCATCCACTTTCCATGAAGATGTCGGCAAAAAAAAAAAAAAACAGGTAAAAACAGTTTACAAAACTCGTAGTATTACAACCCCTAGTGGATCATAAATAGTTTAGAAAAAATTAAAGTTATCTTCAGGCTGATAAATTCAAGTGACGTGCGGCAAGACGACAATAGCTTTGGCGGTCAAATAGGGCGTAACAAAGTCGCAATAATGAATAACATTAGAAAATTCACAACTCTGCGCTGCAGTACTAGTACTGTTATGAAGTTGTTCAAAGAACAACTTGGAAAAATCCGCTGGATGGTACCACACACCTACCAACATTCTACAGGGGCGTTAAGCATGCCACCCCAGTAATTTTGAGTCCCCTGTTAGTATTCACACCGAATGAAGGTATTGTTTTTGTAGTAACTCTCCACCCGCCCTTTATTCTGCGCAGTTGTGTCGATAAACATTGTGTCATTATGAAACATTGCACTGCTATCTATTTCTGGTTATAAATACGTTTCTGTTAGTGCGAGGACGTCTGTTTCACTACCATCTATTAGTAGAGAGTGTGCTCACGATTTGGCATTGGAGTTCGATTCTCAGTGTAGGATAGTGTTACTGACGCTGCTAGATCAGATCTTTGCGGCTGATTTGGAAAACAAGTTCATGAACATTTGTTTAGGTATATTGACAATTTTACCACAATGTTGGAAGCAGGGTAGCATAAAAATGGTTTTTTATCTATGCATACGTTATCGACTGCAAACGTGAACGGACTTTTTTCGCGATTTGGCAAACTCGATCAGCCTTTTTCTCGCTTGCGCGTAGCTAATAAAAATCTTCACCAATGGGTAATGCCGATCCTTGGAGCTGGTGTGCCGAACCAAGAATGTGTTGCTCATGTTTGAAACAAGTTAGCTTAGCTATTATGGGCCTTTGTCTTTCGATGGAAGTTTTACCCAGCCTTTGATCACGCTGAAATTGAGCAGGGGTTTTGGCAATGAGTACTGTGTCTGCGCAGAATTTAATCATTTTTCTCTCAGATCTGTTCCGGTCCTCTTTTTTTTCTTCTTCAATACGGAAAAAATTACAGGGAACCATGAGTAGGATGCGGAGCGTCATGGGGTTCCGTTATGTTAGCCAAATTTGGTGGAAATCTAGTTAACCCCGTAATGCTTATATATCCTACTCATAGTTCCCTTCGGGAAGATGGGTGTAATTTTTCTTATTGCATGCGTATATACGCGAGTCAGAAGAGATTGAAGTGGTATCTAAAGGTCTTTATTTAGGTTTGCTCGTCTTCAAACTTTGCTTTGCTCGTCTTCAAACTCGGCTTCAAACTATGACGGCCACTGAAGTGCACAGTCAGTGGATCTCGTAGCAGCGGTTGTATGCAGTCGCCGCCGTTACAGTTGGCAAAGACGAGATCGATACACGTTCCGTGGATTGTATTTGTGTGTAATTGCTGTTAGTGTTTGCGCTGATGTTCTGACTTAATTGCGTCAGCACACTCACTGACGGGGCTGTTGCTTCCATCCTACTTCATCTGAAGAATCACGGGTTCAAGCGCAAGCACAACCGGAGTTGTTGTTGTTGTTGTGGTTCCTCTTCCATAGCACATACTCACATGAGGGATTGGCCAAGAAAAAGTGGTGTGCGGACGCCGGACCACCACCGACGCCGCGGGACATACCCCCGAGCATAGGACGTGGGGGATTGGCAAAGAAACGGTGGTGTGCGGACGCCGGACCACCGCCGACGCCGCGGGAAATACCCCGAGCATAAGACTCTCCGGCTGTAAAAACGGCATATTATAACGTCGTAGCCTATACGGAGACTCTTCGCACGTAGACTGGTTACTATAAAGTTGGTTGTTTATGGTAGAAAAAACATCGTCAGGACAGCTAGATGGGGTCGGATTGAAAGAGCCGAGGCATGATCCAAGAGTATCTACACTATCAATTAGTTGTTGTATTTGAGAATCAGTTGCTTTTTGCTTTTGTGTTACTGCAGAAATTGGAAATTTCTATACCTTTTAGTTCCATCAATAATATTTCTTGCCCTCCTACCATTCGGCGAAGACTGTTTAAAAGGGAATGAAGTAATTCATTTCCTATGACATTGGTAGAATTAGGCGGGTGATTGCCATTGGCCATATCAGGCCTCGGGTTAGGCTCAACGTAACCTTTGAACACGAGAAGTAGACGGAGTAAAGCAGCACATACACATTATCGGAAAAGAAACACTCGCTAGGCTGCCTGAGACACTTCGGTAGGGCATGACACCGCAATAAAATACCCATTGCTACTCTTACAACAACAGGCTTGATTCAAGTAACTAAGCTGGATGAAGGGAGCGCCTTTTTCCTACCAGTGTTGTGCTCGAAGGGGGGAGCGGCAACTTGGCACTAATATCCCACGCCGATTTCATTTGGGTGCGTTGAAGTGACCAAGCAGTGTGGCCAGCCCATAGCTGCATTGACCCATTTTTGGCCAATTTTTGCCGAACGGTTATAGGGTTGTTGTCCAGTTTTGGCCATAGCGGTTGATCACAATGTCAGGAGGCCAATAAGGGAAGGCACACAGCAGGATGACTTGCAATATTGCATATGGTAATTGCGCCATTGCCGTAGTGGCGTGGGGCCCGAATGCTAGAGTAGCAGTGGCACACTTGTAACCCGTGCCAACTCCATTTGGGAGTGTACACAGTACAATTAAACGACGTTTTAAAGAAAGGAACTTTCTGAAGGTGGGCGCTACTTTTCACAGTCACAAATAAAATGCTACCGATTCTGTAACAGCAACTACCCTACTGAGTCCTCAAGAGCACCGATGAATTCATGTCAGTAAAGAACACCGTCATTCCTAATGCCGATAATACGATGAAAAGTTTGAATAAATTTAATAGCTGTGCGTGAATCTTTACGATGCCAATAGAACAATTTACGTGCTTGCAAAACATGTGTAATGAATGTATGATTTGGGAAGATAAGTGGTTGCCTGAATTGAACAAAAAGCTTTCATATTTAAAACACATCTGGGGCTGAAAGCTGCTGTTTTCCTGCAAAAACCTTTCAGAAATTAAAAAAAGGCTTTTCAATGCCAAAACATTTTTTTTGTGGAAAGCGATTAGAGGGTGTCGTGAGCATTATAAAACTAGTTGCAATTGCTCTTTAAGGTAACCATGAGGTCTTACTTTAAATTACCTTTGTTGTGCTTATCGTCAATATATATATATATATATATATATATATATATATATATATATATATATATATATATATATATATATATATACCGAGATCATGAGGTTCGATGGGCCAGTATAAAAATAGTGAAAGAAGTCGACTGACACGTTTCCCGTTTTTGTTGCCAACAGTTTCGGAGTTAGAAACTCCTTCTTCAGGGCTGTATTTTAATTTCTCACATTGCGCCTTTATACAAAAACTTCTGTGAGGGAGGGTTACTTCCCTCATCCCCACAGGAGAGGTCGCGGGTGAGGGGTGTTTCAAACAGTTTGAGCAAGTGAGGCATTCCGATTGGCTAGAAAGGTGGAAGGTATATATATATATATATATATATATATATATATATATATATATATATATATACTAGCGGTCGTACCCGGCGGTGCCCATGTGGGCCATTATAATAAGGACAGCAATTGGTATTTGTCAGTCGCCATATTAGGCTACTTCATTGGGAAGTGGTGCACACTCGGGAGCACCTCCCTGCTGTCAGTACATATGCTCCTACTTCAGGTGCGTCGTGGTAATGTGAAACGAATGATACTCGTGTTTTACTCCAACTCTTTCTAAACAAATTGCACCAAGATGGCGCGTTTGAGCGAATGAGTCAGTGCGTGAAAAAGGTTTTATTTAGCCAGCGAAGTGGGAGTGGGTCCCAATTTCAGAAAGCCATGTTTTGAGTGGGCAGCCTTCGCTCTGGAGGAAGTATTGTCGGGACATCCAGATCGCTGTTAGTCACCAGGTTATCCCACAGCTGAAAGTTTGGAAAAGTGTATGGAAGAAGGAGGAGCTTGGTTTGCTTTCGCTCTTAATATGATTTGAGGAAGAGTCCAGCTTGCAACCATAACTTGAATTCGGCAGGAGATTGCGCTGGGAACACTTGATGGAGGCCGGCTGGGTGAGGGGTATTCTTCCTCGTAGGAAGCGCTATCTCAGAAGATATGAACGATGCTCATCGGGACAGTTTTATCATAAGTAACATGGGCTTCCTGCGGGAGCCGCGAGGTTGCAGGAAGTCCCAGCAGATACCGAGGGCTAACCTTTGCGCTTTTTACTGGTACATCTTCTCTTTTACATTTATAATATATGACAGCTGCTCCTACGCGAGACGCGTAGCTGCCGAAGGGGTCTACAGATGGCGACCGCTAAGCGAACGCGGGAAAACTCAACTAAATTTTACGTCCAAAAGAATGCAGATTAAAAAATCTCGCTGGCCTTCTTATCCGCATGTTGGGACAAAATCCTAAAAATTGTTTTTGGGCAAATTAATGCGCAGCATCTTCAAGAAAGAACGAATGGGAGATATCAACCGGCTGGGTGGTTATTTGCGGAAGTGTAAAAGCACAGTGTTTTCCCGAAATCCCGCTTGCCTCTATTGGGAGGGTGTCATTGAGAAGTCTTGTATAACAGTGTTGAGATGCGTGAGTAAGTTGCCTATCCCCAACGAAAATCAGTTCGATATCTGAGATGTGGGGCGGTAAAAATATAATAACTGAAAAAGTATTTTACCGCTTTTCACTCTTGCCATGGTGGAATTTTTAAAATTATAAGAAACATTTACCTCCAACACCGTAATCAGAATGTGCCCTTGCAATCTGTAGCCGTTTGAAAAAGCAGTTTGGCTAGACGTGTACATAACCTGTGAGGCCTTTTTGGCTCATCAGCCGTGTCATTTGTAAAAACCAATTTGACCCTTTTAGCGGCGTCGCATAGCGAAATTCTTCAAAACGGTTCCGTGCATTTGTATGAGTAACATATTGTAGCAAAAATCAGTTGCATTACTGAATCGATGAAAGATTTATTTGAGAATCTTTGGGAACAGCGTTTTAGTTCCGGAATGCGTAATCACCTCGCTGGTATAGGTTAGGGCGAAATCCAAAAACTACTTTTTAGGTGTTCCTAAGGGCTACTTATATCAGCAAAAAGCGCTTCGATATGTGAATGGGTGACCGAGAAAATCACGAGTTCGCGAAACCACAATGTCGCCCTTTTCTTCGGTTAGGACGGCAATTTCTGAAAAAACCCGCCTTAGAGAGCACCTACTCAATGACGCAAATAAACTCGTGAAATTTCAAGTCTCTAGGACTAACAGTTTTGGCTTGGCGTTGATGAGTCAGTCAGTCAGTCAGTCAGTCGGGCAAAGGTTGACTACGACGACCAGCGCGAGGCCGTCCAGCAGACGTTGGTGGCCCTCGAGCGAAAAAGGCCAAAAGCACAGCCCTGCGAAGGGGCGGTGCGAGTAGCAAGCTGAAGCCGAGCGGCCCGCCAACGTGACGTTTAGGCCGCGTCACAACTTGCCGGAAATTAAGATGTTGTTTCTCTCTCTCTCTCTATAGGTATAGATGACACCTGCTCCTACGGGAGACGCGTAGTTGCCGAATGTGTCGACAGATGGCGACCGCTAAGGAAACGCGGGAAAACTCAACTGAATTTTACGTACAAAAGAATGCAGAATAAAAAATCTCGCTGGCCTTCTTATCCGCATGTTAGGGCAAAATTCTGAAAGTGGTTTTTGGGCAATTAAATGGGCAGCATTTTTAAGAAAAAACGAATGGGAGATATCAACCGGCTGAATAGTTATTTGCGAAAGTGTGAAAGCACAGTGTTTTCCCGAAATCCCGCTTGCCTCTATTGGGAGTGTGCCATTGAAAAGTCTTGTATAACAGTGTTGAGATGCGTGAACAGAAGGCCGCGTATTTTTTGTGGGAGCGGTTACTTCCGAATACCATTTTCAGCGGTGTAGCATGTCTAGTTCTGAATAAAAGAACTAACAAGAGAAAAAGATATCACAGTTGAAATAAAGAAAAAAAGTGACTTTGGGTGGTCATGCAGTGAGGCGTGCCGACAACCGGTTGACGATTAGGCTAACACTGTGAATACCAAGAGACGGGTATAGTTAACGGGAAGGCCAGTAATACGTTGAAGGGATGAAATAAGGAAATCCGGGCGTAAACTGCGAATTCGAGCAGCGTAGGAAAGGACCAGTTGGATGACAATGAGAGAGGCTTTCGCCCTGCGGTGGACGGGAGTACGCTGACGACGACTACGACGACGACGATGATGATGATGGCCACAATGTGCGCCTCACCGCCCAACCATATATTAGGCAGTAAATTGCTTCACTATCATAACAACAGAGTTTTATAAGTCTGATGTTACGACTACACAGGTTTCTTGCACACAAAACATGACTTCACGCAACAAAGAGCTTACACGCACTCCGAACGCACACGCTACACGATGAGACAAGCTGTGGCCGACCAAAACAATCGCCAATTCAGGTGAACAGTCCTTGCTTCACGGCAACCCTACGAAAACCGACTAGACATGCTACATCGCTGAAAATGGTATTCGGAAGTGACCGCTTTCACAAAACATACGCGGCCTTCGGTTCATTCAACTTACAACCAACGGTGGACCACTGTTACGGAGCAAATACACATTTCTCCGTAAGTGACCGCTCAAGCATGCGCAGGATCTCGCAAAGCCAGAACCAACAAGCCAAAACTTACCTTACAAAGGCGTAATAACTCGTCCAATGTACGTCCCCTCGTACGAATCTAGACAACACAAACATTTAGTCCTTCCTGCGTCGCGTTTCCTGGGTGGAATTACGAAGTTTTTTTGGCATACCTGGCATACCGGGAAGCAACATAAAGAGACACCGACGCTACATTTCTTCGAAACGAGCAGGTATATACTCGACTTTCCGCTGGCGCCTACGATAAAGACGGCTCTCATGATGCACGGACCAACATGGCGCCGCACTACTGTCGTTATATAAGGCATGGAGGAGAAAAAATTTCATAAATGTCTTGACTGGCGACCCTGCCGTGGAGGAGGCCGAAAAAAATGGCAGAGCTACCACGGGACTTTTGTGCTGGCCAAATGGCCAGTGGCGCTTCGTGTAAAAAGTTAATAGTAGAACAAGGAGGAGGGAAGGACCCACGATGTTCATCTCTTGCTGTGGTCACAGCAAATGCAATAACAACATTTTTGATGTGGAGTAATTTTTTTAATCCGCCTTATCAGGGTAATGGGCCCTTTTTCTTTTGCAATGCTCTAAAACTCTCAATTTTAATAGACAGCATAAAGGTAGCAGTTAGGTAGTCAAGACGAACTATAAATGGATGGTTTCACATTTTATGGAAACCAAACCTTTGGGGTTAAATGCGGCACTACAAATGCCACGCGGGAAAAAATTTGCGTCCGCCCGCAACCTTCTCCCACGTGCCCTAGCTTCTGCCCTCTGTCATCACGAAGTAAGGACACTATTTGAAAGATTGGTAAATTAGTAAAGCGCAGTGAAACAGCACGTTCCAGGAAACGTGAAAAATTATCTACCATTAAAAGCGCCGGAGTGTATATAATCAGTTAATCACACTAGGGAACAAAATGCCTACAGTGCAAAAAGAAACTAGGCCAAGGAATCGAAGCGATGCGTGCTACCCACCGTAGACCACTCATGCTATTGTTTTGTTGTGACTGCGTATTTTCACGCACGTTTGGATGCGTGTTTAAGAACAAGATACGCGCGAACGTCTAGCTACAAGGATGGTGTCATGGCAGTGCCTACAAGAATTCCGATTAGGCAATAGGGAAGGCAAAATTAGTCTCCCTGATTTTGAATGGAGACATACCCAAACGAACGCGGAAAGTGAGTACGAGGCCAATAGGTAGGAACCTAAATTAATCAGTTGCCAATAAGATACACGTCTCAGAGTGAGGGAGCGAAATAACGTGGGTATAATAGGCTAATTATTTCGCAAAATGACACAAAAGAAAATGAACCATGGAGACAACCGGCCGGCTGCGCATACTACCGTTGGGCACAATACTATTGAACTCAATGCAAAAGTCACGTAACGTTCATAAATTATTGTTTTATGGCCAGAAAACCAAAATAATTTCAGTAGAATACGTTGCTTCCAAACGCCTATGGGTTGATTTTACCACGGTATCCCAAATAATATGCAATATTTACCCACTTGCTGAAAACCAGAAGGATAAAACTTATTACACACCGGAACTACTACCAGTCATAAAAATTGTTGCAATTTTAGGTTACTTTTTATTAGGATAGTTATAACCTAAACGAACCAAATATTGCTTATAAATAAGTCATATTCTCTCAACATCCCATCACTTAGTAAAACGTTACCACCATCACATTTTGATAGAAAAGAACTGACCCAGAGCTGGAGAAATCGAAATCTTGGCATTCAGATACAGCAAATTTACATAAACACTCAATTATTGTCTACAAAATGAACACTCTCAGGTAGCTTGCGCTGTGTATTATATTTTTCGGAGAGGATAGAAGAGTTTATTTTTTACACGGAATTTTATTTTCGTTGAAGAGTTCTGAAAATGTTCAGGGAACTTTCCTGGGTATTTTTGGTAAAATGTATCAAGTCACCAAACAAGAAAACGACTGCCGCTAATATATAGGCTGTTTATGAAGGCATCATTTCTGAGACAATTACTCACACACTTAATCTCTTACAATGACGCACCGTATTATTAAGCCCTGGTGTTATGGTTACTTAATACGAAGATAGATGGTCATTCAGACGGTCGACGTCAGCAAATTTCTGGTGTTGTATGTATTATGATTTTTTTGTAGTTTTTGCTGATAAAAGGCACCTGTGCCAAGCTGATGTAGTAAACGTGAATAGCTATATCTTACACTAACTATGAGATCATTTAGCGTCGTTCGTGAATGGCCCCGGTTCGCTTTGGTTGGAGATTTGGTTTGAGTAGAAATGAATGTTGAAGAGTCAAGATATATATATATATATATATATTACAATATATATTAATATATTTATATATATATATATATATATATATATATATATATATACATTAATATATATATATCTATTTAAATCTTTCTCTGCTTGCGAAAAAGTAAGTCTGAGTTTATTTGTTTAGACAGTGCCAGCTTATTTGTGAAGAAGTTTACTTCCGTGCTCATGATTTATGTTCAAGAAAGGAACGTTATCTTGTGAAGAGTTACTTTATTTTTGTGATCATTCAAGAGTATTTAAGCACAAGAGAAATATTATCTAATCATTGTCCGGTCCTTCCTTAGGTCTCGAGTAAATTTGTTGTATTTCTTTTTTCTGTTTACTTTTTGGATGGTTCTTGCTGGTTTGAAACAAAACCAAATTTTATATGAGGCCCTCACTTACGCTACACTTTTGGCTTTTATGCAGTGGTGAACACAGTGAAACCGACTTCACCGACTCGGTGTCTGTATCGCGGACTCGGTCTCTGTGCTGCCACCACACGCTTGAACGCACGTGAACTGGCAAACCGAAGAACCCACAAGAAATTACAGCACAAACCACGTAGTTTAGAAAGACGCTTTCGTAGCTACTGAAGATTTATAAAATATTTTGTCCTAGACACAATGAAAACTGCTTAGATGTTGCCAACAATATCATCGAATGAATTTGTAACAGTGAGCTATTGTATTCAAGAGGACTGTGATTTGGGCGAGTTGGTGAATGTTCATGATTAACAATCCAGCGCGCGAAAACACGGCACAAAAAAGAACGAGAGTTAGACAGGACGCGCGCTGTTTTCGCGCGCTGGATTGTTAATCATGAGCTATTGTATTCAACAAACATTATCATGTTGTGTGTGCAGAGAAAAATATCTTTAAAATTTATGATTTTTAGGTGATTTTTTTGTGGTTCCACCAAGCGTGATATAAAAGTTTGTAGGTAGTTCTGCCTACCGAGGGGGGTTCAGGCAACGGCCTCGTCAAAACATCACGCACAGAACATTGCAAGAGGAACAATTGCGCTTTACTGAAGCAGTGGAAAATGAAATATAAATGGAACAGGGGATACAATCAACCACGCACATAACGAAAGCACTTCAGGGTCCCAGGGCTTACGGTACGGCGGGACGAACGGCGGGCCTTGCTGACGTGCGTCTTCTTCGAGGTGGCTGACGGCGGTGGCTTCTCTCTTGTCACCGGCGGCGCTCCCGGCCGGCAACTCCCCCCGCTACCAAGCGCCGCTGCCCTTATCTAGCGTGCCCAAAGATGTGCCACGCCCCCCCTCCATCGCACAGTCTTTCTGCCGTGTGTTCCCAGATGGCAGGAGAGGTGGCGCGCGGCAGTTTGAAACGGCCTAACGTGGGCGCTCACAGGGGAGAATCCCCACACTTCCCCCCCCCCTTGGAAAAAAAAAGTTCTTGGTTCTTTGCTACACGAAGAGAGAGAGAAAAAAAATAAACGAAAGAAAAGGGAGAGAAAAAAATGTCCGAGACTCGTTTACACACAGTCCTCGGAGTCCAGGATTGCGTCCATTGCTTGGCGCCGCTGGTCTGGGCGCAACCGCCGCAACATTGCCAAGGATTCTTCCAGGGCGTCCTGGCTGTTGTTGCCCTCCGGGCGGTTGGCGCGCAAGGCTCTTGAACGTTCTCTGTGGAGAGCCCCGGCACGGTGGTGACGCCAGCTGATTTCCGGCACTTGGCACACTTCACACAGCGCAGCCAGTTCTTCCTGGGTGACGTTCTGCGATTGTGAGCCCCTGAAAGGGGGCCGGGACGGAGGTGCGCGGCGTGCCGACGAGCACTTGAGGCTGGTCGGACCACTCGAGACGAGAGTGCCAGCCCACCGGGTGGCCCGAAGGTGACAGCACCGTCCACGTGGCCACCTCTTCCGTAGGTCGTGCTGGACGGTACGGTGGCGGGAACGGGCGGCGCCGTGAACCCTGGGTCGGGGCCGAGCGTTCGGATTGCCGACGGTGGTAGGGGTGGGCCCGACTGCTGTTCCGAGACATCTTCTGCAGGCAAAAGCAAAGAAAACACAAATGAGCCAGTAGTTAGTGACGCATGCGCAGATTGTATCGTGGTGACGGGGAATACTGATGTGTCGCGCGCTTTCCGCGGCACTCTTCTCGCTGATTCCCGTTGGCTGTATCCTCGCGCAAAAATACCGCTTTAGTTCGGACACGTGCACCGGACCGTACGATGCACCTGTGGAAGAGTTTTTCAGCACATACGACAGGTTAGACTTACCCACCACGGTGTACGGGCCATCCCACCTGTGTGCAAGTGAGGCGGTGAAGCCCTTCGACGCATCACTAAGTGGATGTGTTCGCTTCAACACAAGATCACCCATGGAAAATTGTACGTCCCGTCGGCGCTTGTCGTACTGGGACGTCTGGTCGAGTCGGGAGATGTCGAGATGTTCGCGGGCCTCCCGGACGGACTCTGTTAGCCGCTTGCGAAGGTCAGCCGCGAATGTCGCGGGGGATTTATCAGTGGGATTCTGCGTGGGTTGGAGCGAACTGTCGAGAGGAAACTTGAGGTCTCTGCCAAAATTCAGTTGCGCTGCCGTGAAACCGGTAGATCTGTTAATCGTTGTCCGCGTTGCGAAGCCCGTCTCGGGAAGCTTGTTGTCCCAGTCCTTGTGACGGCCAGTGTGAGCAGTGAGCATCGATTTAAGGTTTCGGTTGACCCGTTCCGTAATGTTCGCTTGCGGGTGGTAAGCCGAGGTGCGGGTGTGACGTATTCCCAAGGCGTGGCAAGAATCTCGGAAAACCTTACTGGTGAAATACGTCGCGTTGTCCGTGATTAACTGCGAGGGGAAACCAAACCTCGTGAACACTTCCAGGAGGCATTCCCACACCTTTTGAGAGGTTAGCTTCCGCAAAGGAAACAACTCGACCCACTTTGAGAAGTGGTCTGTAATTACCAACAAGAACTGGTTGCCTCGAGGACTTCGAGGAAACGGCCCCATCACGTCGCATGCAACGATTTGCCACGGCGAGGTGCTATGGACGGATGTCATTGTTCCAAGCGGAAGGCCTCCACGTGGTTTGGTCTTCTGGCATATGGGGCAGGAGCGAGCGTACCGAAGTACATCTTGTCGCATTCCCGGCCAAGTTGCTGTGCGACATAACTTTTCATAGGTTTTTTGCCCAGACGAGTGACCCGCCAGAGCGGAGTCATGGTAGTAGCCGATGAACGACTTACGCAACTTGCGGGGAACGACGACTCGGAAAGGAGTTTGTGTTGAGTCGTCGTCTGCCTGGGGAATGTATCGCAGCAGAATACCATGATTTCCAAGCAAGTAGCTGTCAACCTCGTCGTTCCGGGAAGCTTCTGGAGAGTCTGTTGTCGAGAGCTTGTCGATGACTTTGCGACATAGACCATCGCTCCGCTGTGCCGCAACCAAGTCCTGCTGGCTCACCAACGATCCCCAACGGTCGTTCGTGGGGGCCTGCACTGCTGCAACCACCATACTTTCTTCGTTTTCCACCTGTGTATCAGTAAAAAGGGGAGCGCGTGACAGCGCGTCAGCAACTGTATTAGTGGTGCCTTTCTTGTATTCGATGGAGTAGTCATAACGTTGCAGCGCGAGTGCCCAACGAGCGAGTCGTCCTGCTGGGTTTTGAAGCCTCTGAAGCCAGGAGAGAGCTTGGTGGTCAGTCTGAATGGTGAAGCATGCTCCGTCTAGAAACATGTCAAATTTTTTCAGCTCGAACACAATCGCTAGGCATTCCTTTTCGGTGACGGAATAATTGCGTTCGGCTGGCGTCAGAGTGTGACTGGCGAAAGCCACTGGTCTCAACACTTGATCCCACTCTTGCAGAAGTACCGCCCCCAAGCCGAATTCACTGGCGTCTGTTTGTACCACAAACGGCTTGTTTAGGTCAGGGAGTTGCAAAGACGCATTTTCTGCTAATGCTGTCAGCAAGGTTTGAAAAGCGGTCTGTTGTTCGGACGCCCAACACCACTTCTTGCCTTTGCGAAGTAGTTCATTGAGCGGTACAGAGATGTTCGCGCACTGGGGAATGAACTGGCGATAAAACGCAATCATGCCAAGAAACCGTTGCAAGCTTTTGACGTCGCTCGGCGGCGGGTATTGGAGTATGGCTTGCAGTTTCTCTGGATTTGGTCGCAGAACGCCCTTGTCAACAACAAATCCGAGTAAGTTGATTTTTTCCCCGGCCAGCTGTACTTTGCCGGGATGTATAGTCAGCCCGGCTGCGCGCATGCGCTGTAGCACTATCTGCAAATGTTCCACATGTTCCTCGAACGAGCGTGAAAAGACAGTGACGTCGTCGAGATAACACAAAGCGAATTCGTGTTTCGCGTCACCCAGAACAATGTCCATCATCCTTTGATATGAACTGGGGCTATTGCTTAGACCGAAAGGCATACGCACGAATTCAAACAACCCTCGGTGACATGTAAACGCGGTCTTCGGTACATCGTCTGGGTGCATTTCTATTTGTAAATAGCCACGTGAACAATCCAAGGTCGTGAAATACTTCGCGCCTGCCACGGCATACGTTATTTCGGTCACCGACGGGAACGGATAGGCATCTCGTTCCGTCATGGCATTCAGTTTTCGGTAGTCGACACAGATTCGCATAGATCCATCTTTCTTACCGACTGGGACGACGGGGAACGCCCAAGGACTCTTTGATGGACGAATGACGCCGGTGTCGAGCATCTCGTCCAAGGCTTTGTCGAAAAGCGCTCTCTTGGGGGCGTTCATTGGTCGTGGGCTGCATCGCCATGGTTTTGCGTTCCCAGTGTCGATGCGAGTCCGCATACTGGCGCAGGAGGTCTTCGAGCTGTTTGCGCTGAGACGACGTTCCTTTGAAATTCTGCAGCTCCTGTAACAGGTCTGCCGGCAGGCTTTCAGTCGACAAAGCAGTGCGAGACCTGCAGGGTAACGGGGGACCCGCCGAGGTCTCAAACGGGAAAAAACCTGGGTCGTCGCCAAGGCAGTACCCGCCAGCTCTGATGTCCAACCGCATAGCAACATCTGCGATAAAATCTGTGCCTAGGATCATGGCAACCGACAAGCCCTTGAGATACAAAAACCTTTGTCTCTTAGCGCGGGAGCTAACCGATATGCGTAACCGAACAGCGTTTGTGCTCTCCGCGGCCGCGCTCGACGCCATCCTAAGCATAACTTCGGTATGGCGAAATTTTACCCGCTTTGCCTTGCAGTGTTCGAAAAGCATATCGCCGATAAGGGAAACTGTGGAACCGGTATCAAGGAGTGCAGTTACGATCTTGCCGAGCACTTTGACACGAATGGTTGGTGACACTAGCTTGGGGGGATACTGCATGCGATCCACCGAAGGCACAAGAAACGATTTACCAGGTGTGTTGGCCCGCTGCGACTCGCTGCCTGGCTTCAGCGACGCCGGGACGTGAAGTCCGCCGGATGGCTCGTCTTCGTGTGGGACCGGGCGGCCCACAGCCCCGTAGCCCACGTTGGCTGGGACCGGGTGGCCCACGGCCCCGTAGCCCGCGTTGGCTGGGACCGGGTGGCCCACGGCCCCGTAGCCCGCGTTGGCTGGGACCGGGTGGCCCACGGCTCCGTAGCCCGCGTTGGCTGGGACCGGGTGGCCCACGGCCCCGTAGCCCGCGTTGGCTGGAGTGCGGTCATGGTATCGGTTCTGCGGCCGCCTTCTTGGTGCAAATTCGCCCGGATCCAAAGCCCGGTGTGTCGCGGACTGCGGCGCCCACGACTGGAAAGCGCCAGGCCCGTTCCAGGCACAGCTGGGCTCCAAGGATTGGCTCGGCGTTGGCGGTGGTGCATACTGCAATTTGGCGAGCAGGCACTCCTGAATAGCGCGCGCGTTCGAAGCAACTGCATTCAAATCCGCGTACGTTTGAGCATACAAATACGGCTGGAACCGAGGATGGCACTGCCGTAACACACGGGCAACTTGCTCAGCTGAAGTAGTCTCTGGGGCCGCTCTCCTGTATAGTTCCTGCATAGCGCGTACATACTCTAACAGGCTTTCGTTAGGGTGTTGCGTCCTGAGATCTAACTCACGGAGAATGCGAGTCTCGTATCCAGGCGGAAGGAACTCAGTCCGAAAGCTTACCGCAAAGGTGGCCCACGACGCAAACGGGGACTGCAGGCGCCACCAGCAGGCTGCAGGCCCTTAGAAAACCAGTGGCAATACCCTTGTTAGCATATGAGTGTCCGACGCTCCGACGGCGGCCTTGTAGACATCGAGCTTGTCAAGGAAATCCGCGACGGACCGACGGTCGTCGTAGCCGCGGTAGGTTGGGATGTCAGGCTGAAGACGGGGCGCCGGGTCTTGTAGAGTGCCCAGGTGTTGCGTAAGAGCTTGACATAAGCTGGCCACTGTGGTGAGAGCTTCGCTGAAGGCGGTGTCGGGGGCCGTGGCCCCGACGACTGTTCCCGAACGAAGTTCCTTTCCGTCGGCAGCGGACTTCATTGCTGGACGCCAACGAAACTCCGAGAGCCAACTCGCGCGAAGGAGCTACAAAGATGCCACCGTATAAATCGAGCACGCACCAGCACAAAGTCAACTGCGGGTAATGCTTATCAGTTGCGGCGCTCGCCGGAAAACTGGACATTCGGTGCCGCGGAAAAGAAAGCTGGGTAGTGCGCAGGCTCGTTGAAAAGAAATGAAGTCGGGCGTAAGAGCAACAACATTATACCCGGCTTTCAGCAGCAAAATACATTCCGCTAAGCTGAAGTGCTAAGTTCCAGAAACAGCTGCCGCTTGCAAACAAATGCACGAAAGTTTTAGTCGCACTTTGCTCCTGTGCGTAAGCGTCTTGCTGACAAAGGACTGTGCTAGCCTAAATACACGTTGGGCGCCACTGTAGGTAGTTCTGCCTACCGAGGGGGGTTCAGGCAACGGCCTCGTCAAAACATCACGCACAGAACATTGCAAGAGGAACAATTGCGCTTTGCTCAAGCAGTGGAAAATGAAATATAAATGGAACAGGGGATACAATCAACCACGCACATAACAAAAGCACTTCAGGGTCCCAGGGCTTACGGTACGGCGGGACGAACGGCGGGCCTTGCTGACGTGCGCCTTCTTCGAGGTGGCTGACGGCGGTGGCTTCTCTCTTGTCACCGGCGGCGCTCCCGGCCGGCAACTCCCCCCGCTACCAAGCGCCGCTGCCCTTATCTAGCGTGCCCAAAGATGTGCCACGCCCCCCCTCCATCGCACAGTCTTTCTGCCGTGTGTTCCCAGATGGCAGGAGAGGTGGCGCGCGGCAGTTTGAAACGGCCTAACGTGGGCGCTCACAGGGGAGAATCCCCACAAGTTGTAGAGACAGTGCTCCAACCCAAAATGATGATGCTAGTTTTACGTTTCAGTTTTTCAGTGCCAGAAATACGAAACTACCAAATAAATTACTCTATTTCGATGCTTGGAAAATAAGAAAATGGTTATTTTTTGGACTACTTCGTTATTGTAGCGTGTGTTGTCTTTCGTGGAGCCATAGGTTTTTGCAATTTGCTAGTAACCATTTTGAAAAAATAAATAATGGTTTCACGCTGTGGCGTGTGTCGAGACATCTTATCAAAGATATTCGGTCGACAAGCCGGTCTATTGGGAAATGCAATATTTTTGGCATGACATCATTGGTGCCAGTGAATAAGTTTTCACTCTACAAGTATTATATAAAAATGCAGATTGAACACAAACGCGAAATGATGAAGAGCACTAATAAACGCTGGCTAAAACGTTCAGTGATGACCTTCGATCAGGTGTGCTTGAAGACTCGCGGATGGAAATGACTTCTAAACATTCCCGTGTTTGCTGGCCATTGTAGCATCCAGGTTCATTTTACGGCACCACTAAATGAATGCCCATTTCCGAAACAACATTCAAAACCTGCTATTCCGGCTAACCTTAGAATCATTTTGCGCCGCCCTCGAACTCGGAACTCATCATGGCCACCTGGGCAAAACGTTCGCTTGAATAGCAACTTTCCAAACGCGTTTAACAAAATAGCAGATCCCGAGCGGCAGGAAAGAAGCGCCGAAGAAATTATTGCGCCATCTTTACAATGGCGTGCAGGTCGAGCCTTTTCGTGCTGATTTTACAACATGTGCCCACGCCAAAATGGACACACGCGCGAGTTACAAAGGCATAATACCGCATTTCCAAAAAGGTCAAGAATTCGCTTCTCTAGTTAATTTGTACGATTCCTCTCACCTACGAGTAAAAACGTATATTAATTCCGTGTAAATAAAGTACTTTTCCGTGTACTCCGGACGGCAAATTTTGCGCAGCACATTCAGATTGCGTGATCCCGTATGCAAAATTCCTGGGGTCTCTTGTTGGAAAGAACGGTTTGTGCCGTTTTGCCACAGGCAGACAAAGGCACAAAGAAATAACTACGGCCCGATTTTGAGAAATCATAAACCACATCGAACTGAAATAATGACAAGAAATCTGCCTTCTGTGTAAAAATCAGTGCCATAGACGATCTTCATTTGATTCACGTGAGTTATTTTGGGGGTGGAGTAGGTGCGGAGAACCGGATGCCGTTGAAAAACGGGAGTGGAGATGCAGATGTAGGCGAAAGTCCCTTCATCGGGATTTAGTCAACTAAGGACAAGTTCCTCCTTTGAAACCCTTTCCCGCATACCATATTCGTAACCCTCCGCACGTGCAGGTACGCCCCCACGTTGATAGCGTTGCGGCCTCTAATATTAAGGTGGCATAAAGTGGCATAAGGTGGCATGATATTTAATAATCGTTTCATAACATCGAGAAAGCAATCATGTGCAGAATATGCACATATAGACGGACCATTGTTAGCGCTTGAAATAAGAAGATTCGCGCACTGCGGCGGAGCAACAGCACTTCGGGGGTGACTCGTATCCAAGCTTGCGGGCTATACATTCGAATCGGAACAGTATTAAGACCCGCAAATCTGGCTGAGGTCACTCGTCTTTAGTCGAGCACTGGCCAACGCCTTTTTATCAACCGTGAATGAACGTGGTAGACGAGTTCCGTTTTGTTTATCGACGCGCTCTTTCACGAATCGTGTTCTGTATTTTTCTAAGTATGCCTTTAGAGAGACATGGAACGTTAGGAACCCGTTACGGCTGTCGCTAACTTCAGTGCTCCCATACTTTGTTATCCAGCCTGGAGAGGTAAAGAACAGTTTACGCATCAGAATGTAAAGTGCATAGATGGTAAACTAAGTGGGTGGCAATTACTCTACACGACCAAGGTTTTCATTTGTGAAAGGCGAAAAGTGCAACAATCTTCTTCAAATAAGTACAACTGCCCACAATATAATCTCCCCGCGCAATTAAAATTTATCTTTTGAATGTCTTCTCCCAACACTACATCTAATCAAAGCCTTGCTCACCTAATGTGTACGCGTCAACAAAACGTTATATTACTAAGGTAGCCACATAAATTCTAGGTGTTCTATGAACCACTAAATCAGGGTTTTCGTCTCTTGAGAAGGCAATTCGCTCTTATCTTATTTAGAAAAGAGATAACGTAATTTGAACCGAAATTTGAGCTGCTTTTCTGTATATAATTTGCTGCGAAACAGGCGTGCTTGTTTCCTGGCCTATGTTCCTCTCTAATATTTTCCATGTTTCCAGTACCTGAGCCACATATACATACATAACTGTAGGTGATATACCACACGTAGTTGAATGCGTAAATTTAGGACATTGCGATTTTTTTCACACAGGTAATAAAACCATCCTACACAGAAAAATGAATCGCATGTAGATTGCTTTTTACATTCTCATTAGGCTAGTAGATTTAGAAAAAAACAATTAGTGATTTAACAAGTCATGTCCATAAAATGAAGCCTAATGGCAAAAGCGGGTTTGATCGCTAATAAAAATTGTGAGCCCAAATTGCGTAACACTAAGGAGCCTGAAGAGCGAATAGGGACACAAAATGCCCAAAATGATATCGTGGCTGTCAATCTTTGTGAGCACAGAGATGCATCACAATAGGTTGCTTAGCACGTTGCATCTGCTTCGTTTAGCAAATGACAACTGTTGCCGGAAAACATATTAAAGATCGTTTTTTTTTTCACCAACACTTCCGCCATTCTAAGTGATGTGAAGTGACACGTGAAGCAACAATAAACTCAACTTGGGAGAGTGCGTGGTATGGTCTTGTTATTATTTTCCACTATCTGTGGCTGTGGCATGATAGTGCGAAAAACTTAAGGCAAGAAAGGAGCAAACGGAACACTGGCCTGCCAATTTAAACAAGTGTTTTGGTGATCAATGTTTCGAACTTATATATTTTGCCGTTTCTGTTGAGGCTTTTTCAACAAAAAAGTTGGGACGTTGACCTGTAACAAATTGGTCCAAAGGATCCCCCGTAACCACACAAGCGTGCCTGACACACCCCACAATACCATCGTTTGCACACAAAAATTATCCAGCAGTGGTCAACACTTCTATCCCACGCAGGTGCTCGAACGAGCTGGGTTGCGGGCGTGCAGCAACAGTTGGCGGTTGCAGTAAGTTATGAGAAAACTCGTCATAATTTCTTCATTTGGTACGGCACAAGTCCTTTCTGCATTTGCCATTGAGCTTGCTGAGTGCACAGCTTACCATTTGACGGAAATCCCACTTTTGATCTGCTACACGACAATTTTCAAAAGCGTTTGGTTACATAGCGAATTTAGCCAAACTAGTTCCACCAACGAACATTAACATTATAAAAGCCATGTAAAACGCGAATTCTTGTACTTTTGCGAGCAATATTTGTATGCGATAATTACAAAAAAAAGTATTTACGAGTAAAACTGGATTTTTGAAGTGCACATTCTTAGTATGTCTCCACTTGTTTTTGCGTTCTATCATTCGCTCTACGTTAAAAAGGCAACTTGGTAATCTCCAAACCACGGTGGAAAAAAAGGCAAAAGACTGCCTGCATTGTGTATGTTTTGTACACGTTTGTAGGTTGGTATCCGTTTATCACGTACCGTCACCCTTGTTTCAGCCGGGCAAGTAGAGAGCACTGCCTTGTCACAGCCGCTTGGCCGGGTCATGAATTGTAGGTGGCCAACGAGGTAGCCTGCATGAGTCCACGTTTATTTGGGTCGTCAAGGCTGTGCAATGGTGAGGAGGGTGTTGGAACTTTATTCCGCGAGGACGAAGAAGTGATCGCCGGAGGAGACGAAGAGAACAACGAGGAACGATGGCGGCGATGGGGCATTTTCTGTTTGTATTCTAATGTAAATACAGTTCTTTTTCCCTTACCGAAGGTGTTGTAGTCGTGACATAGTGGTGCCGAAATCCCTGGGCATCAACGAACCATGGTATGTACCTCAACGATTGCGACCAATGCCTGAAAGAACCAATACCGTCTTGATCATGTATGAACCACGAACGGAGCCTACCGAAGATCAGTTATACCGAACACGACGCTTTCGACGCTATACAATAACGACGCTGACCCCCCAAGCGAATTCTGCCATTTTGAACACGTACACAACACTTGAAGAAATTACCGCCATTACCGACCGCCTTCACTATGAGTGCGACCAACTACGGAATATCGACCGAAACATCGAAGCATTTCTGGCTGATGCCCACGCTGGGCAAGAGTTTATGGATACCTTTGAGTTCCGGGTCTGCATTGTGGCATGGCAATCCATACTGAAGCAAGCTACCCAGTTCCCACGAGGTGATCTCGATGTAGTGTGGCGCAGGTATGAACGAGTCCCATCTCACCTGTACATCCTTGTCACAGAACAACAAAACATCAGTTGGCACGGTGACGCTTCTCGGGATGACGCGCCTCTTAAAACCTCAAACAGCTTTGTTACGTCACCATTGAATGGTATCGAAGGCCTAAGCAACGACGCTGATGTCCATGAATTTACACCGACAGCTACCGCCGTCTAACCTGAGCAGGAAGAGTCGGATATGCGTGCGAAGAAGGACCCACATCCCAATGTTGTGCAGACCTCCCGACACCGACTTATTACGCTGAAACAGTCAGTAGCAAGCGAGACTAGAAGGATTGAACATTCAAGTTAACTTCTCGCCTTCCTGACAGCAAGCATGATAAAATGACCTGCGCGGAAATGATGCACTGGTTCAATCAAGATTCGGCACCAAGCGACCACCGAGTCAGAACTATGACACCGCTTCTAGCGAAGAGTCCTCAAGACAGTTATGGCGTCCACCTGACATGAAGGTACTCGCATCAAAACAAGCCGTGACTAACAAAACGTGGTTTAAGCAAGTAAAATGCACGACAAGAGAGAAAGACGACATTCGCTCCATCGCAAGATTTACCTATAAGCTGTCTCGGCACCGACACAGGAACATAGAGCAAACAATTCGCGTCGCACAGGCCGTGCTCGGCAGACATCTTGGCCGCTGCCGCGGCAGCATCTGGTCTCTGGCGAAAAAACATTCCAGCGATGACAACCACAACACTGGTTTTCCCGGACGTCATCATACTTGGAAATACCGGCGCAAGAACCGCCACCAAGGTGACTCTTCGCCAGGGATGACTGGAAACGGACTGTGTTCGTTTCCACGCCGCTGATGTAAGTACAGACGCAAGGACGTGTGCAAGGTCTATCTTCTACGAGTCACTGTTTTTTTTTGTGCGCGGAGAGGTTGTTGGAACTTTATTCTGCGAGGACAAAGAAGTGATCGCAGGGGGAGACGACGAGAACGATGAAGAATGATGGCGGTGGTCAGACGTGTTCTGTATGTGATGTGATCTAAATACAGTTCTTTTCCTTTAACGAAGGCGTTGCAGTCGCGACAGAGGGTACGCGTGACGCCGTTCCAGGTGGGTGCCGACGGTTCTATCTACCGGCCTGCTGACAGCTATGAAAATGGTGGTGCTAAAAAGGCGATGACAATTGTGTCGCTACACCCGTTTTGCGTGACAGGTCGGCTCGTCGGAACCTTTTTGCTTCGCTAATCACCTGTGGTATACGTCGATTACGCAATGGCTCCTGCAGCACTGAACCAGTTCAGGAGGCACCACCTGCGGCCTACGTAACTGGTTTGTGCTGGATGGCCGCATAGCACTGCTGCTCAAAACGACCATGCCTTTCTCTCCAGCACATAAGAGATCAATTCAATTAGACGCAACCACCTAAGCAGTCACTTTCCCTATCGCAGATATATTCTTGAAAAGTGCTTCTCACTTGAATCGCTTCGCTAGTTTTTAATAGTTCTTTTACCATCTACTATCAAAAAATTGACACTCAAATTATTTTCCTAGCCTTAGACAAGCACTCTCCGAGAAACCACACTCTCACATCGAACAAATCGACAAGGTTCTTATTAAATTGGTGGTGGGTAGTTAAAACTTCACCGCTGGAAATCGCACATTATATTCAGTGCATGTCTTATAAGAGCAAGCTATCTGTAAATCTGTGCAAAGATTTATTTAGGAAACGGCAAACCATGACAATCTCCACCCCAGCTGACAGAATATAACTAGCGGAGCTTTCGGAGTTAATCAATACGCGCAAGACAGCTGACATACAGAAGTATAATATGGAGATGATCGAATACGCTGTAAAGAACAGAAGTAGCTTCAAAGCAGTGACGAGGAGTCTTGGCATCGAGAAAAATGAGATGTATGCACTTAAAGATAAGCAAGGCGATGTCAACACAAATAGGGATAAAATAGTCACAGTGGCCGAGGAGTTCTATAGGGATCTGTACAGTAGCTGGGACATCCCGGATAATGCCGAACGAGAAAGCAGTTCAGAGGAGATAGACATCCCGCCAGTAACGCCCGAACAACTAAGGCAGGCTTTGAAAGAAATAAACGGAGGCAAAGCACCTGGTGTGGATCAGATAACAGCAGCCCTCTTGAAGGATGGCTGAGGAATTGTAGTTGAAATACTGGCAAATTTGTATATGCAATGCAAAATGATCGCAAGTATACCTGAATCTTGGACGAACGCGAACATCATCCTAATTCATTAGAACGGTGACATGAAGGACTTGAGAAATTACAGGCTGATCAGCCTATTGACAGTCGTCTACAAGGTACTTACCAAGGTAATCGCTAACAGAATTTTTGCAACCTTAGATTTTATTCTACCTAAAGAACAAGCAGGGTTGCGTATAGGTTATGCAACCATGGACTATATTTACACGATCAATTAGGTGATAGAGAACTGCGCTGAGTATACTGAAACACTATATATAGCATTGATCGATAATGAGGAAGGATTTGACTAGGTCGAAATCCGAGGAGTCAATAAGGCATTACGGAACCAGTGGGTAGATGAGCATTATGTAAGAATACTAGAGGATATCTACAATCGGTCCATAGCTACCATCATCCTCCATTAGGAGAGCAGTAAAATACGTATAGGGAAGTGCGTCAGACAAGCAGACACAATCTCTCCCATGTTATTCACAGCATGTTTACAAGAACTATTCAGAACGCTGAATTGGGAACACGTGGGAGTAAGGGTTAATGGAGAATACCTCAGTAACCTCAGATTTGCTGATGACGTTTCCTTGCTGAGTAACTCGGGGGAAGAATAGCAAAGCATGCTTTCCACACTGGACGAACAGAGAAAAAAACCTGGGGCCGGAAAATAATATGGAGAAAACCAAAGGAATAATCAAAAATTAGTGCCTTTAGACTCAGTGAAGAAGGATGACCTGCAAAGCTGGACGCAGTTCATGGGGTGCACGAAGCACGGTAATATGCGATGGAGCACAGTTGCTAGCCAATGAACCAAAATGAACCTAACCAATGAAACTATCCAATAGGAAAAATGAACCTCTGAAGGATCCAAGCTTTGTTCTTGCAGATACGCGTCGTAAGAATCTTACTATTTTTGTAAGGCCGGGATCAGGCCGTTACCGCAAATGTCGTAATCACTTTAAAGAATGGCGTTATTTCACGTCTCAGCCAACCGAACTGCGTGATTTGGCATTTTTTTTACGTCCATAGATCACGATACGGGTTTTTCTTCGGTAATCTTAACATAGCCTAACACACAAACCCAATCGGCTCTACCACTAAGGACTCCGGAAAGGTCCCACTGGTCCGTTCATTGTCCGCGTTTAAATCTCATACCAGCACAACAGATATGCCATCCATTACTACGGGCATAGAAGCTATAGCTGCGCGTGCACGCCTACCCTCCTCCCTGTCACTATTCTTCACTACAAACCTGCGCACGCATAAACCAGCAACCGGTCATGTGCGCGTGCTTAGAAGTGACAGACGCCGCGACGGTAGGTTTCGGTCATTTTAGCGAGCAGCTTTTCGGAGCCGTTTCCTGGGCTTCGCAGGAGCGGTGGCTAGTTATGTGCGCGTAACCGAGTGAGCAACGCAGCAGCGACGAAAGAAGGAAAATGGAGAGGAGCGTCTAGCGAAGGCTTATGTGGGGTATGACCCATGCAGTACGCCATCATCTCTCTCACTGCCATTCCCTCACACGTTTCATGCGTCGCCAGCAAGGATCGCCCTCCCCGTGACACTTTCCCCAGACGCTTTTCCATTCTCCTCTAGTCCAAATCACGTGACGTTTGCACGGGAGTTTCCAGCACGATATGCAACAACATGCTGGCTGCTACCTTGTGCGGGACTAATCTGAACCACGCAAAATTTGCGCAGGAGGTTCAAAGACTATTTGCAACATGCTGGCCGATGGCGGCGGCGCACTGCGAGGTAGCAGCTGAGCAGCGCACGACGCTGTACGTTCGCTCATCACGCGAACACTTCCTGAGATGCATCAGAAATGCGCTGTGACCGAAGAGACTGGAGCTCGCGCTGCGCACAAATTTTATATTAGGGAGTGTCGTAACCATCAGTGAATTTTTTACGCCCATGTATGCTTCCGTTTATTTTTCGCAATCATCTGATAACTGCATACCGCCGTTAGCTGCCGACTGTGCAACTTGCCAAAGGGGCAGCGGTTAAGGAGAGGGGAAACATAGTTGTGAAAGAGGTGCCAGCGGTGGTGATGAGGAGCCCCAGAGCGGTGCCGAGTAAATCGATGTCACAGGAATGAAAACTGCGGGGTTAGACATATACTGCTCTGCAGTAATAACCTTAGGACAGCACAGCAGTTTGGGAAAGGGGGCGAGGTAGTTGAAGTAGTAAGCGAAGATATTGTCACGAAGACAAGGACGACGCAGTTGTTTTGGAAAAGAAACAAGTTTATTGGAGCAAACTAGTGCTCCCCTAACAACTCAAGAGAATACAGAGGCGGTGAAGCAGCGGTCAACAAAGTGACGTGCGTCAGCGAGCGTCGCAGAATCCAACTGCCGCGGTGTCAGCTCAGCAGTTTTATCTTTCGACGCGCGTGTTGTTCTCGAACCGTCGAATCACATCGAGAACATTGTAGGTCCAAGAAGACTATTCTCGGCTGTTAACGTTAGAACGAAATGTTCTCCCTATCAGAACAGATAACACATGCGGCACAGAAATAAAAATAGAACACGCGCTTTCCTTGGCACAGAGATAAAACAGACTGGCGCAGCCGGGCGGTAAAAGCAAAACAAATAAACAAACCCGATGCATAGTTCGCGGCATTACCCCCCTCTAAGAGTGCATCGACCCGATGCTAACATAAGCCACAGTTCGAAAATAAAATAAAAGTTCGTCATCGTCCCTACAAAGGTTTTAAGCGAACCACGTGGACGATTTCAGGCAGCATGCGTCGTCGTGATGTGCCGGAGTCACCATCGGGGATCCCTTCGTAGGTAAGTTGGCCAACACGTCGTAGATTCTGGTAGGGTCCGAAATACCATCTCAGAAGTTTCTCACTGAGTCCGCGTCGTCGGTAGGGAGTCCAAACCCACACATGATCCCCAGGATGGTATTTGGCGTCTCGGCGACGGAAATTGTAGCGTTCGGCATCCACCAGCTGCTGGTCCGTTATACGAACTCGAGCGAGTTGGCTGTCCTCCTCCGCACGTTGAAGGTAATCTTGGACATCGGCGTTGAGGTCGCCGTCTTCTACATGCGGAAGCATGGCGTCGAGAACCGTAGTCGGCCGCATTTCGTAGACAAGCTCGAACGGTGTCATCTACGTCCTGGGTCGCTGTGTTGTAAGCAAACGTGACATACGGCAGGATTTCGTCCCAAGTCTTATGTTCAACGTCGACGTACAAAGACAGCATATCCGCAATCGTCTTGTTCATACGTTCCATAAGTCCGTTCGTTTGGGGGTGGTACGCCGTCATTCTTCGTTGATGCGGGTTGCTGTACTGATTTCTTGCAACAGTTCCGCAGTGAATGCCGTTCTGCTGTCCGTGATTAGGACTTCAGGGGCTCCATGTCGCAGCACAACTTGGTTAATAAAGAACTTCGCGACTTCTTGTGCAGTCCCCCTCGGAAGACCGGCTCTCTCTGCGTAGCGCGTCATGTAGTCTTTCGCTACGACAATCCACTTGTTCTCGGATCGTGACGTAGGGAACGGGCCCAGAAGGTTCATTCCAATCTGTTGGAAGAGCCTCGATGGGACGGCGATTGGCTGTAAAAGTCCGGCGGGTCTCATCGGCGATGTTTTTCTTCACTGGCAGTCACGGCAGCCCCGGACGTAGGGGGTGACGTTAGAGGTAAGGTCGGGCGAGTAGTACCTCGCCTTGAATTTTTCAATACTGCGAGCTGTGCCGAGATTTCCGGAACACAAGTCGTCGTGGCACGCTAACAAAATTTCGTCACGAAGGTCCGCGGGGATGCTAACAAGGTAATTCGCGCTTGTTCCGGGGCTGAAATTCTTCTTCACGAGGACGGAGTTTCTCAGGCTGAATTCTGGTAAGCTGCGTTTGAAGCTACTAGGAAGGGCAACGTTGCATCCCTCGAGGTAGTCGATTATGACGTGCATGTCGGGGTCGGCACGCTGCTTGTCGGCTAGGTCGCTCTCCATCACGATTCTGAAGAACGCGCTGTCTTAATCAGGCTCTTGTGGTGGAGGGCCGGGGGGGGGGTGCGGTACAGGAAGTGGGCGTCGGAGTGTTTCCTGCCATATTTTTAGACGACTGTAACGTCGAACGCCTGCAGGCGCAAGCTCAACCGCCCAAGACGTCCAGAGCGGTCCTTCAAATTGGCTGGCCAACACAGCGCGTGGTGGTCTGTCACAACATTGAATGGTCTTCCAAAACACATACGGGCAAAATTTTGAAATCGCCCATATATTAGCCAGACACTCTTTCTCAGAGGCAGAGTAGTTTTTCTCCTCTTTCGACAGACCACGGCTGGCGTAGGCGATTACCTTTACGCAACCGCATTGCTTTTGGACAAGGACGGCACCCAAGCCTATATCACTGGCGTCCGTGTGCATTTCTGTTTCGGCGTTTTCGTCGAAATGAGCGAGCACGGGCGGGCTTTGCAGGCGTTGTTGCAGGTCACAGAATGCTTTTTCTTGGTCGCTTTCCCGGCTGAAAGGCGTGCTATCTCTTGTCAAGTGCGTGAGGGGCTCTGCAATGTGTGCGAAGTTTGCGACGAAGCTCCGGTAGTATGCGCGCAACCCGAGAAATCTTCGCACACCCTTCTTGTCTGTCGGCCTTGGGAAGTTCGCAATGGCTGAAGTTTTTGCCGGGTCTGGTAGGACTTCAGCGGCGTTGACGACGTGACCTAAGAACTTGAGTCCTTTGTATGCGAAACGGCACTTTCAGGCTTCAGCCTTAACCCCGACGTGCGAATGGCCTCGAGTACAGACTCCAACCTTGCGAGGTGTTCGTCGAATGTCCGGGCAAATACCACCACGTCGGCGAGGTATACGAGGCAGGTGTGCCACTTACGGCCAGCTATCACAGTGTCCATGACTCTTTGAAACGTCGCTGGTGTTGTGCACAGCCCAAACAGCAGAACCGTGACCGCGTATAGGCCGTCGGGGTTATAAATGCGGTCTTCTCTCGGTCTCTCTCGTCCACTTCAATTTGCCAGTAGCCGGTCTTTGGGTCCATCGATGAGAAGTACTTGGCATGGCAGAGGTCGTCGAGGGCGTCGTCGATTCGTGGCAGGGGGTATACGTCCTTTTTGGCCATTTTGATCAGTCGCCGGTAGTCAACGCAAAATCCTAATGTGCCGTCTTTTTTCTTCACCAGTACGACCGGCGCAGCCCAGGGGCTTTTCGATGGCTGTATAGTGTTGTCGCTGAGCATGTCGTCGACTTGAGTCCTCTTGACCCGCTTGAGTCCTGATGGCCCGCTTGAGTCCTGATGGCTTCCCGCTCGTGGGAAGAAACATGGTACGGTGACTCTAGGGTAGGTCGGGCTCCATCTTCGGGAATTATTCGGTGCTTTGGTAGAGGAGCCTGACGTACCTTTGCGCTCGACGAAAAACATTCGCTATAGCGACGCAGCAAAGCCAGTAATTTGTTCCGTTGGTCTTGCGGTAGCGCCGGATTGACGTCGAAGGGCTGCGGGAGCTTGAAGGTTTCTACGGGTGTGTGTTCAAAGTCGGCGACCACGATCACGTCACTTGCTTCTTGCGTTTCTTCGAGGAATGCAATTTCTGCCCCCTTGTTTAAATGCTGGTACTCCTCAGTGAAATTATAAACCGAAACATGGGATTGGTGTTCTCTGAAGCGCGCAATGCTTTTTCCGACAGAGACACCACGATCGAGAAGCAACCTTTGATCACTGTCTACGATAGCGTCGACGTCAGGAGCAGCATCTTCACAGTAGACTGCGATTATCAAGCTTGTGCGGGGTGGCACGGTGACATGATCAACCGCAATGATTACAGCAGTACGACGTTCGGAGTTCGGGTCCGGCGTCATGGAGTGATGGCGGGAAAAAGTTATTGACTTGGCCTGCAGATCAAATATTACACCGTTCTCCATCAAAAAGTCCAATCCAAGAATTGTGTCGCTGGAGCAGTTAGGCAGAACGACGAACGCCGCCGGTTACGTTGTACCGTCTATGGTGACGCGCGATGTGCACGTTCCACTTGGCGTCACGGGGTGGCCTCCAGCTGTGCGTATGTGCTGACCGTCCCATCTGGTCATAACGTTTTTAAGCTTAGACGCAAATGACCCGCTAATTGCTGAGTAGTCAGCTCCCGTGTCTATGAGAGCGACTACATCAAAGCCATCGATGGACAGCTTAACGTCGGACGCCGCCTTTCTCGAGTTCCGGGTGCGTCGCGGCGTCGTATTTCTGCTTTGGCGTGTTGACGGTCGGGCAAGGTGCGTCGTCATTGTCGTCTTCTCAGCGGCAGGTTCGGTCATGTCAATTACGCGCCGCGGCGTGTGGTTGTCGTCGTGTTCAGGAGGCACGTCCGGGTTAGGTCGTGTCGTCGGGTCTGAGGGCATGTCTGGAATCCTCCTCTTCAGGTAGTCGTTGTGTCATTGGAGGGTTTTCATTTTTCCGTGGTCGTGCAACTTTACCTCCAGAAGTTGCTGCTTTTAGTTTCCCCCGCATGGGATGGGCGACCTTCCACGTGCGAAATCAGCATTGCTACGGCGGTTGGGCGACTGGTATGGGTAGAGGAATGGCGATCGGTTGAAACGGGCTGGTCCACGCCTGTTTTTGGAAAGGTATTCTTCGATCTCCGAAGGGCGCTGGCCGGGTTGGGGGCAGGGTGCGTCGACGGAGGACCCTCGCAAACCCAGCCTCTTGTAGGGGCAGCAGTGGTAGATGTGGTCGGGCCTCTATGCAGTGGTAGCACAGCGGACGATTATCTGGCGTTCGCCACACGTCGGTCATCCTCGGGGCGGGGGTTTCCACCACAGACGGTCGGGCCGGCAAAAGGGGACGACGGTACGGAGTCTCGTTACGATAGGGTGCAGGCGGGCAAGGTTGACGGGCAGCGCCCGCGTAGGTCATGGCTTGCGGCTCGCGGGGTGCTTCTGGCGTTGTTGATTTTCCCAGGGCTTGCTGCACTTCTGCCCTCATGACGTCGGTAAGGGAAGCGAGTTGGGGTTGCGGCGGCGTTGGGGGAAGTTTTCGCAGCTCCTCTCTCACTATTGCGCGGATAGTCTCGCGTAGGCTGTCGGACCGGATCCGCGTGCTGCCGAAGTCCTTCGCATTGGCCGCTCCACAAAGTGGCGGCCATACTTCTTAGGACGCAATTCCAGGGCCTTCTCAACTGTGCAAGCTTCGGTCAAGAATTCAGTGACGATTTTGGGCGGGTTGCGGACAATTCCTGCAAACAGTTCCTCCTTCCCACCGCGCATCAAGAAGCGTACCTTCTTTTCTTCCGCCACTTCAGGGTCCGCGCGGCGAAATAGTTGCTTCATCTCCTCAACGAAGCTCACGACCCCTTCGTTGGGATGTTGCGTGCGAGTTTCAAGCAAATGTGCTCCGCGTTCTTTTGTGAATACGGTAGTAAAGGTCTTAGTAAACTCGCTTTTGAACTGAGCCCAGTTGGTCAACGAGCTCTCGTGGTTCTCGAACCAAGTGCGAGCCGAATCTTCCAAGTAAAAGAAACATACCGGAACGTTTCTCAGTCGTACGACCTGTTGAATTTCCTGACGCGCTCCAGTTTCTCCAACCATTCTTCTGGGTCTTCTGCGGGGGCTCCTCGGAATGATGGCGGCTCCCGTGGATGCTGCAGAACGGCGGGAGGATTGTCTTCGTTGTACATGGTGCTGGTTGCGACGTTTTTCTTCGCGTTCTCCGGTAGTAGACCGAACTCGTGTGGTAAATCTTGCAGGCGGAGGCTTGCTCTTGTTGGACTGGCTTGGCGGCCTCCAGAGGTTGTAGTGGGCATGAAGGGTGCGTACCCAGCACCTACCAGATGTCACGAAGACAAGGACGACGTAGTTGTTTTGGAAAATAAACAGGTTTATTAGAGCGAACATGTGCTCCCCTAACAACTCAAAAGAATACAGAGGCGGCGAAGCAGCGGTAAACAAAGTGACGTGCGTCAGCGAGCGTCGCAGACTTGAACTGCCGCGGCATCTGCTCAGCCGGCTTTTTATCTTTCGGCGCGCGTGGTTCTCGAACCGTCGAATCACATCGAGAACATTGTAGATCCTAGAAGATTATTCTGGGCTGTTCACGTTAGGTGGGAATGTCCTCCCTATCAGAACAGATAACACATGCGGCAGAGAAAGAAAGAATGGAACACGCGCTCCCCTTGGTACAGAGATAAAACAGACGGGCGCAGCCGGGCGGTAAAAGCAAAACAAAAATAAACAAACCCAATGCATAGTTCGCAGCAATATCAACTTAGGCCAAGTTGTGACCCCGGATACCAACCATGAGGCAGAGATAATTACAAGGATCAGAATGGGGGGGAGTGCCTACCGCAGACATTCTCAGATAATGAATAGCAGCCTACTATTGTATCTGAAAAAGAAAGTGTATGACAGCTGCATCTTACCGGTACTCACCTAGGGGGCAGAAACTTGGAGGCTCACTAATAAGGTTCAACTTATTTGAGAACGGCACAGCGGGCAATGGAGAGGAAAATGATAGGTGTAACCCGAAAGGACCAGAAGAGAGCGGAGTGGGTTAGGGAGCAAACGCGTGTTAAGGACATAGTAGAAATTAGGAAGAAGAAATGGACGTGGGCAGGGCATGTAATGCGAATGCAAGAACCCCGTTGGTCATTGAGGGTAACAGTGTGAATCCCTAGAGAAGGCAAGCATTGCAGGGGGCGGCAGAAAGTAAGATGGTCAGATGAGATCAAAACGTTTGCGTGAATAAATTGGTCACCGTTCGCACACGACCGGGGTAATAAAAGAATAAATTGAGAGGCCTTGGCCCTGCATTGAGCGTAGATACGTTGGTGATAATGATTATGATGATCTGTAAATAAACCACCGTAGGTGAAAATCATTAGCCACATCATCGTCAACGAGCTGAGGTACCCTTAAGGACGAAGGACTCTCCCATTGACTCCAACCGCTCCTGTTCTGTGCTACTCGAGTTCACTGTTTGCCCCAAATAATCCGTATTTCATCCCTCTATCATGATGGCGGCCTCTGCCTTCTTCTTGGCCATTATCGTAGTATCTGCTCTGTTACCTTAAGTGCCAACGGTTCTCGGTTCCTCTCACTACATGGTCAGCCCATGTACCTATATTATTTTTGTTTGAACAATAATATTGTCACCTTTATTCTCTCATCCAGGTAGGTTTTTTCTTGTCCCTGAGTGTACTTCCTAACACTATTTGTTCCATGGCCCGTTGAGCCCACCTTAGTTTGCATTAAAGTTGCTTAGTAAGGCGCCAAGTTTCCGCTCCGTACGTCATTACCGGCAGCATGCACTGGTTGTAGATTTTTTTCGAGTGACAGTTAGCTGACTCTATTATTTCGGAGTGCTTGCCGACTGCTCCCCAGCCCATACCTATTCTACGCCGAATTTTTGTCTAATGGTTGGGTCATCACTAATCGTCCATCCGAGGTACTTATATTATGTTACGTCTCTTTCGTTTTTTTCGTTTTTTAAGCTGATAAACGCTATCTTCGCATTCTTATTCCTCATGAATCTCACTTTGTTCGTTGTTATTTTAAGCACCAAGCAATGTTTTCTGATTGCAGTTTCCCAAGCATTTTTTCATGATGTTCGGCGGCCTACCTCAACAAGACTATGTCGTCCTCAATCCTCAAATCGCGCAAGTATTCCCCGTTTGTCCTCAGTCCTCTGTTTTCCCGGCTAACCTTTCTAAATACCCCCTTCATACATGCTGTGAATAGTTTTGGAGAAATGGTATCTCCCAAGCTTGCTCCCTTATGATTCGGATATTTGTCGCTTTGCTTGCGAAGGGTTATCCTGCCCGTGCATCCCTTATATATGTCTTCAAGGTGTCAGGTAGATTTCATCTACTCCCCGTTCTATCGTGCTTCTAAATCGGCTGCGCTGGGTACTGAATATAACGCTTTCTTGTAATCTACAACTGCCACGTAAAAAAAATTAGCGTACTCGGCGGATTTTTTTACTACTTGGTTGACGACATCGATGTGATTCACTATTCAGTACCAGGGAATCTATGGTGTGACCTCTATGGCTAACTGTAACTGTGGTAAACAGCATGTAAACAATGGAGAGTAGGCTGATAGGTCTGTAATTCTTGAGGTTCTTGGGATCTCCATTCTGACTAATTAAAATAATGTAGGTGTTTTCCCAGGGTATGAGCACTTTTTTAGTATTCATGCATAGCGAAAATAGTATAGCCAGTATTCCCAGAACAATCTCTCCCCCCTGCTTCAAAAGATGTACGGTTATGGCATCGTCACTTTCAGCTTTCCTTCTTTTCCTCCCCTTTCGTTACTAGAGGGACACCGCGAGGTAATCTTGTACTCTGAGCAGTATCCCCTTGTATAAGGTCGCTGGCATACAGTCTGCTTTGAATCGTGCTGCCACCTTTAGTATCTCGCCCAAGTTGTGCATTATGGTACCCTCCTCGTCTCGGACTGCTAAGTACCTGTCTTTGCTGGTGGCTAGATTTCTATTAGTTGCTTCCTTCATTCCCCCTATTTACGGCGCCTACTCGACCACTGCCATTTTATAAGCACGGGTGTCTTTTATTTCATATATGTTTGTGAGTTTTTTTTGTAATTGTGCCAATCAAATCCGATCTGCCATACTTGATAGTTTCGTGTTCTTACGTTCAGCGATCCGTTCGTTCATTTTTTTTCACTAGTTTTTTCAGTTTTTCTCAACACGTTGCTTCTCCCACAGCTGCTGCTGATTCACTGATTGGCAATGTTGGGTTTGTCATTTAGCCTGTCTACGAAGACTTCCTCAGGATCGTTCAAAAGCGAGAATTTGTTTTGAGAGGTATTTTAACTCCTGCAATCCGGCTCTGACTGATTAAAAGACGAGTTTGTTAGTTTTCACGACTTTCGTTCTTTCTTTTCTAAGATTCAGCCCTAGCTCGATTTAGTTCTTGGTTGTACCATCGGGACCTTTCAAACTCTATTTCGTGCTAGTTTGTTTAAAGAGAAATGTGTTCATTACCTTATTTATTTCTCGCTCCATATCACCCCAGTGTATCTCCACGACTTTTATGTTGTCTAGTCTGAGGTTCCCCTTCACCTTTCTCCCATTTACGGCTTACCGACCTTTTCATTAGTCTCCCATCATGATCGTGAACTGTGTTGCTTTCTTTTTCATTTCTGATTTTACATCATCGTAGAGGCTCGGCTTCAATATCGTAGCTGGTTATTGGCGCATAGGCCTCCACTATCTTTACCCTGTATAACCTGTTTTGCTTGATCACAATAGCCGCGACTTTCTCGCCATTGCTAAAAAACTCTTCCAGATTTCTTGCTGTATCTCTACGGATTGAAAATCCTACCGCGCGTTCTGTCATCTGGCAGAAAGCAAAGCTTTTGCACAAGAGGGGAAACCGGAAGACACGAGAGAGACAGAGACAGAGAGGGAGAGTCTCTTCAGGTCCTCTGTAACCCCGACTGTGCCAGCTAGTGAGCTCCATAAAGCCTTTCCTGTCCTTCTAACTTCGCTTAACCACATGCTATCCGACGTAATGAACGGGATCTCCTCTAGTGGTACAGCTAAGCTTCCCTCCCTAGACATAGTACGTGAGCTGAACATTGCCAGTGTCAAGAAAATAACAATGAATACGCACCTAAAATTCTTTCCCACTCACCTTTCCACCGAATTTCTTCTTTCCGACCTTTGCGTTAACGTTTCCCATCATGATCTTGAACTGCATTGTTGCTCTGTTCATTGCTGGTTCGACATTCTCGTAAAAGCTTTCTCCAGCTTCATCATAATAACTGGTTCTTGGCGAATAGGCCTACACTGTCTGTGTCACCTATTTAGCTAGTAAAAAAATTAATATACATATTAAAAGCCTTTGAATCATTGACACCCGTCGAAAAGAGTACGTGGGCCAAACGTAAGGCGTTTAATAATACCAGACTAAAAAGGAGGCTGAAGCCCAATCATTCAAAATGAAGTCCAGAACATACGCAGAGAAATCGTTAAAGGAAACACCACTGCAGGCGTAACAATCTGGGGATAAAAGGCTAGCTTGCTTCTGCTGAAGCATCATTCAATAATTTGGTAACAGTGATTCCTACAACATTGCAAGCTTAGCGGCGTTATGACATTGATATGATTGATGGCGTTCCAAAAAAACACAATTGGTCGCCGTGCCAGCCAGAGGAAGTGCTTTTCTAGCAAAGCTATTGCAAACCACAAGAAATGGTGATAGAGGAAGGTATAAAATATTTTATTACTTAGGCGGGCTTGTAAAATGTACTGGGCTGTTCCACTAGATAAGAGGGCAGAGTATCCACACTCTTTTCGTGTATTGTTTCATGTTGCCACCAAGATCACTGGTGAGTTCGAATTACGTGACGTTTCTTTACACTGCGGCGGGTATAGGAGCTGCATTTTCGTTGTATGTGCCTTTTATTCGGTCAACGCTTGCAGGCGTAGCTTGTACTCATTGCTCTGGGGCTGCGCACCAATGAAGTTGTTTTGAATGCGAATCAAATATGACGCAATCAACAGCATTTTAGCAGGCGAAGCGTGTCCAAAGATGGCGTTTGTGTTGTTAATTGTGTTGTTAAAAACTACCCAGTCGACGTTAACGGTGATGTCATTGATGCGGCATTAACATAACACAGAAGAACGTAAAATGGCCGCCTTTGCTGACTTGCGTGCCTAAGTGTCGGTAATCAAATACCTTATTTACTGACCATGCGCTCTGCTTCTCTGGCGCCAAATACTGTGTCCTGCTCTGCCTGACACATGGGTTCGGCGTCTTGAACACTCACTGCTTCAGTTAATCCCACTAGTCCTCCCTAGCACACAAAAATATTATGCAAACATAATGTTTATTATGAACACATGATGAGGGTCCCATTGTTCACATGCGCCTTATCATTCATATTGCCACTTCGATGCCTGTTTTCTGGCTTCCTTGGATGAATCCGGTGCTCTATGCTGTTTGCCTGGCAAGTCTGATGCAGGCGCTCGGCGTGTTAGGCATGGACACCTTGTTGTGTTGGTCCAGGAAGACCATATTCGGCAATGGTGATAAACCGTCCGGGTCTAAAGGAATACAGCTTTCTGTAAAAAAACAATTAGACAATTGGCTCGAGTTCATTTATACATCAAAAAGGGATAAAATTCTACAGATGCAAGAAAATCAAGAGGTTGCGACGTGTTTCGTTGGGTACGGAAGTTGTGCTCTCATATGTTTCTCCTCCGGAAAGCGGTGCATAAAAACGGGAATTGAATTTGAAATTGAATTGGCTCTCCGAAGCCAAAATCCTGATGAGAAGGGAAACTTCTCGGCTGTCTGAATAGCGTTCGTGTAGTATCTAATTAAAATTACCTACAACAGTCCAACGCCTTGATAATACTTTTCGCCTTTCTAGGTTAACTGGCCACTTTGTAAGCGGGCAGACGTATCAGCAGTTGACTGTTATATTCTAATTCTGTGTATAAATAAGAATTTGCTGTAATATACCTGAGCCGGTGACAATTTAACTTTGTTTGAAGAACAGCGAGCCGATTTCTTTCAATGGGTAAATTTGTTATCTTGAAGGTATACATGATCGCGAGGTGGTGGAATAGCACTTGGCATCAAATCTTCCGAGTTGTGTAAGGTTGGAAATGGTGCATTGATTATTGACGCTTTTCGATTGTGTTGATCGCTTATTAGTATCTCGTTTTTCCACTGACATCTTAGGCAGTTTTAGTGTCATCTATAAACCTTTTATTTCTAGTATACTGTGTTTTCTTATAACAATACAAAATATTATGTTCTGGTATCCAACAATACGCATCCTCTGATAATTACGGGTGACGTTTACATTGATACATCAGGCGTCTACAGCATGGATTACACATAGCATCGGAGTCATATAGCTCAACGACCATGATACCCGTGGCTACCACAATTACAAAATACACCACTACGAACCCTGACCACATTATGTATGACATAGACTCAGTCTTGGCTTGGGTTTTTTTTGATTGCGTGAGCGACAATTCCCCAGCGTTTGGTGCCCTTTGGGAAGATAAGGCTGTACCAGACAACAAAAAACCTGCGCTAGGCAAACCTGCCACACGTGCAGGAATGGAATCTTAGGTAAAGACGTGCATCGCAGGCCGCAAAGAAAACGTGGCCAGCCTTTGGCTTATTTTTCCCCGATGCTGGGACTGTTTGCCTATTGGCAAAGTTTGGACTGCCACAGCACTTATGTTCTTTGGCGTGTATTTGGTCACGGAATACTTGTTGTCTGTTTGGCCAGCCGACGTCTTTACACCAAAGGCAAGCGTCTAGCCACGGAGGTGTTTTTTTATTGGTCACCATACGTCCGACGACGAACAGCACGCGTCCACCCACAGATTACTTGTTTCCTTTTGGTCCAGGTGAGGTCCGAAGACAAACTGCAAGCGTCTGACCACGCAGACCACGTTGTCTCTTTGGCCAGTCTAGGTCCCCAGATGGGCGGCAAGCGTATCCCCATGGAGTACGCGCCTTCTCCATGGCAACGATACGTCTGATGACGAAAAAAGAGCGTCTGGCCAAGCAGTAATTGTTTCCCATTTGGCCAGCGGAAGGCAGAACAAAAACGGCATAAATCTGGCCACTTTGCTGTTTTGCCAACAAAGGTCCGAAGACGAACGACAAGCATCTGGTCGCGGAATACTAATTTTCTTTGCGGCCACCCATATAGAAAACATCTCTGGACACCGAAATGCACGTCTGTACGTGACGACCTCGGGAGGGAGGGGTCGCGGTGGGCGGGAACTACAATGGTGCGGGGAACGAGCCGCTTATACGCGGGGACTCTATGGCATGCAGTAGCAGGGTATGTAGCTTCGTGAGCGCTTGGCGGTGGCAGTGACCTCTGCCCCGAATCTCCCTTTCTGTGAGTCAGCTAATTATGGCCATTATAGGCAGAAAGATCTCTTCTTTACTTTATAAGCTCGGATAAAGCAGGTACTGCTGCTGACATGAGACTTGCTTTAACTGAAATATGAGTGTGTGGGATGCCAACTTCAACTTCAAACATTTTTTCTGCACCGACGCTGGCTTAAACAAAAACGTACACCGAAGTCCACAGGGGTGTCTTCCGGGAGCCGCAAAGCGGCTTCAGGCAGCACCGCTGCATGGCTAGGGGACGCCATCAACATGCTGGAACAGGCCCGCCATTACAAGGAGGTGGCCTTCCTGCTTCTGCTGGACTTGCGGTCGGCATTCGACACGGTTGCCCATGGTGCCATCCTGGAGGCCCTGGGCGGCATGGGTGTTGCGGGGCGCCTAGGGGGCTACCTCCAGGCGTTCCTGCGTGACCGGACTCTTCGGGGGAAGGTCGGCCTGGCGACCAGCAGTTCTCGAGACGTCCGCTCCGGGGTGCCCGAAGGAAGCGTGCTGAGCCCGTTCCTTTTCAACTTGGTGCTGGCTCCTCTCTCCGACTGCATCCCTCCAGGCTTGAGACACCCAGTGGAGGTGGCGGTGTACGCTGACGACGTGGCGCTCTGGACCCATGGCCCCACCAAAGACTGCAACATAATCAAGGAGCGCCTTCAGGAGGCTGTGGGCGCAGTTGCAGTCTTCCTCGACCGCCGTGGCCTGCAGCTCTCGGAGGACAAAACGCAGGCTCTTATGCTGCACCCGGGAGGATGCAGGGCTCGACGGACAACACCGCCCATCACACTTAACGGGCGGCCTCTTCCCTAGCGGCTGCCCGTGAAGTACCTGGGGCTGCTCATTGACTGCAGGCTAACATGGCTGCCAGCTGTCAAGGCCCTCCGGGCTCGCAGCGCACGGGGCTCCAAACGGTGCGGCAGCTTCTGTCAAAAGGCAATGGCTGCTTACACCAGGTGGCGCAGCACGTGTTCCACGGCATGGCCTCCGCAGCTGTGCTGTACGCGTTTCCGCTGGCCTACCTGGGACCTCGACGCTGACAGGAGCCGGGGATTGACCAACGCCGCGCCATCCGCCTCTGCCGTGGCCCATCGAGATGCGTGCCTTGCAGACGGGGCTGCGGCACATCCAGCGCCTGCTGACCGTACACGATGGGGCTCCGCTCCTGCAGAGGCTCTGTAGTCGGCTCAACTCGCACATGGGAGCGCTGCTTACTATCTTCGAGGAGGGCATCGAGGTCCCGAACCGACCCCGTCTGGAGCCGCCGCCACCAGACACCGGGGAGGCCTTGCAGATCACCACAACCCTCCGCGGGGTCCGCAACAAGATCACACCACCCCAGGCCATCTGCCACGAGGCGGCCACCCTGCTGCAGGACGAGCTGAGCAGCTACATGCATCTCTTCACGGATGGCTCCGTCAAGCACAGCACGTGCGAGGGGGCGTCTGCGTGCGTGTTGCCTGAGCTGGGAGGCAGCAGGAGCTGCCGCCTGCCCTTTCCCACTTTCTCCACAAGGGCGGAGCTGGCAGCGCTGCACCTGGACGCCGACCTCCTCCTCGAGACGGGGCCCCATAAACACCCCGGGGCCGTCATCCTCGCGCGGACTGCAGGACTACCCTGCTGCGGCTGCACGCGGCCGATCAGCCCACCAACAGCATTGGCTACCTGCAGCGCTCATTTGCAACCAAGCTGCGCACTGTGGCCTCCCGAGGCTGCGACCTGCGGCTCCAGCGGCTCCCGGGCCACAGTGCCGTCTGGTGCAACGAGGACGCCGACGCCCAAGCCAGGGAGGCTCATCAGGAGGACACCCACGTCTGCCAAGACGTCACCGCATTCGACGAGGCCCGCACTGCTCTGGCCCGCATGGTGCAGATGATGCACCCCGACCCTTGGGTCGCGAGTGGACTGACACCCACACCATTGCCAGCACGCATCAGCAGGGGCGCCCGCTGCCTGCTTCTCCGCATGCGGCTCAACTGCTGCAATGTAGTAGAGCGTCTGCACCGACATGGGCGCAGGGACTCCTCTACATGTTCAGACTGTTCCGAACTGGAGAAGCTCGAGCACCTACTCTGATTCTGCCCCCACCACGCGGGGCCGAGAGCAGAGCTCCACCGAGCGCTCTAGCGTCGAGGCCTTCCCAGCGCCGGCATGGAGGACCTTCTGTTCCCAAAGGGGACTGCGGCAAGCCAACGGGACGTTTTCGCGTCTCTGCTCCATTACCTGGACACGACAGGCCTTACGAAGCGTCTGTAGCCGGGAGTGCAGTGATTGACCGATGTGCCCGGACTGACAGCTTTCTAGGACTGACAGCTCTGTTTATACCTTTTCTCTCTCTCTTTTTGATTTGTCCTATCACTCCCCCTCTACTTCCCTTCCCTGCACTGGGTTGTATACAGGTGAGCTCCCTGCCGAGCTCAACATATCCCCAGTGAATTTCCTTATTTCCTTTCCTTTTCCCGTCGCAAACGAAAAGCACAACAGACCAATATAGCACTAAGGTCAACTAACCGGTGTACCCGCAAAAGTCTAAGTTTATGCTAAAAGATATTAGAAGAACGTGATGCTTGGTACCGTAAATTGATGTTTCACAAACAGAATTGTGCACTATGAAATTTGGACTAGCTAGAGACGAAGTGATCGGTATGACCAAAGAAGGAAAAAATGTTATACTTCACAGGCGCACCAAGCACAAGGTAATCCTAGAAACAATTTTGGATGTCATAATAAACTTGTACACAAACCATCTAATTCCTGGAATAATTGTGTGGTGCAACCCGCCGACGCTTCACAGGGTTTGAGGCACGCTGTAGATGGGGCTTCACATTAAGTTAGACCTCCTGGAGATCCGCGACGTGCGCCGGAATCTCGAACACCTGTGCATTTTTTTCATTTCACCTTCACCAGGAATGCGGCCGCTGCGGCAGTCACACATCCTGTAAAAGTCCTGCAATTACAGACCTATTTGATAGTAGTGCTATAAATTTTTATTATATACTGTACTGACATAGGGTCACCCTTATATATCCTGGTTCATGCGATGCAATTGCACGCAGGAGCACCGCCATTGAATAATCTTTTGTGATTGACGAAATTGAGCGCTCTGAACTTCTGAACGTGTCCGTGTCTTTTTTTCTGCCATATCTAAACGTGTATAACTTTACATAAAAAAATTGCAGTAAAAGTACTGACACCCTTATCCTAATAAACACATCCTATGTAAACCTGGCAGTTACCAGCCCCTACCGGGATTACGTGTAATGAACTTTTTTGAAAAACTTGTCTCTCTTCGTGTCAGAAAAAGCTGCACTTTTCTCACTGTACTACAACTAATTCAAGACGTGTACTCATCGTTACGTTATACTAGAATAGTGGAAGTGGTACTTTCTGACCTAACAAGGCCTGCTACTACGTAATGCTCTCGGTTGTTTAAACGGAAACAATTGGTGTCACAATTTCACGGAATTTTTTTTCTACTTACTCTTGCAATCGTAAACAATTTGTTTCGGAAGACGATGTTCTTTCGTCACATTCGCATGTCCCCAGGGGTAGTTCCACATTTCGGTCTTCGGACTGGTGCTATATTCGCTATATTCTACGGGATTTAATAAACTTCCTTCGTATTGGACGTCATCCAGGTTCAAACTTTATGCGACGATACCGCCACTATTGTTTGTGGAAAGTCGGCACAAGGGATAGTAAATGCGATAAATTGAGTCCTGGTGACTATAACATTGGCCAAAATGCATAAATTAACACCACAAATTTCTAAAACAATACTCAGTTATTTTTCTTTTTCTCCAAACTGCTTTATTGCTGACCTGACGAAAATGTATTTTATAATTGCTTGCTTCAGCAGTTTGACTCCGTGAAATATTTTGGGGTGACAATGGACAGACAAACAAACTACAAAGTACACATAACAACAATATCCTCAAATACTCCACCTTTCTGTTTCGCCATCTGGAAATGTAGAATGTACTTTATAATCCAGTTCTGCTCATTTACTAATAATTCATTCTTTGTAACGTGAGACACTGTTGTAATCTTAGGCGTTCGTATATCACCCTTATTTAGATCCTCTTTTGCGCCTTACAATCGAGTGTAATGTATCTTGACATTTTCAAGCTCTCATGTCCACAGCCGTATATCATTCTCTGAGGTTCCTTCAAATATTCGCTTTGTTGAGTGTCCGGGAAAGAATGTCTTTATATTTCTCAACAAAATTTCCTGGAATTGTTCTGTGTTCTTTATAACTTCCTTTGTGTTACCTACCTTTAAATACTATGGAGGGAATTTTGTATTCTCATAAAAAGAAATACCTGTGGTCAATGGCCACGGCCCTATTAACGAGCACAAGATTGGAACCCTTTTCCTAAAGAAACAAATATTGTTAATAATTTGTTTTTACGGTAAACAGGTTCTACTTATCCAACATAGCATGAGCTCTCGTCCTTTTCGTTCTGTTTAGTTCTGTGAAATATATTTGATTCTGGAGCGTTGTATGTATCTATTACCTTTCAAATCACATGTGTAATGTCAGTTGCGGTATTTTCTGTGTATGCAATGGGCCTAAAGTAAGTTTGGCAATCGCGCCTACACTGTGTTACGTGTTCTCAACAATTGATGGGGAATAAACATAAAAAATAAATGACTCACGATTATTACAGCTCATAAAAGAACTTTGTGGGCAGTAGGAATCGCAGTATTCAAAGTCAAGGCACATAGATGCTGCATCTGAAGGTGTTCTCACGTGCCGAGCGAACGCACGGGGGCGCACGCTACTGTGCTATGTTGCAGCAAGTCGCCTGCACCAAGCGATTAGTTGGAAATCACGTTTGAACCTAACGCGTCATTGCCACTTCTTTTGAAAGGGATGCGAAATGAGCAGAACACAAAGCATACTCACGGGTTTTCTAACTCGTTCTCAACACTGACTCCTGACTGCCGCAACGTGGTGAGGCAGCACTCACTCATAGTTTCTCGCGACAGCAGTGATGGCAAGACTCTGCGCCGAATGCGTGAACCGCATTTTTGTAGGCGAACGCACATGAACGTGAAGCGTACGAGGGCAGGCGCTTCTTTGAGCTCATCTCGAAGAGCGTCGCCAATGGCCAGCCTGTCTCATTGCCTCCCACTCACACTTTTCCAGAAACATAGCAGAAACATGGCTCAAACATAAATCTGGACAGATTCTGAAGGGCAACCAGATACATGCCAGAAACATGACAGAAACTTGGCTACATGGCACGACCTTCGATGAAGAAATAGTTCCCTTGCGCAATCGTTTGCATCAAAATGATACAGGATCGTGAAGCGGGGTGCAGCAGTATTAGTTAAACTTGCAGTACATGTCGTCACACTTTAACAAATGTTTCATAACAAAGGTTTGATTTGAAAAATTACTTTCATGAAGGCTACATTTCTATGTGCCGCTAACTGGGCTTCAGATACTGAAGTCAGGTTTATGAACAGGTTGCATAACCACCTCTCAAAGTAAGAACAAAAATATCATCGTAAAGGATGATTTTATTTGCGGCCAATAAGTTGGAACACCTTGAGTGAAAATACCTGGTCCTCCGGGGACATACTGATTCATATTATGTTTGCTCTTATCTTGAGCAATCAGTACGTGAAAACACACGCCAAAGTGCTCTCGGACCTTCTCTTTGTCAATGAAATATTTATAGGGGGCTCTTTGCAATAGAGCCAGGTAGGTATATCGGACGGCAAGAAACCGCAATCAAGAAAAGAACATCCTTGAAAAATTCTCGCTGATGAGAGAATACAAACGTGCAGATGATTTTGCTATTTCTGGCTGCGTTGATGAGCATCTGGTTATTATTGCCGAAATGGTCGAAGATTCCTGGAAACAGTTTTCCAAGGCAGTGCTGTATATCATGGAAAACTTTCTGTCCAACGGAAAAATTTACAAATGGCGTGGAAACCCTTGGATTACCCGTGATATTGTTCAGGGAAAAGGCGAGTTAAAACGACTCAGGAAAAAGACTAGAGTGTCTGAAGTAATGACTGCCAACCTTCAAAGGGAATTGTCAACTCAAATTAACACTGCCTGAAAGTCACATATTTCGCACAGTTTCGCTGATTTTCCTAAATCTAGCCCTCAAAAATTCCGGCGATACCTATGCGAGCGAAATGAATGAATACACAGAATAAAATATAAGAATGGCATACTAACTGATTCAGGTAAAATTGCGGAACATTTCTACTCCTATTTTCAGAGTGCCTTTGGGGAAGTAAACGAATATGACATAGTGTCGTCTCATGATGTCTCGGATGAGCAAATTGAAATAACTGCGAAGGAGTTCTCATCATTTAATTGAACTTGGATCCTAAAACGTGAGCTTGCGCCCGATGCCATCCTAAAGACCTTCTTAAGGCGCTATGCAGAAGAAGCAGCTGGGTTTTATCAGATATATTTAGGCTCTATTTATCTTCAAGTCAAATACCCTCTAGTTCGAAAATCGCACGTGTTCTGCCTGGGGTCAAGAAAGGTGACCGATTTTTACTAGAAAAAACTGTCCTGCATACATTACAAATAGCTGCTGTAAGATTTTGGAACCCGTTCTTGCTTCATACAGCACACGTTTCTGTGGGAAAAATATCTTGTCCGATTCTGAGCATTGCTTTAGGCAAGGGATGTTTACAAAAACACAACTATTGTCGTCTGGACAAGATTCAATGCGTAATCGTGGTGCATCTCGTCAGGCAGACGTTAATTTATCAATTTTGGCAAGGGTTTAGACAAGGTATCTCAATAAAAACTGCTCCGCAAGCTAAAATATACAGGTCTTCCCTTCTCTGTTTCACGATGGGCAGAAGTTCTTCTTGTGAATATAAACCAGTGCCTTGACGTTAGTAATTTTTTTTTCAAATTTGTTGCCTTTCATGTGGTGTTAGACAAGAAAGCGTACCTACACCGTTGTTATTTTTTATTTACGCGAATGTTCTGGCTTCTGTTACTCCGGCAGGTGTTTCGTTTCGGTTGTCCGCGGATGACTGTGTCGTTTTAAAAACATTTTCCCCAGATGATCACGTTCACTACAGCGTGCTGCTTCTGGTATTGACGATTGGTGTGAAAAATGTGAAATGGAGCTGGACAGGGAAAAACTGGTGACTCACATAGCAAAAAAAGTACCTAGCACCAACTTTTAATAAATTCAAGATTGTAATATTTCTGAGCTCACAGATTACAAAATACCTTGGCATGACATTCACCAGCCATTCAAAATGGTCAGCCCATATCTCGAAAACCTGTGTGTCCGCAATTGCGTAAGTTATATTTTCTCACAAGAGAACTCAGAAGCGCCCAGGCCAGTACAATCTTAGCGTATACTACTTTTGAAGGAGTAAATAGAATACGCAGCGGTAAAATAAGACCCCCGTACAGACAAGATAAAATTTAACTAGAGCGAGTCAATGGCGAGACAGTGAGGTTTATATTTCGGAAGTAAAAAAGGGAGGACTCCCCTAGTAAACTAATGCATGATAATCCCATTCAGACCTTAGAAACTTGTTGAGAGATTAGTCGTGTTGCATTTTTAAACAACTGTCTCTTAGGAAAAATAAATGAAAGCCACTCGATTATGTAAAACCTCTCGCAACGAGGATGACTCGCCACAATCGCAAGAATACATTGGCTCCATTTGTATTCCAAAAACCAATTCCTACAACTAGTTTCTCCCATTAAACAATTGAAAATTGCAATCGCTTTCTGTACAATTATTTCTTTGTTCTAAATTATTCACTGAGTTAGAAAAACATGTCTGTTATTGAATTCTCGGTTCGAACATTTATTTGTTCTTGTCAATATGTGTAAACGTCTTTATGTGAAAAGTATCGGGCTATCATGACTGTATATACTCCTGCTTCGGCCAATTTTTTTGCCCGCAAAAGTAAAATAATAAGATAAATAAATTAATAAAGTTTCACCATTCATATTCGCCGAGAAGCCTCTCTTGATGACACAGGATACTGTGCTCGCCTAAAACTTTTCGCCTAACTTTACACGGTTATTTTATTCTTTCATCAGTTTGCGACGCCGAGGCTTACGTTAAACCAAGGTAGAGGCCGCCAAATCCTGCCACTGACAAATGAAACGTTCAAGAAACGCACCGGACCATCAAGCAGCATCAGCGCAACTGGGGTCTACTACAGCCGCAGTGAACGATTATGCTAGAAAGGCACTTTACCGTACTACAGATCCTTCATAGAAAGACAGTACGGCTTGCAAGTGCGGTACATTTCAAGTGCAGGCTAACTATCGCAGCTAATCCTGCTAACTATCGCAGCGCAGCTAACTATTGCTGCGCAGCTAACCGGGCTAACTATCGCTTCGGGATATTCGTACCAAAGCACCTCAGGAGGTATTTTCCTGAATGCTACCACTACATCACCCTAGCAGGTCCTTGTAACGAAAACAAAAACGTACAAAAAGCTACGACATGCTGTGACATGGCTTTGTATGGAATAGATGGTTTTAAAGTACCCACAGGCATGCTGGGCATGCCTGTCAGGCAAGCAGTCTAGAAAAGGTAAACCACCTGTCCTCATGAAATTTGTCGAGATTTGTTTCTCTTTGCAAATGGCGGTGAACGACTTGATTGATGCGCGCCCAAGCTCATTGAAGAGCAATCGCTACCTCCTGGTCATCCTAAATCATTTCCTGGTGGTATAGCTGTAGCCTTTCCGGAAACTTTATTGAAACGTTTTTTTGAAACAAGTTGTTGGATCATTTCCACGCTTTGCATTTAAGAACGAACTCATCACGAACAATCCGACGTACTTCGCCAGTAAGAACTTCGTCTGTAATTGCTCCGTTGTAGGCGTGGTAAACAAGGAGAGTACTCTCTACCATATACAAGTAAAATATAACAAAACCCTGCAACACTTATGTGAAGATGATGTTGGTAACCCTTAAGGAATACCGTAAATTCTACGATGCTCACCTGTCCGCATTGCGTTTGAAAAGCAGACAATTTATTCGCTCGACCTGACCCACTCAAGCAGCCTATATTTTTGCTCGCAACTTGTGTTGTTCATATCCACCATCATTGGAACGTCACGTCTTGGTACGGCCTCGGAACCATGTTAAATATGCGCACGATTTTCTCAGCTGGCTAAGCGAAACTTTGAAGGATGCTAGCCAACACCTGTATCTAGCACCTATCGAACGATGCCGAGGGTATGGCTAGGGCCAGCCAATGGTAACGTTTTTTTGAAGGTGATCGCGTACTGCATCGTTCATTTTAGGGCGATGCAGCAAAATCATTCGCCACTTCTCCGGCTGTAGATGTGAAAGCCATTACGAGATAAGAAAGCACGCATCCCGTCTGACGTATCCTCTTGTAGCCTGCACCAACAGCTGCAAACTGCTCCTGTAGGCTTTGGTAACGTTGCGGCTGATTTTTAGTACACTCTATTGTATAAAGGTACTTGTTATCATGTTCATGTAGGTTGTGGTACGAGCTGAATGGCATTGAAGAAGGTCCGATGAGGAAAAGCCAGGAATCCTGCATTCTTCCCGATACCGAAAAATCAGGCTTCGTAAGCTGCACTACGTTGGTGCTTGTCGGGAACTTCGGAGTTGCCCAGTCTTGTGGGAGAGCGTGTAGCCACTGCCAAAGGTAAGCCCCGAGTGTGGTGACGACAGTACATTTAGCGAACAGGCAAGAACGATGGAACGTTAACTCCCTCGTCATCAGGTCCCATTGCGTTCGTGCGGGATTAACAGTGGGTTCTAAAAGAACACGTGTATCGCGAGCACCAAAAAGGGGCACATGCGCACAACTACCGAGTCTTGCATGTCAACAATTCTTGCATGTCAACATGTCAGCGGCAGCATGGGGCCAAAATCGGAGCGGCAAGCGGTTGACAGTTAAAACCACATTTGTCAGCACTTGTGGTAGGCACGTACAATGTGGCCTAGCAGCAGGACTAGGACACTGTCGTGAGTGTCTGGGGAAGGTCAAATATTTTCTGCAGCGGGGGCACAGTGCATTAGTAAGTGTCGCTGTGCGGTCTTGTCTTTCTGTCTTTCTTAATTTCTTTCTGTCGTTCTAAATTTTTCATCTATTTCAATTACCTAATACATTGTCTCCTTTGCTTTACGACGGTTTCTTGACAGCCAATTCTTATCAAGTCTTAATTCAACCAGCAGCTTATTTCCCTTACTAATTCATTACATGCATAGCGAGGGCCTCTGTTCTGGCATGCTTTTTGCCATAGGTAGCTTAAGAGTGTTCAACGCTGGTGGACCAGTCTCGACATGTAGTATGCACTCAAGTCACGTCCCAGGGGCTACAAAGAAGGTCCCCTTCACACCGAATAGTCCCAGCAACGCTGTCTACCACCCCAGGTGCAGAGAACAAAATCCCTTGCCATAAATACTGGAGCAAATGTAGGGGAAAACAGCCCCGCCTGTAGCGTAGTGCTCATCGCAGGAGACGCGCAATCTGGAGGTCGTGGGTTTGGATCCCACCCGATTAGAATTTTTTTCCTTTCGTGCTTTCCAAACCTTTCTCCTATTTCAAAGACGTACTACATTCCTACATTCTCCCGTTTGCTATCCGATGCTTCTCTCTGTCTCCATATATATCTATAGATATATATATAAATATCTTTATATATATATATACATACACACACACACATATATATATATATATATATATAGATATATATATATATATATATTTATATACAGAAAGAAATGCCAGCAGTTCACAACGCCAAACGAGGCATTGGGGAATGGTTAGGCTGATTTTTTACCGTTCGTGACATTACATTTTTATAATAATTACGTGAGAAAGAAAGAAAGAAAAACACGCGCCCAGAGTGGGGACAAAGCCCACTCCTTTCGATTAGATCTCCAATGCCTTACCAATTCAGCTATCTGGGCGACTGTGTTCTCCTTCACCTTCTGGGGTATTTATGTTTACCACAACTGTATCTGACGCTCGAAGGTGGTAGCCAGCGCCACTCACACTGCACGGGGAGAAGCGGACCTTCTTTGCAACCCCAGGGGCGTGACGCGAGTATCTACAGCCTGTCATAAGCGGGTAACTGGCGGGAAACCCTCTTATGCTAGCTTGGCATAAAGGCTGCCAGGACCGAGGCCCTCGATAAGGTTTCGCATGATAAATGGGTTTGGAAATGAGGGACTCGTTAGGATATACAGAAAGAAATGCCTGAAGTCTACAACGCCAAAGAATGCATAGGGGAATGGTTGGACTGATGTTTTACCGTTAGTGAGATTACATTATTCTTTCAAATAATTAAGTGAGAAAGAAAGAAGAAAAAACACGTGCCCAGAGTGGGGACCGAACCCACGCCTTTCGATTAGATCTCGAATGCCTTACCAATTCGGCTATTTGGGCGACTGTGTTCTCCTTCAATTTCTGAGGTATTTATATTTACTACAACTAAATCACACGCTTGCAAACACGCAAACAGAGCACTGCGGCGCAATGGTAGTGTCCTCGCTGACAAGTTTAGGAGTAGTCGCGTTGTCACTGTACGCGTCACATGGTGAGGTAAATTCAACCTCCGCACGCGCATATTCAATGACGTCTTTCTGGCGATCGAGAACGTCCCAGCCCAGAATAACATCAAGGAAACACGAAAGACGCACGATAAGTTCTATTATGTGCAGGAAGCCTTACATGGTGTCACGAGCTGTGCACGCCGCCGAGGCTTGAATGTGTTGCACGCTCGCAGTACGCAATGAAAAGCCACCCAACGGCGTCATCACTTTTCTGATCATCCGACAAAAATATTCACTAATCACTCACACAGCAGCGCCTGCAACTCCTGTGTACGTCTGCCTCGACTAATACGTCAACAACGTTCAGGAGAGAATAACGAGGCCTTGAACAGTTCGATTGTAACGCAGTTCTTGCCCCGGGAACGGTTGTTGCTAGATTTCCTCGTCGGAATCGGGTTGTCGTCGACGCATCGGAGAAATGGAGCGGCGACGCGGACACGACGAGCGACGATTCCCAGAAGCGTGGTGGCCAGCAGCAGAGGGACTGAAGTGATATCCGTCAGAGACGACATGCGGGACAGTCGGCCGGTTGGACAAACCTTAAGTCGCCGGTCGCAGAACCGCAGTGGCTGGCGGTGTGCGGCGGCGTAAATTTTTCGCGACATGTCCAACATAATGTCAAAGGAAACAAATTAGGCGGTTGTCCCACGTTCACCAGCATTGTTATACAGGGGAGGAGGCCGTACTGGAGAAAATGAGGTTATCGGTGTTACCGGGCGCTGATAAGGTGGTGTGGCCTGACATGGAGATACTCCCATGCTGTCAGCACACGTCATTATCAGCCCCGGGGGCGACCGGACGACAGTTTCTGCATACGTCATCTGCGCGGCTATCGCAGTCATGTGATGAGGATTAAAATCGGCAGTACCCGTCAGGGCTTCAGCTGCTTGCTCCTGAATCACCCTCCTAATTGTCGGCACAACTGGGCACGGGAGTCTCGGCATTGCAAGGCTGCAGAGAAAGCTTACGAGCGACTTCCTCACGGGCGAGTCTTTATTTGCGACAAGAAGGAAGGACTGTCGGGGTCACCGATTAAACTTGGTATAATGTCATCAGGAGCTGAAGGCCGCCGCTTGAGGCTTCGCTGCCTCCAAAGCTCGTCGAAACTCTGGCAGAGGTTTACTACGTCGGCAAACGAACCTGCGTCCCTCGCCAAGAGCATCTGAAAGGAATCGTCGTCTATACGTTTAATTACGTGCTTGATTTTATCAGCTTCGGCCATGGATGGATCGACATGCCTGCAGAGGTCCAGAACGTCCTTGGTGTAACTGGTAAAACTTTCACCAGTTTTCTGTGCAGGGGTGGGCAAGCGTTGCTCTGCTCTTAGTTCGCGCATGGCGGGACGGCCAAAAGCTCGCATGAAGCGCGCCTTTACTCGGACCAGGTGTGCATGCCCGCCGAGTTGTCAGTAAAGTACACCTCGGCGAGTAAAGTTAAATAAAAGCCCCCGTTGTTGAATTTCATCACATAATCCGACTGGTTTTGTATGCTCACGCCTTCGGACGACGACAACCAGTCCTCGACATCTTAGTCTTCCATTCCGCTTAACTGGGCAGGAGCCCGTCGCCGGGTCGCGCCAGAACCTATCATGGTTGGGACCGGAGGAACCACGGGAAGATCAGTCATTGCCGTAGGGATGATACAACTGCGAAGTTCCGAAGTCCGCACAAAGACTCGGCACACTCTACCAAATTATAAGGGGTATTTTGGTGCTCGGGTGAGCTTAACCCGGAGGAAGCAGTCAGAAAGCCAAGGGGTGATGTCGAGCCAGCCGAAACTCTTTTTCAGAAGCTCCTTCTGATGATGATAGATGAGGTGTGCCAAAAGAATGGCAGTGATTATTATCCGTGATTGTGCACAGCAATGGCGTTGTTAGGGAATGTCCTGTAGTATTCGCTACACTTTGATGTCACAACGCTCAGATGCACAGTGCCTCACAGTGCCTTGAAACAAGAACGGTGACAACGACGTCCCTGGCGAGCACCTTGCGCTATCTCTGTCACGGGCTCTCTGTACATTGTGTAAATAGATCGCTTCACTGCATCCCATCGTTCGCCTCGTGTGTGTCCTGGCGCCACATAATATTTTGGTGAAGTGTGCGGGCTCCTCCTCACCCTGGCCCCCAAATCGCATCGTCTCGGCCTGGGCGAAATTGTCGAGAGAACGTGGGCCGTGTCGGGCAGCCCCACCCCACGGCGACGAACATTCAACTACGCCCCCCGCCCAGTGTCCCCAGCCAGTGATCAGCCAGTTAGGACCAGCCGTTGCCATCCGCGACCAGACGAACAAAATATGCCGCATCCTCAGCCCTCTCGTCCGACGTGGTTCGAGTTCCTGAGACGGTCCGCTCCTGCCTTCAAGACACATCTGTTGTGGGACCAGTCACCATCAAGAACATCGTTGTCATCTGGCGTAGTAGGGCACATTTTCACCCTACGTTTTCATGGCATTGCTCATCCCCATCGCAATCCACACATTGCCTCGGCCTCGACCGGGACGGTCGTTCTCGACGCGGGGGGTGATGTTAAGGAGCTTATATGTACAATGCCTCAAAGTGCCTTGACACACGAACGATGACGACGACGACGAAGTGCCTGGCGCGCAGCTTGCGCAATTTGAGTCATGACCTCTCTGCACATAGTGTAAATAGATCGCTCCACCCCATCTTACCGTTCGCCCAATATGTGTTCTGGTTCCGGGATATATATATATATATATATATATATATATATATATATATATATATATATATATATATATTGTAGATTCCTTATTTGTTTACTTTTCTTAATATTGCTGTGCGTGGGTGGGCGTTGGTTGAAGGCAACACGCTTCCTAAGTGCCTCGCTTTTGCTTTTCGGCGCGTTGTGTATTGAGATTGATTACCTGCGCGCCCAGTCGTGCAATACGTTTCTTTCGACTTGTTTCTTGCTGTACTTCCTTCTTGTACACTTTTGAAATCATATGTCCATGTGATCCCAGCACTCCCTACGAGCCTACATATACCCTGTATTCGACCCTAGTACTTCACTTGAAAAAGGCTGGATTCAAGCCGAAACGTCGCATTAAATATTGTTATGTTTTTCGTGGTGACTCTAATTTAATATACTATTCAGCTGCCAAGGCCTTTACTGTTTTATATAATGTATATGTATATATTTAAATATATACAGTAATCCCTCGTTCACTTGAAGTCGTAAAATCCGCTGAAAATTTCGAGATATGCTGAGTTTCGAGATATGCTGAGTTTCGAGATAAACGAAATAGAAATAGTGTCCAGGTCACTGAAATAAGAGATGAATCTGCTACCAAAAGCTCGACTGCACAGGGGAGTTTCCGTAATAAAAGCAAAAAGGTCCGCTGAAAAAAAAAACGAAATGATATTGCGGAAAAAAGTACTTCATGTTACTCGCCGGTTGCGCTTTGCATCTGGTACCAGAAAAGCGTTCTCTAGCTGCTCAATGCATCGTGTCAATTGCTGGTATCTTCTGCTGCATTCTACCTTTTAGCGAAGCAGGCGCCGCCTGTCCGTCGGGTTTGACATTTTAGGCACTTCTCGTAGCCCTTCTTCGTTTTCCTTATAAGCCGCGTCGTCCACAGCTCTCTCAACGATGTAAGCGCGAGGCAGCACTCTGGCAACGGGTACATCAGCCTAAAAAAGCGCCTATTCCGCAACACATTTGCCGTTGACGATCACGTTCAGCGTGTAGTGGGACCTAAGCGTTCGAAGGAACACCTATCAGCTGTCTGTAGCAGACTTTGCCTTGTGTCCTCTCTGTCAACACTTCGAGATATCCGCGGTCCCCCGAAAAACGGTTTCGAGATAAAGGAGTTCAATACATGGCACCTATGGGGGTAAATGCACGGCGAAGTTTCGACTTAACAAAGATTTTCAGATATCCGAGTTCGACTTAATGAGAGATTGCTGTGTATAAACGTAAATTTATATATATATATATAGATATATTGGTCCTGGTGACTACGGCTATATCCCTGTTTATAGCGGTCTTTGGAAGATAACGTGCGTAGGCGCGCAAGCCTACCGGCTTCTTAACAGGGGCGAGCGGCTTAGCTACTGAAGGCTCGTCGTGTTCAGCAAAAGGGAAGATGGTGTCAAGGCAGCAGTGAGGTTGGCGTGATAAAGAAGAAAGAAAGGGCTGTATCCGGTCGTTTATTCTTGGCGTTGTTGTAAGCGTACGTAAAGAAAGGCAAGATGTCGTCCCTGTTTTTATGGCAGGAGCCTACGTACATTGCGAGCCTATTGGACAGCGTAACGCTAAACCAATTCTGTGCATTGGCTTGGCCAGGTGGATTGACTCACTGGAGTAGTTGACTGTCCAAAATGTAGATTGACCATGGACAACAGTACTACCACGCGGGGAACGACAATTTTTTAGCACAATTCGGGGAATCCGGCTTCACTAAAGTGTCAAACTCAAAATATGGGGCTCCGGAGGACCATACTGAGACAAATAGGGCACATCGTGCGGCCATATTTATGTCCTTCCACACGCAAAATGTGTCCAATGCTGTCTGGTGGGCAGCAGACTTTCCAAGTGCAGATAGGGCAGTGCGGTCTATAAAAATTTCTCCACTTCTGGAGTAAACTGTAGCACCACACCGCTTTAAAAAGTAGTTGCCCAAGATTTCTTCATGTCTTGTCCGCGGGAGCACCGTAAACTCCGCTCTGAATAAATGGTCTCCTAAGTAGATATTCACTGAGCATACTTCAAGAGGGTGCAGCAACTCAGCACCCACACCACGAAATGTCACCACCTTGTCCTAGGGAAACATCAACCTTACGTACAAGCAAATTTTTAAAATCAACGCTCATCATGGGCACTGTTCCACCCTTATCTACTAAGGCCATTGTTCGAACATTATCAACAACAATTTCAACTTTATTTTTTTAGCATGACGACAGGCCAAGGGAAATCCGTTGAAGGCAGTCCGGTGAGAGGAATGTCAGACGTAGTTTTCGCAGTGACCTGACCTCCATTGGTCGCACCATCTAGTTTTTCGGCGGCGGCAAACTACGCCGAGGCGAAGGCGAACGTCGCTGCTGGAAGGTGGGAGGTTTAAAACTCATGTCCGAAGCGGGTGTAATAATGGCGAACGGAGGAGGCGAATAAATCAATGGCGATAAAAAATGAGAAAGTTAGCAGGCGAAAATTGGACTGGGGCAGAGCGTGAAAGAACGGGGTGTAGGTCAATGGGAGATGCCTTCGTCCTGCAAAGGACATCAATAGTGTTTTGTTATGGTGATGTGTTTGAGATGTTTTGCATATTTTACTAAAAACTATCTTTGACGGGGCAAAAATTATAGTTCTTTTTTCAAGTTCGTAGACCCTCTACAAACCACACAAAAGAATATTTACCCCTTTTTTGTTTTCCCCAATAACTTTATACACTGGTTAGTATATTGCTCAATAGCTGTACATCAGTTTACACTAGTAATAGGACCTTGATCCTGTTTAGCCCATGAAACACCAAAGCTTCGTTCATACATTCTTCAAGCCTTCTTGCTACAATGATTTTGAAAGATATATTGAGAAGCAAGTTATATGTGCGACATTATACAATTTTATCTTTCACCAAAAACTACAAAAACAGAGTATATACAGAGTGGATATTGAGACATGGGTCTAGTAGAGAAGGAGGCCAATAAATCGATGGAGGTAAGAAATGAGAAAGTTAGGAGGCAAAAAATTGACTGGGGCAGATCATGACAGAAGCGAGTGTAGCTCAATGTGATAGGCCTTTGTCCGGCAAAGGATATAAATATTTTGTTATGATGATGTGCTTGAGATGTTTTGAACATTTTACCAATCACGAACTAGGGGACGTGAAATATTTTATATTATTTTGAATTCTCAGTGCCTTTACAAAACACAGAAAAAATATTTATTCCTTTTGGTATTTCCCAATAAATTTATACACTTGTTGGAATAATGTTAACAAGAACAAAGTCAGTTTTCCAGTATTTCTGGTACCTCGATCTGTTTTAGGACATGAAACACCCAAACCTTCTTCCATACAATCTTCCAGCATTGTGGCAACCATGCTTTTGAAAGGTATACAGAGAAGCAACTTCTCTGTGACACATTACGTAATTTTATCTTTCATACAAAATTACAAAAACTGTTTTATATTTAATGCTAAATTAGCCCCATCTGTGGGTTCTGACCTTTTTGAGATTTTCTTTTTTTTTGTTGTGCAAGTTGTTTCAGAACAAAGTGCATCTGTTACAGCCAATGCATATTTGCTGGCCACTTTTCTTTTTGCAGTGTCGTACATTTTTGCTTGCGCTGATGTTCTGAACCTTTCTATTCACGTTTGTTTAAAATTTTTCAACAAAACGTTGCTCCATCTCCGATTTCTTTGTTTCATTTGTCAAATGCAGTTACGTGTACTAGACTAAAATTCTAGGAGACAAAACTTTTAATCGTTGTTTAGATTTATTATTGCCCATTTGTTTTATTAAAGACCTCTAGTTAAATAGGTCTCTCGGGGGCATAAATATTTACTTTTTATCGATACCTCCAACAACCCACACGAATTTATGGCACGGTGATTTTGGACATCCCTTGCAAAACTGTAAGTCTCTGGACAAAAAACCAAAAAGTGTGTTTTAAGTTACAAAAATAATTACGGAAAACAATGTCTGCAGTTATGCCCGTGGATTAGTGATGTACAAACGGGTGGGTGAAATGTACCGGCATTTTAAATTAAAATGCACTTTCGTCTCCCACAATTTCCTTTCAACGTTTGCACAGCTCAAGTACCTACCAAAAAGTTCCCGCAAAAAAAAACGCGCTAGAGTTCGTTTACCAATTTCCTTCTGAATAATGCCGCGAAGTATACCCCGGTGAAATCCGGAATTTCTCGCAATGACTCCTACTGCACCGAACCGAGCCCTGCAAATTTCCCATTAGGCGAACTGCATTGGCCGAACACTGAGAAAATGCTCACCGTGAATTCACATTTAAGGCAGGCAGATGTTTCGCACGAAAACAAATTACCAACGCAAATTCTCCTCGATTCCTGGCCTACACAAAGGGTAGCGTGAGGGTTGAACGGATCCTTGGATGCCCTTTTCCTCATCTACCTTCCATCGCGACGCAGGAAGAAGTGAGCGAGGGAAAAAGTGGCCTCGTGTCTGCTCTTTTCGCTGCAAATGTCGTCGAAAGATGATAGCCTTTGTAGGCATTTGCCAAGGAAATGACTCCTTTTGCTTTCACACTCTCCACTCATTCTGTTCCTCTTCCGTCGGTTTAATCCCAAAGTAAACACACTAAAAGTTTGCTCAAGGTGATTTGAATTTATCGCATTCTACTGCTGACGGCGGGATTCCCCGATGCCAGCTTCAGTACGGCGGAAACGCGCGAGGATCGACACACGCGCGAAGATAGACACACGCGGGAGGATCAACAATGTTTACAGACAAACCACTTCGGCCCCCGCTTCCTGTAGATGGTGCCCCCAGTTGGACCCGACCTGGGGGGAATCAGCCAGTCGCCTTTTCCCGTCCTCTTCTCCATTCTTTTGCTTACCAATTGTCTTTCCTAACCCTGTCCTGTCATCTTGTCTCTTCTTTGTTTCTCCGTTTTTCTCCAGCCGGCGAAGAGTAACCCTAAAAGAAGGCTTCAACCTTGATCCCGAGCATTGGGTTATAGCAGCCCCGTAGAGTTAGCGTGCGCTGGAAAGCCACGTTTCCTTGATGGGTTCGGTGGTGGGCTACTGGGCTTGCCGCCAAATATTTTTGATTTCATATGGCTTCCTTTTCCTTAGCCCAAGAGAACTGATCGGCCCTCAAAAAGGGTTGAAAAAATTAAAACGAGCGCAAAGGACGAGGACGCAGAAACACAGTAGACGGGACGAGCGCTCACTACCAACAATTTTATTTTGAAACCTTCCTCTACATATAACCACAGAGGCGCGCCTGCGCACAGAACACATGAAGCAGAAGCCCCATGCGCGCTAGCGATTGCGAAATAAAAGGCGGAGCTCGTTTTAATTTTTTCAAGCCATCAACCAACACGCCCAACAAAGCAGTCTATTAAGTTCCTCAAAAAGGGGCTCATCGAAGTAACGCACCAACCAGATCAAGCACTACTTTCTCAAAATTATTTGTAGTACACTCAACGGCTGAGAGCAAGCCAATACACAAACAGTCAGTGTTTCTCATTGCGAAAAGCATAGAGAATATTTTCGGCAAAGATTACAACCCCAAGAAGCTCGCATCCTGTGAACGAGAACGAATCAAAGCAAGAACCTGCTTAGGCAGTATAAAATCGCTGACATGGCAGTAAGTCTAACGCTACACTGCTTGCTGAACACCATTCAAGGTGGTGTATCCGAGAATGAGCTGTTGAATGAGACGGAAGCCTACCTCCTTGAGTGTCTGAAAGACTAAGGTGTAGTCGCGGTTCGAAGAATAACCATACGAAGAGACGGAAAAGAAATCCCAACAAGACACATCACATTGACTTTTGCAAGTACCACCCCGCCTAAGACGGTGAAAGCCGCTTTCATCAGGTGCCACGTGCGGCCGTACATTCCGAACCCGAAACAGAGCTTCAAGTGCCAAAAGTACGCGCATGGTACTCAAGTAAGCAGGGGCAAGTTGACATGCGCCAATATGCCGACACTGACCCTCCTTCTGATAGTTGCCAGAGCACTACAGCCAAGTGTCCGAACTGCAGCGGTGCACACGCTGCATACGTTCACTCCTGTTCGACTTTCAAAAAAGAAAAGGAAATAATACACATTAGGTTACTGAAAACACCAGCTTCGTCGAAGCGCGCCGGAAACACTAGTTGTTTTTCGCAGCCTCCTATGCAGAGTCCCCCCGCCGGTGTTGGGGCGTCGTCTGGTTAGTACAGCGACGCAGTGTAGTTTTGTTACGGCGCCGCCATCTCTTCCCTCTATTGAGCAGCCTGATCAAATCAAATCCAAGTTTATTTTATTCACAGTTACATAGACGTGAAAAAGGTACATCGAAGGGGCAAGGAAAACACTGCAAGAAGCAGCTTGACGGGGCCCTTGCCCCGATCCTGCAATAAACAGCGTGTGCGCTAAGAGGGTATATGCAAAAAACGCTCCGAAAAATACACATGTTTATAATTCAGAGCAATATAAACAAATAAAATGCAATAAAATTAGTATGGCGGCACGACAGGTGTACATACAGTGTACAGTACTAAAATATACTTTTACATGAACTGCAACTCGAAAACGGAATGCAAAAAAAGAATTACGATCACGGACATTGACCATGCAATTGTTCCGAGTTTTACAACATCAGTAAAAGAAAGCAGATTGTGTTCCCACGAGTGAAATCACAATTTATCATCTAAAAATAGATTTAAAATGCCTTATCTGCTTAACAATAAAATGTGGATTTGTTCCTGGGCCAACTTGTTAAGTATAATACACAAGGTGTTCTTAAACGTTGGCACGCGTAGTCAGTATGTGAAGATGAAATTTGCCATGGGGACCGGTTTCGATAAGAATAACGACTATAAGCCATTCTTAGGGCAGCCGAATTAAAAACAACTTTGGTTTCCTAGCCATTCTTTCTTGTAGCTGCGCAGTAGCTGATAATTGTATATATCACCAGCGCGGAGCCCTTTATACTTTTGAAAAAGTGGGTGGGTGTGCTCTAAGTATGAGACATTTTCTACACCCCGTACAGCCTTTTCTGTATTGGTACTAGTTTCTATGGGTTCTGTGCAGTGGTGTTTGCCCATACTAATCCGCAATATTTGAGGTAAGACTGTAGGAGGGAGTTGTACAAAAGTTTTTTTATGTTACTTGGGAGACCAACGCGATGTCTGCTAATGACACCGGCAACCTTTTGTGCTTTTGAGCAGACAGAATTAACATGGTCATTCCAACTCAAATTTTCCGAGAATATATTACCAAGTGCCTTCATAGATTTTTGATATCTATTTTATAGGGTTCCAATGTAACGCTTTTCGGTAAATCTAAAGAGGTACTTAGAGAACGAAAAAGAATGCCCGTAGTTTTTCATTCGTTCAGCAATAGCCCGTTTAGTTTGGACCAACTTCGAAGCTGAAAAGTAATGCGAGTTCAATTGGGAAACATTTCTGGCAAGTCCTTTCCATGGACCAGTAAATTGCAGTCATCAGCGAAAATAATGAACCTATTATTGTGTCTATAAGTACAATGTCATTTATATACAATAAAAACACGGGTGGAAGAACGCTACCTTGCGGCACCCCAGCAGTTGTTTGACGAGTGCGAGATTTACATTCATTAAATTCTACATACCGATTTGGATAGCTTCGGTATGACCACACAAGTTCCATGGGAGCCCCCCGAAACCGCATCGTCCCAGTTTAGCGAGTAAGAGTTCATGAAAAACGTTATCAAATGCTTTGCTAAAATCTATGTATATGTCTATCGTCATTAGCTTATTTTCAATGTTTTCCAAAATAGCTTTCTTCGGGCTAACAGGGCCAATTCTGTCGAGCGACTTGCCCTAGAACAGTACTGACAGTCTGTGATCAGATTGTACTTTTGTGTAAAGCTATTGGTTCTAACATTTATCTTTTCCAAACCCTTAAAACATACTGATAATATTGATATTGGTCTGTAGTTGCCTATTTTCCTTGTATCACCCCCTTTGTAAGTATTTGTTAGTCTTGCCATTTGCATATTTCTGGGAAAATTGCCAGTTTGCAAAACGAGGTTGAAGATATGCGTTAGTATTGGGGCTGTCATGTCAAGCACATATTTTACTGGTCTGATTTGAAGGGCATCAGCATCTTTGAATCGACTTTTTTTAAGACTGGAAAGCGACAACTTCTGAAATATCTGTCGGCCGTAAAAATATGGTAATTTCAGTTTCAGAAATATTATACAAATTTTCTGTGTTTACATCAACGTGGCCACAAAGTCCGGTAATATAGTCGTTAAACTTGTTCGACAGCTCTACTCCAGTTAGGATTTCACCATCAGCTACAATTTTTTCCAAGCAAGAATCACGGGGTTTGCGTTGATTGTCTCGTTCAACTTTTTCCACACGACATAACTTCTGCGGAGGCAGCCGCTGTCAACTATGCCATAATAGTAGTCATTTTTTGCCTTTTCTATCTGCTTGTTAAGGTTCTTTAAAACAAATTTCAGAAATGCGTGGTAAAATTTGTTCTTTACTTTATTTTTTTTTACTATATGCGGACTGATGCATAGTTTTCGCACTTTCTTTGTTTGTATATATTCTCTCAGTAGGAAATATGACAAATACACAGCCTTGAAAAAGTCAACAAAAGCATGATTGTTTCAAAACATTGTTTCTTTATTCCTTTATTCCTTTATTGTTCCTTCATTCCTTGTTCCTTCATAAACATTCCTTTATTGTTTCAAAACATCCTATATTGTTTCTAAAGGAGTTAAGTGTGTTCTGCGATATTACGCGGAATGAGCCTTTGCTAGTCTGCGCACCTTGGCTAGTGCCCCGCTTATCGACAAAAAAGAATATTGGCACGCGGTCACTAATGCTGGAGCTCAGGACCCCGGATTTATTACAATCCCTTGAAGAGTTCGCGATGAACATGTCAAGAGGTGAACACGTTGAGCTGGTGCCACGTGTCCGTAGTGTTATTTCGTTGTAGAAACCATTGCACTCAAGGATTGCCACGAAATCAGCCTTTGTACCGGAATATTTTGATACATCGATATTAAAGTCTCGCCCAAGAACTAGCAGGCAACCAGTGTCATTTGTGTACCAAAATAAGCAATCAATGAAGCGGAACAAGGCAGCAATAAATCCAGTTGGCGGGCCATAGATAACCGCAAATAGCTCTCTGGCATAGTTTGTGCATAGCGTTTCATTATTATCTGTGACTTGGCTGTATTCAGAGACTATTTCAAAGCCCGTGAACATTGTTTGAATAAATACGCAGCCTCCGCGGTTGCCTATGCGAATCAAATAAAAATCGCTGTAGCTGGGCAGTAAGAAATTTTCTGAATCTTCGGTATACCAAGTCTCAGTGAACATTACAACAAGAAATTCTACGTTGCATGCCTCAAATAGTGCTCAGACATCATATTGTTTTTTCTGATTTATCGGGCGTATAGATAAAAAAGCTTCACGCATTTTATTTGATTGATGTCTCCAGCGGCTGAAACAACGTTTTCTAGAATAATGTAATCGGTGCTCATGAGAAGGCAAGTGGGCGTGTTGTGCTTATTGACAGATAACCCTGCCTGGGATTCTGTGCACCGTTACTTTGGCTATCGCTTTTTCTGGAGCGAGGAAATACGGGCGACTTCTAGTCTTGATGTCCAGCGATATGCGCAGCGTCGATATCAACATCTTGCTGATAACGCTTTCGGTGATTATGTAAAATATTGGCGACTTTTCTGTTTTGCGGGCAAAAATACTGCTGTTTTTAACCGCACAAATGTACATCCGTTTTCGCGTTTGCGTGCATTCGCTATTCCAAGAAACCGTTTCATTCCTGGCCATAGTTGTTCATTTATGTATATAGGCTCATTCGACCGTAGTCTGAATTTTTCATTGGTTAGACGCGTCTTGCGTGCCTTTTGGAGAAAGTTGTCTCGCTTTTCATGGCACTGGAATTGAACGACAATGTTTGCATTGCCAGGTTCTTGATAGGAACTCTCTTACAGACGTCTATGTCAATTTGCGATACGGTTTCAGCGGCAGCTTCACCGATATTTTGCACAATGGCAAGGTTTTCGCTCGGTTCCTGTTGAACACCGTTGATTTCGATATACCCATTTCGGGAATATTGTTCATTTTCGATGCGACTGCATCTCATTCACTCTCCTTGTCACTCCATACGGCGTCGTTGTCCGTCCACACCCCTCACCCTACACTATAAAAAAACATAAAAGTTAGCGGCACCCGGTTTCGCTCCCACGACCCTGTGGGCGGAACGCGAGGTACATGGTGCTCTTCCCACGGCGCCACAAAACCGAGACAGAATGAAACGCTACGAACGCGCGTTATATCCTTGACTCATTCAAACTACGTCAAGATGCTACTGATACAACGCGTGTTGGGGCAATGATTAACACTTGCATTAAAAGAAAAGAAGCTCCCACTTCCAGCAACAATGATGGAGTAAAGGTCTTTGCGACAGCGAAGCCCCAAGCATACCACTTAGAGAGATTGGTCAAGATTGGCCAATAAATCATAATATTAATCATAAAACATATCAATCATACGCGTTCCCGACACATTTCACGCGATTTCAGAATCAATCCAACGGAAACACCAAGTGAACCCCACGATGCGTCGCATCTACACAGGGTTCCCCTCGCGGGGAGGTGGGGGCAAAGTTTTAAGAAATTTTGTTGGCTTGTGCTCAGCTCGTTCTGGAGCGTGTATACCTTGTTCGGGAGTGCTTCATTTTCTTTTTTAAGACACAGTTTTCCTTTTGCACCGCTCACCAACGTCCACTTGGCTCATCAAAACCTTTGCTCATGAAATCAAGACTTTTTTTTATTCTTCCATATCTAAGCGTAGGTTTACCTCATCACATCGAATGCTACGTTCCAATGCCACTTTCAAAAGCCTTAGATAATTCCTCAGCTCTTCCTTAAATTCTTGTAACACTTTTACTACTTTCTTTGTCATTTTGTTCAGCTATAAACCATATTCAAGAACATCAAGGAATGAACACTGGGCAGCAGCAGCAGCAGCGACAATGAAGTAAAAAATCAAAACAAACATTCCTAATTGAGAAACCCATCCTGCAAGGTACACAGGGCACGATTAGGGTGGTATGGGCAGCGCCGTCACTGCTGCCAAAATGTTGGGTACCGGCAGCTTGCAGGCTTTAATGGGCGCCGAAACTGGCCACGCGACCGGCTGGTCATGGGGTGTTTCCGCTGGCGCTAGGTGATAGGGAGTGATGCCACGTGTACCGTCCTGGTTTGTGAGTCGTCGTCGGGAGTGTGCGTTCAGGCCCGCATCTGCTGCTTCTTTGATCTTTATTCTGCAAGGTATACAGGAGACGCTTATGGTGGTGTGCGCAGCGAATCACTCCTACAATGCCCGCAGAGGATCTGGCGGCCGCTTCCCCTCCTGATCTTCCTTTGGTAGCCCAAGCCGCCACAATGTCCGCGGCTCCCGCGGTTGTGGCAATCGCCAACACAACCGCTAGCCATGCCGCGCCTCCCGCTCCATGAGCCACCTCGGACATCCGTGATTGTGAAGTGAGTATGAATACTGGAGGGCCGGCTCCCTCTGCTACGTCTGACGTGCCGGGATACACGCCCTCCGCGCATGCAGCCGGCCGGGGCACCAATCGTCTTGGTGCGCGCCACAAAGAGCACGACCCATCAGGTGCTCTGCAGGAAACGCTTGAAGAAGTTGATGCTGGGACATCTCCTCTACCACCTGAGGTGTCCAAGGAGCGGCGCCTATCTTTTGAGCGCCAGAAAAAAACTGCCTACGATTACAGGCCCATCAAACAACAAATAACTATGCAAAGCCCAAATACACAAGTACTCATTCCTCAAATGAACATTGTAACTCAAAGCATATTACAATGCAACTGTAGGGGCTGGACAAATATCTTGATGGCATTTATGAAATCCTATAAGAATGCAATGAAGATATAATGTGTCTTCAAGAAACTCACCTAAACTCAAAACAAACAAACTTCCTTACAAAGCATAAAGTTTTTTGAAGGACAGGGGTGGCTGCACCCACTCGTCAGGAGGTGTTGCTATAGTTGTGAAGTCAGTTGCATGCCATCAAGTAAGCGTGCATACAAACCTTCAGTCCATTGCGGGGAGAGCAACTATTTTTGTTGGATTGACGACCGTCTGCTCTTTATATGTCCCTCCGTATTATATGTCCCCCCGGACAACCCTCCATTCCCTAAGCGTCCAGTACAAACAAGACCAAACGAGGGATTTGGTGGAACGAGGTCTGCAAGATAGCCTGTCAAGAGCAAAACAAAGCGTGGGCGGCCTTTATCAGGTACCCAACAGCTGAAAATACGGTTGCTTTTAAACGTGCAAAAGCGAAGGATAGGCAGATTAGATGCGCGGAAAAAACTGACAGTTGGAAGACATTTGGAAGACAGCTGGAACACATCAGCGAACTCGTACACTGACACACACAAAGTTCGGAAGAGAATAAGCGCAATAGAATGACCGAACACAAACACCCTTTCACTTGTGAGCACAGCTGGATACGCGCTTGAGGATCCAGCCAATCCTCTCGGTGAGCACTTTGAAGGTGCCTCCAGCTCCGCACTACACCACACAATTGTTACAACACAAAAACATCGTTGAATAGCAGCCACTACGGAAGAGGAAAGCAGAATGGAAGGGTAGAATAGCCCATTCACTAAGCACGAGTTATCTGTGGCGCTTGCTACCTGTGGTAATAGTTCCTCAGGGGATGACAAAAATACATGCGAAATGGTAGAACATGTTCACGAAGATACACAGGAAACAATACTCTTCTTATTCAATAAAATATGGCAAGCTGGACGTCTTCCTAAATCGTGGAAAGAGGTAATTGTTGTTCCGATATTAAAAGGAAACGACTCTTTTTAGGCGGCAGCTATAGGCCAATTTCATTAACAAGCTGTTGGTGTGCGCTTTTAGACAAAATTATAAACATGCGCCTAATTTATTTTTAGAATACAATCGAATTTTAGATAGTCTTCAGTCTGGATTTCTGTCAGGCAGGTCCCCAACCGACAGTGTAGTAGCGTTGGAAGCTTATATAAGAGACGCATTTGTACATAAACAGCACTGTGTCTGTATTCCTTGATCTAGAAAAAGCCTATGATACTGCATGGCGTTATGGCAATGACTTGACTTTGCCTCGTTTGGTATCTGCGGCAATATGCCCAATATCCTGGACGATTACCTAACTCATATAATCATAGAACATTTCGTGAGCTGAAAAAGGGTGTTGGTGCGGGCTTGTTGGTACATAACTGAATATAGAAAAACAGCGCTAAAACGGGACAAAGAACGTGACAAGACTGGGCGCTGACTAACAACAACGAGTTTTATTTCTACGTGGCGGAATACATACCCTCGAAAAACTGGAAAAGAAAATAAAGGGAGACATACAATTTACTAATATACAAGGCGCATGTGCGAAAATATTAATATTTGATCAAGGTATCTAATTTCTTTTTCTAACAATTCAATGGATGCTTTACTGACAGATGAATCACGCCGCTTGTGGATGACATGTGCTTCGTAGATTTCTCTGGCACTTTTTTCTTTATACTTTCTTAGCACACGTGTCTGCTCGAAAAGAGGAGTAAATTTACGATCTGCCCAATCCGCAGAATGGAGAACCAAATTACTGCCAGTTTTATTTTTCTCTGTGTTGGCGTGTTCTCGCAGACCATCGTTCAGACACCGCCCTGTTTGGCCCGTGTATGATTTACCACAGGACGACGGAATGTCATAGGCTACACCAGACGAGCATTCAACGAAACGCTGGGCATGGTTCTTCAAGCAGAACTTGGTGCCAGTTCTTTCCCCGTTTACTCTGGCGCACAACCCACTTTGTTTGGTGCACTAAACACGACGGTCACTCCGGCTCGTGCTGCAGCCTTTTTGAACCGGTGGGAAACACCATGAACGTAGAGGATCACTGTAAACATCGTTCGGTCGATCACATGGCGTTCTTTTGTAGGGTTCTGGCTGCGTATTTTCTTGAGGAGGGTCTCACACACTCGTCGGGGATCCCTTTCCCGTCGTACCCCAGGATGCAGAGGAAGTGCTGAAGTTGGGCCCGAAGTTTGTTCTGCCTCCAAGTTTGGATAAAACCGAGCTGTTGCCTCTGGTTAGGAACATTGCTAACAAAGCACCTCCACAAGAGGCAAGCAGATTCATTCTTGAGGCTATGGACAGCCTCCCAAACAAGAACCAGTAAGGCACATGGCACAATGATAGCGCAGGTCGCTACCACTCTCCGCCGCGCTGGACAAAACTTGGTGTTGTCAGACAAAGAGGGCGGCTTCTTGGTTACATCCACAGGCACGTACAATGAAAAAGCGGATCAAGCAATGATTGCTCACTTCCGCCCCGGGGAACATGCACCAAAGAAATTGAGGATTCAAGCCGTGAAGATATGTGAGGAAGCGGGCCTTACAAAACTTGCGGGGTCTGTCAAGAATGCCGACTGACTATGTTTGCAACCGTTTTTTTCGGCCAAAACGCATAAAAAAGGCGTCCCCTTTCGACTAATAATCACGGAGCGGTTAACATGGCAGCATCACCTTGCAGACTTCCTTGTCTTTGCTCACTATCGAAGACCCGTTCCTCGTTCGAAGTCCAGCGGAGGTGTCTGAGTACCTGCAAGATCGGAGTCCTACAAAAGTGAGGGCTTTTTCTATCGACGTCAATGACTTGTATTTTTCGTTGCCGAATGACGCGCTCTGATATGTTGTAGAAGAAGACAGATAGATATGGAGGTGTTCGGTTCCAAAACGCTACTGGGACGACCATAGGAAAGTTTCTGCAACTCCTGAGGCTCTACCTGGAGTCGTCTGTTTTGGCTTTTCAAGGAGAGTACTATGTCAAGAGCAAAGGCGTCTGCATTGGCGCTTGCCTTGCTCCGTGGCTCAGTGACCTTTTACTAGCGCGTTATGACAGGAGGCTTGAGGCGAACCTCGGAAGTAGTCAGGTTGTGCGGGTCTTCTGCTATGTCGATGATGTTTTGGTGATTTTCAAGTGTTCTTCATCTTTGGACAGCCAGGAACAAGTCCACATCATTGCGAGAATGTTTTCTTCAACGCTTGGGTGCTTTACGTTGACGACGAATGAGCGCTGTCATGATCGCCTCAGGATTCTGAACATGGAATTGACCCTGCATCCGTACCACGTCTGCTAGAAATATTGTCCCCCCTCGAAGAAAAATTGATGGCCCTTCACGTCTGCCCACTCAAAAATTGTAAAACGAGGCATTGCCACCACGGCACTCAGGAACGCCCTCATTAGGTCGTGCTCTCATCAAATGGGGGTGAGCTTTTCCGCGCAAGCTGAGAGGTTGACAACGGCTGGTTTGGCCGAATAATTGTTGTTCAATGTGTGTGAGACCCTCCTGAAGAAAAGACGCAGCCAGAACCCTACAAAAGAACACCAAGTGATCGACCGGAAGAAGTTGACAGTGATCCCTTACGTTCATGGTGTTTCCCACCGGCTACAAAAGGCTACAGCACGAGCCGAAGTGACCGCTGTGTTTAGTGCACCAAACAAATTCTGTTGGTTGTGCGCCAGAGTAAACGGGGAAAGAACTGGCACCAAGTTCTGCTTGAAGAACCATGCCCAGCGTTTCGTTGAATGCTCGTCTGGTGTAGCCTATGACATTCCGTCGTCCTGTGGTAAATCATACACGGGCCAAACAGGGCGGTGTCTGAACGATAGGCTGCGAGAACACGCGAACACAGTGAAACATAAAAGTGGCAGTAATTTGGCTCTCCATTGTGCGGATTGTGCAGATCATAAATGTACTCCTCTTTTCGAGAAGACACATGTGCTAAGAAAGTATAAAGAAAAAAGTGCCAGAGATATCTACGAACCACATGTCATTCACAAGCGGGATGATTCGTCTGTCAGTAAGGCATCCATTGAATTGTTAGAAAAAGAACATAGATACATCGATCAATGAATGTTATTCTCGCACATGCGCCTTGCATATTAGTTGATTGTGTGCCTTCCTTTATTTTCTTTTCGAGTTTTTTTAGGGTATATTTTCCGCCACGGAGAAATAAGACTCGTTGCTGTTATTCAGCGCCCAGTTTTGTCACGTTCTTTGTCCCGTTTTAGCGCTGTTTTTTATATTTCGGGTGTCTCTTGCCACAGTTTTATCAAGAGTGTTCACCCAAGAAAATGCTCTGCCACAAGGAGGTGTTTTGAGTTGCGAACATTTTATTGTTAAAACGAATAGTTGAAAGATTGTTTTACCCCAATCACTTTTTTATTCTGTCTACGTGGACGACGTGCAGATAAGTTTTAAGTCCACGAATTTGTCCATTAGCGAAAGACAGATCCAAGTGGAAGTGAATAGTCTCTCAAGGTGGGCGGAACAAAGGCGTTTTAAATCTAATAGAGACGAAACGACTTGTGGCTTTTTTTCAAAACTACGAGGCAAGCGACCGGATCCATTTATCGCCCTAGACGGAAAACAAATTTCAGTGAATAAGGAGCAGAAGTTTTTAGGCATTCTGCTGGGTGAGATATTAAGCTTCATTCCCCACCTCAAAAGACTAACAATCAAATGCACTCAGGCACTTAACATATTAAAGAATCTCTCACGCGAGTCATACGGCACTGACAAGGCTTGCTCATTGAAAATTTTTATAGCATTGTCAGATCGAGGCTTTTCTATGGTAGTGTTATTTATCAATTAGCCTCGAAGTCCGCTCTCAAACGCCTTCATCCGGTGTAGCACCTGCGCCAACTATTGGCGACTGGAGCTCTCCGAACAAGCTCGATAAAAATCCTGTATGAAAAATCGGATATCCGGTCCTAGAAAGTCAGCGTGCCTACACAGCCTCACTATACGCTGCCAAAACCACTTCATTCCAAAAACACCCCTCACATATTTTAATACATAATACATCCACTGCAGTTCTGTTCCTAAAACGACCCTCTCTTGCGCAGCCGTATGTAGTGTCCATAAACACTTTGGCATCCGACATGAAAATTTAATTTAAAGACGCTTACAAAACCACCTTTACTGATGTACTTGCACCATGTAAGCGGTTGCCGGTTGCATGTGACATGTCATTTGCTAACATAGACAAGAACAAAGCTCCCTGTGCCTTAATACACCATCACTTTTTGAGCCTTCAACACAAACACCAATGAACATAATTTTTATATAGACGCATCTAACACTAACTCTGCTGTTTCTTGTGCTGTTTGCAGACCCCATTACTCTTCCTCTAAGACACAAATTCCTAGCACCAGCACATTCACAAGTGAAGCCCATAGTATGTTAACGGCTGTAGAACACATAGTACAACACCAAATACACCGCTCAGTCATATATACAGATTTCTTAAGTGTAGTGACAGCCCTGCATTCTGAAAAGCCTCACAAAAATGCCGTGCTTAACTTTCTTGTTAGGATCATCGTGTCAGCCTACGCTATGGGCCTAGAAATCACAATATGCTGTGTACCTGGACATTGATGAATAGATACAAATGAGTCTGCCAACAGGGAAGCAGCTGCTGCAGTTTTCCGGGGTAGTGTGGACAGTACATTTGTACCGTACTTGGACATGAAATCACTCATCAAAAAAAAACTTCGAAAAATCTCAAAGATTCGTTGGTATAAGGAAACAGAAAAGCTCCATTCAATCAAACCAACAATAGGCAGACACCTTCCAGAAAAGCGACACAGATCTGTCGATGTCGCACTTTGTCGACTAGAGATTGGGCACACATATGGCACACACGGACATCTTTTCACTGCTACAACACGTCCAAATTGTGCTAGATGCAGACAGGCTATTTCTGTACACCATTGAATGTAGACCTCTTGAACCAGAAAGACGCATACACTTCATAGAAATATACAAAGAAGACATACCACAGCACCTAGCACACCTTTTATCAGACGAAGCTGTTGTCCAGCTCAAAAATGTGTTAGCTTACATTGCGAGGGTTGCTTTTTTAAACGAAATCTCCTACTGTGCGTAACCTCAGCTACCCGAAATGAGGACGACAGGGCTGAAGGCTTTTAATGTGATTCTCATGGTCCTCGACTTTTTTGCTTTTACAAAACTATCTCCCCGAGGCACCCTGTTTTTAAGGCGCCAAGTACTCGTACTTTCTGAACTGTTTTATATTTACTTTTTATCACTAACCATTGGCCCTGTACACTAATTTTACGCTAACACTTCTAAATGAAACACGAGCACTCCTCTTGGCGCTCTTTGGCCTAGTAACCTTTGCGCCATTAAACCACACCATCATCATCCATGTTTATAAAACCGCGTTGTCGTGCTCCGTGTGCGTTCCAAGAAGAACGTTTAACCTAGCCTGTAGAATCTTTTGTTGCTGTGGCTGCGTGATATTTCATATGCCGCCAGGAGGTGGCGCAGGCAACAGCGGGCGGCGGTTTTCTGAAGTAGATGAACAAAATATTGTGCTATCCAAAAACCAAGCATCCTTGAATTTCGTTAATAAAGGAAGGTTGTGAATATCCCTTGTGCACTAATTTCCCGTGTTATATTTGCGTAATGTCTTGTTCTTGTTCAACAATGTTGACAAGTATGAACCTATAAACCGGGCTTAAATATATAAACTGGAATCAAATCACGGACAAACAGACATACAGACAGCAAGCAGACCTACATACAGACCATATTTCTGGGTTAAACTAGCCCCGAAAAGACTATCGTCTTGTAAAAATACGGCTTTTATAACGTATGCTACCGGTTCACTACAGCCACATCTTACGAGGTATCCGAGGAGGCTCAGAAACGTTCGGGCCGGTTTTTAAACACACTTCTTTGGTGTATCTGCCTCTTCTTCTAATTATTACCCTCATTCGCTATGATGTATTAAGAACATGCAGGTGAGGTAATTATGGGCAATATTCCGCCCAATAATTTGTTTATTCAGTTAATCATGCAGAATGCGGAAAACGAAATTCATTGTGTGACCTATCGCGTGCTTCACCATTCTCTCTGGGGTCTGTTTAGCAATAGCAACCACTTGCTGTGATCCAGTAAATGTGACATTATGGTTTTTAGGCGCAAGAAAAACGACGACACCAGAAAAAAACAAAGACCAAAAACAAAACTACGTTTCCTTGTTCGGTTGCTTCAGGTGTCTGCGTTCTTGTTTCACCCTAATAACCTTTGATTGTGTGTTTTTAGGTTCAAGCACGTCAATCACTATCTACCTGTCGTCAGTGCTCAAGCGCTCATGGATCCATACTTAAAATTGGGGCTGGGTGATGGAGCCTCAAACAGTTCTGTCTGGCCTGCTTGTGGGACCAGTCATAAAGGCAGTATACAAAATTGCGAAAGCAGAGCACATATTATGAAAATTTATCGTATGCAGACAACACAGTGGATCAAAAAATACGCCTTCCTTCATATCCGCACTCCTAAAAAAAGATATTCGCTGGCTTTTTATAATATGAAGTTCCATTGCATAGACGTGATGTTTTTATAAAGATTGTACTAGATTGACCAACATCACAAACCTCTAATTTTACAAATATCACTTCTTGAGAAAATTTGGTGAACGACGCACTGTTTCCGCGTAATAATTGACCCATATATGTTTTTTCTGTGACCAACAAGGTGTGTTTCTCCGTGATGATGTAAAAGAACCTGTGAGCAAACTCACTTTAGCTATGGCCTGTAAAGAAAAAATTCTGGAACTATAACATACATGGTCACCGATCTATGCGTTAAGTAGTTACCGCTAAATAACAGGTTACTGTTAATCTTTTGACGTAGCATATATAGGTTAAAAGCAGAGTTACACTTCTTATAAACAACATGGTTGTTAGGTATTACGCTTAGCTGAGCAAAGAACACATATTTGGTAAATTATGGTACTCGTTAAAAAGATAATACAGATTTTATCTATCGCCTTATATGTTTTTAAACTCATATGTTTTTAAAAGGTTCAACAGGGACAGCACTGAAACAGTGTCAAAATGCAGCCTATAGCATCGCCTACTAACTCTACAACAAAACCGGAATTAATACAGAAGAGATTAGGGAGAAGTGCAGCACTTTCATGGCTTCAGCTTCAGTGAAGAGAATGTGATCTTAAATTATTCAAGTTTTGAGCAATACTTGTATTATTTTAAATGATAAATGCAACAGCTTATGCACCATTTGAATTTTGGCCAAAGGTTAAAGAACTTTTTCGGCATATATCCTACGTTCTGACAAAACAAATTGTTCCAAGTGACCAAAGATAATTACTTTGTTGAAAGCTTTTTTTTGTAAAATCTTCAAAGTTTGTTAATGTTAGAGTAAGAGATTTCCAAAAGATACGTGTCCATACGAGTACACCATATAGGCTGCCAATACAAACTCTACAAGTCCTTACGTATTTTTTTTACTCTGTGTATATGAAAACATTTAAAAAAAATCATAAAGGTCATCAAACTATCAAAACGTCTCTTCGGTTTACTAAGGAATATCATCGCCTTAATGTAAGCAAGTTGTTATATTATCAATTTGGTTTCAAGGCGCAAGAAAAACTCGCACACTAAAAGAAAAGAAACAACGCAAACGAAGCTTCGTTAGGATGATTCGTTTGCTTCTGGATTCCGCGTATTTTGTACATATTAGAAACCTTTGATTATGTCTTTTTAGGCCGTCCTATAACATATTATTCACGGTTTCCTGTGCCGAGTTTTGCTTTATTATAACTTCACGTTTGCTCTGGGTACATGATACCTGAAAAGGTTGATCGTAAACTTCTAGCCACACCAACGGCAGAGGCCTTACAAAATAATAAAAGCTGGGCAAATGTAATCAAATATGATTCGTTACTAAGAAGGCGTAGACATTTAAAGAAGCCTTCCCACATTTAGGTACTTGTATGAAACCGTAATTTGTTAGCTTTGATTTATAAAAATGATTTCGGTGTTGTTGTATATTGGTTGTGTTTTTATAAAAATTGTAATAATTTGAATAACATCGCATCCTCGAACTTTACAATATCTCATTTAGTTGCAAAATTTGCAGAACCACGCAGGGTAGCCGCGTTGGTTATCTACTCATGCATGTTTTTCTTTTAGCCACATAGTGTGCTGCTGTGTGGTTATGCAAAACAACTTGCGAAGAAACTCACTTCAGCTAGGGCCTGAAAAAGAAAAAGAAAGTTTTCAGGAAGCATAACATATATACTCACCGATCTAAGCGTTACCAGAGTGACCGCTCTGCTTACAAATTACGCGATCACCGTCATCTTTTGACTTGCAATATATAGGTTAGAAGGAGAGTGACACTTCGTGTAATAAACCTTGTTGCTAGTATTACGTTTCACTTAGCGATAGAAACTTATGCTAAAGTATCATACTCGTTCAAAATTATTCAAATTTTGCCTATCGGACACACATGTTTTTAAAAACGTCAAACAGAGACAAGCCTAATACAATCTGAATATGCAGCTTAAAGCTGCATTTTCTATTTATTTTAAAACAGAGCCTAAAGGCAATTTAAAAGACTGTAGGCCAAGTCCGTCTTTCCATAGCATTAGTTCAACACTAAATGCCCTTTCCTATTATTGCTTCACCTTTATTGCTAAAAATACTTGGGGGAATACAAGTCATTCGCTAAAAAACAAGACTAGATATGTATTTTAAACTTTGGTACCACATGCGCATAATACTGCCTGGTTTCACTGTAATTCTCGTCATTCTTGTTTGTTTGTGTTCCTGATTGAGCAAAAACGGCACTTTGGCCTTTTTCACGTGTAATAGAATCCGTGTGTTTATTCCATGTGTAACAACGGCTCCTCGCATTAACAAAGACCAAAGTTGCCTGCAACGACATCTTATTCAAATTTCCGAATTCCTGTGACCGTCAGCTCCCTTGGATGTTTGATTAGTCAAGCACAGAGCAACACTTGTTTTAAAACGGTGAAGGAGCACTAGAAGCTGCACTATTAGGTTTGTCCAAACTCCCATTTCATTTTTCGGAATAAAATCCAAGCTATGACCCTATAATCTAAATTATTAACGGTGATCAGAACGTGCAAAGTACTTTAAACAGAATACCCGAGATTTGAGAAGAAAGTTTTCTTTATGAATATGCCATATTGGGCCTGAATGTAAATCCTAATTCTTCATATATCTATATACTATTTTATATACGACAACATTTGAAAAATACCGTAGCGAAGATACCATTTAATACAAGGCCATCCAAAACATATGAAGAAGAAATGCTGAGTACAGCGCTTATTTGTGCTATTTGTTGCATATTTACCATAGATTAAAACATTGATAAGAAAGCCGACAAGAGAAACCAAACTAAGCGCATGCCAGAAACATGTTTATTCGATCTACTGCGAAGTATACCAAACTAAGAGAAGAAAAGAAGGCGAGAACGGCCAGAAGAAAATGCTATTGGCAAAAACCAAACTACCGAATATAAAGTTATTTTAAAAGCGGCAATAAGGACGCAGTCAGCACAGTTGGTTTTGGGGACAACAGCAGCCTAGGTGTGATGTGCCACACTCAGACGGTCAACTAAACATACTGATCGCGTACCGTACACTGGGGGCGAAGTGCGCGTAAATCCATCAAACCCGAGAACAGTGTGAATGACATGGTGCCTTACAAAAGCGTCTCTCGTGTAAGCGGTAGTGAGGATCCCAAGTGGTGACACTCCAGAGCAGCTGCGGATGCGAGCGAGGGAATGGAGCTGCAGGGGATTAGCGATCTGTATTCACACCGATGGTAGTGCAACGAGCCCTCACAGTGGACCCTCATCACACAACTTACGCCCAATTCATTGAAAGAGCGTGTGAGTAAACAGGACCAGGGCGTGTATTCGTAATCAAGCAGTGCTTTGTTTGCCGCATTATTTACTGCACGCTCTTCACGATATCACTTGATCTGCACGTAATACTGGCTGCCAACCAAGCCCCCTGTTGTTTTCATCCTGGTGCCTCGGAATAAACAACTAGTTGGTGCTTGGATATGTCGGCTTTACTTCATTGTGAGGGTTCCGGCTCTCATACACTCACACGCATGAAGGGGGCACCGCAACTGGATCCAAACGTGGTTCTTTCTTTTTTCCTTTTACCCACGTGTAGCCTTGGCTAGCTCCACGAGCCCCACTGCCTGTTGAATGTTAGAATTCTTGTTCAAGATATTTATATCTGGCGATGTTTTGTTGTGGTCCCAAACGTATTTTCTAAGCAGTTACATGTGAACTAGGTAGCAGCAACAGCCAGCTTGACAAATGCGTGAGAATTATTTAACAAGCGGAGAATGCTTCAAAGCATGCATTACCAGCCAGCAGCCAACAACAAAGTTGGGGGACTCGAAAGGCTAAAATCTTCTGAAAAAAATCTTGTCAGTTACTGCCAAACAATTGGAGCTCATCGAAAAGGTGTCGCAGGTTACTGACCTTGCATGCCCGTTGGCGGCAGGTTTTGCTTTCTGTCCTAAGGAGTAGTGAGTGTATTCCGGGATGTGTTGAAAGTATATTACAACTAGCAGTGCATCTGCCGAGCGAATGCAGTAGTTTAGTAAAGGATTGTCGAAGAAATAAGTGTCAATAACCACATCAAAAATGCCTCCGCAGTTCAGTTTGTATAGCATAGACTATTCTAGTAAGAGACCAAAACACAGGCCATTCTGACTTGATGGCCAAACTTAATTAATCAACTGCTGAGTTTGAAAAGCAACTTCTGGTTGTGGAAGCTAGCATGCTTAACAGTGAGGTTCAGTTGTTTAATCGCGTGCCACAAGCTGGTGATTTGATTATCGCTGCCGGGCGTCTTTGAACTTTTTATCAGCCATGCCAATCTACACAAGGTATAGGGCCGAAAATGTGGTGTTCGGCTTTTCTTATTAGGTGTCCGTCTGTTAACATGTCGTGCCAATTACAGATAGCGCGCTGATTATCATGATTCAACCCGTTGCTTTCTTTGTACCAGGTGAATCTTGGAGACGCTTCCAGGATCCATTTGAGAAACTAATGGTCATAAAGGAATGCCAATAGTGGAGTCTTTGAATAAGGAATAAGGAAGAATTAGGATGCTCACGACGCCACCGAACTGGGAAAAAAGTGCTTTCTCTTTCATTACGGTGTGCTGCGGCGCCACGCTTGCTTCAACGATATTTAATTGCGTTACATCCTTCCTGGGGTTCTTGGAACTATGGAGAGGGTACGGCTTTTGAGCAGGCGGGTGGGAATTTCTCCCTTCGGGATTGAAAACTTGCATCTACGAACTATTCCACCAGCAAACAACGTGCCTCCACTATGATTCCCCTTGTTGAAACTCCACGAGAACCTTTTTTCGATCAGCAAAGTTCTTGAGTCGCCGTTACGAAAAACATTGGGTAGTTGAAGTTCGTAATAACAATTTTTTTTTATTTTTGATACTTTGTTGGCACAGAAGTGCCGGAACCGTAACACAGGCAATAATATGTTTCCCGTGATATATATCGCCGATGAGATGATTTCTAGTTTTCTGATGAAGCTTACCACGAAAGTAAGAGTACAAGAGTGTATGAGTGCAAATATTTCACACAAGAAATTGCTCAACTGCTGCCGTGTGACGGATACCTTGTAGGGCTCACTTTACAGAACCGACCAGTCTTTCTTAAAAGCCACAAAAAAAGAATCTCATCTGCACAATGAAGTTCTATGCCATTCCAAGTTCAGCTTGAAAGTTGCAGATTGTGTGACATGAGTAAATCATGTATGGTTAACGCTTCTCCATGATTGCGTTGTTGAACGTCCATTTTTCTGAATAAACTACACTTGTCTCTCCTCTTTGAGCTAGAAACCTCTGGAAAGAATGCAATATTACCTCAGTAGGCATACTTGAAATAACTGCGATTGTATAGTGTTTAGGACCGCCGAAGAATGGACGGCGATATAAACATTACAAATTGTTTATCCTCCAAGTAATGCCCAAGGAAGGTCAACTCCGATTATATCAAGCGGCCTGGGCATACAATGTCAGTTTGACGAAACAGGGGTCATTTGAGCTGAGGACGACGTTTCGTTGTATCTTTGGAGTGTATGAGAAGCGTTCTGCATGCGTGCAGGAAGCTCAAAGAAATACTGATTGACACTGTCCACAGAAGCAAGCAGGAAACGTTTCACTCGCCTGTGAGCCCCTGTGATTCAGAACCTTTCCCGTATATCTGCTAACACGTGAGTGACTCTACCACGTAGTAGTTTTCAGAGAAAAGTGTGGAACATTATTTTTGGGAAGGGCATCTTGAAGTCAGAATATTAGTTTTCTAAGTATTTGTTTAAGGTGCAATATAACAATGTACTTTGTGCTTATAGCAATATTTATTTATCGATAAACTGACAAAGCATTGTTTTGTCTAAGTATATATTACCTTCCGCTTTTTTATTGTACTCCATTACTGGATGGTAGTACTATTACCTACGCTGCTTTCATATACAAAATTTCGCCATGTTTATCTTGACAGTAGAAAATGGTCTCGTAGAGCACTACATACTTCATTAGAAAACATTCGTGGGGCATGCAACCCTTCTTATCAGTTTATGCATTGTTATGTAGATCTTCAGTGCAACCTGTCAGCTGAACACGTGCCTCCGCCTAGAATTACGTGCCTGGAACTTGGATGTCCATTGGCCAATCTTTTCAAAGCTGCTCGAGACAAGTCAGGTTTTCCAAGCAAAGTGAGGATCCGCTGGGTTCAGTGTTGGAAAATGGCAGCAGTGGGTTTCGTATGACGTTCCTATGTCGCTACACGGGTTGTCCATAACGATTCCCATTTTTTGCTGTTACGAGTTCATCTAAATGCCATCAAAGAATTGTTTAAAACACGATAGCTCTATTACGAGCGAAGCTTGATTGTTTAGTGTAGCTAGACATTCTTGCGGTGATTAGGGCTCCCATGAGCACCAGCCTAGCTACGGTGAGCTCTTGTATTGGTGTCACCATTGTGTTTGCGAACAAAAAAGATGTTTTTGTTCTTGCTGCACTAGTCGCAACATGAAGGTGAGCTACCACCCCTACTATAGTAGATATGTGGTGCAAAGTAATTTAAACTTCCCAGAATTACAGATTGATTTCTGATTTGGAAGGCAAGTGGTGTTTAACGTTTGTATCTTAGAGCTTTGGAATACAATCAATCCATTTCTTCTTCTCAGACTTTAGGTCGATCCAGAAGAACCATGTACCAGCTAACATTCTGAAGCCAAAGGTACTCAAACCGATTTTTATGACAAAAATAGAAGTGACATAACGGGAGTCAATATTTCCAGCAATGCCTGCAGCGGGGTGCTTTGTGCACTATGTCTTGCTTGGTACAAGAAGTGCTGATTTATTGCCAAGATTAAGTCTGTGTTTCTTTCCCCTAGTGACACAAAAACGTTTCTGCTTCAGATTGGAATACGGTGCTTGGGTGGTTTGCTTTTACCTGTAGATTTGGTTGTCGACAAAATGATCGCGCAAGAAAGTACAAATCGTCAACACCGTCTTCAGTGTCATTCCTCTATTAAAATAAGTGTCATTGGCTTATTCATACATTGGGGGAGAATTCTGTTAAGGTTTGGCTCCTGCAAGGAAGTCGTCGACGTAGAACGATGTTTTCAGACTTTTTGTTGTCTCCTAGCTCGTGTTTACACACGTGAGTATAAATATTTCCCGAAGTGAGGCAGGGAACTAGAAAGCTCTGGAAGGAGCAGGTTTCATTCACCACTATTGAAAGGACAGAGGGAGGCGGCGGGCACAAGCGCTTGTTCCCGTTGCCTCACTCTGTCCTTCTCCGTTTTTTTGCGCTACAAGAAGTCATGAATTAACGCTACCAACCATAGCTACCACAGCCTTTGCCCGACCATGGTAACGTAATAAAAACGACCACAACAACCAGCTGGGGCCACGCATTGCCAGCCCCCGACGCAGGCTTGCGACAATGCTCGCCGCTAGTACCACTCGTCGCCAATGAAGCTGGTCTCTAGTAGTAACTACCGAAACTTTCGCCCCCAAGACTTCCCCCAATGACATCACCAAAAACTTCTGCGCCTGGAAACATCCCAGCATTCGACTATTAAAGCAAGAAAATGTGGAACTCCGGAAACAGAACCCAACCAGCCCTACAGAACAACTCGAGCGCGGTTGAACAGAACTCCTAACTCATCACTCCGGTACCGGTAGAGGGCATCGCACAAGTTACGCCAGCTTCTGAAGTAATTCAGCACCCTCACGCTACCCATGCCGTCGGATATCGCAAGACTAGAAAAACCTATCCCAAACCTTTGACAACAAGTTGAAAGTCGAAAAACTGCTATAGAAAAACAACCTGAAGCTAATAAAACAATGAGGAAAAAAATTGTACGAAACAAAAGACCCACGTCCGCAGACAGCCGCATAGCGAAAACCGTCCGACGAGGATTTCGAAGCTTGTGAATGCGGGGAACTCTAAAATCACCCCTATAAAACTAGCATTGATTTGGCAGTGGAGTTGCCCATGATAAAAAAGTAAGCAAAATTTTATACCCATTTTATATCATTTTATTTTTTATACTACTTACTTCGAAAGTATATGTCTTCAAAAAAGCACCACAGGAAAATTAAATTAAAATTAAAAAAAAACTGTGAAGCAATGAAGGAAAAGGCACGGGTAAATTTTTGTAGCGCATTTCAATGTCCATCACACCACCTTCGGATAGGAGCGTGATAAAAAAAGGTGAGCAACTTCATGTCGCCATCGGTAACAAAAAATGAATTTATTTAATAAAATTGAAACTCCTACGAAAATAGGGAGTAGTGTCTCGTAAGGCACTCCCGCGAACTCTCGCTAACATATAGCAATAAAGATACACCGGGGAATGACTACAAAAAACACTCGGTGGTGACTATTCAATCATTCACGTGCCTCTTATGCATCACAAAACTAAACCACAAAACTACGTACAGCCCGCGTTACCGATTGGCGAAAGTTGCGAGAAACAGCTACAACTAACCCCATTTATGACAGTGAACTGGGGCGAGAGCAAATGTTGGAGGCTACAAAAAACCAACCTAAAAACGGCCGCTCAACCAGGATTTTACTTTTGTAGATGCCCCACTGAGAGGCCAAGCGCTCGAAAAAAACTGCGTAAAATCTATGAACGAAAAAAAACTACTGCTCAAAATAGCTCGACTACCGCTCCAAGTACCAGAAGACGCCTGTAAACTTAGCGAACAAAATTTTATTTCAGAACGAAGCTGCAAGGCACACGTAACGTCCCCCTTATGGGGTCAGTGGCCAAGCGCCCAGCCTGCGTGTGTGAAAGGAAAGATCCCCGCCGCTCGGTCCAGCCGCACACAGCACTACCGAAACTACGGCGTGGTCGACGCCAATTGGACGGGGCGCGTTCAGGAGCCGGCTTGTCTTGACGGAGGAATGCCACGAGATTACCTCCCTAATGAATGCAGACGGCCCCGCTAAGTGCCCAGAATTGTTGACATTACGGAGAACTGAGGGGGGTGATCGTCGTCAGACCGCGCGGCGCGGTGGCTTACCCGCGGGGCACAATTGTTACGTGCCAACGTCGGCACAGCGTATAGCCGCCGCTCTGCACTCCGACCTATCACCACCCCGTGCCCTCTCGCCCGCGGGGCGGCCGTTGACCTGAAGGTGGTGGCGCCTGATTGAATATTCCGAAGATGACGGAGTGACAGCTGTCTACGTGAATTAGGGCCCTCCCTAACGGGTGCACGCAAGCTAGAGGGGCGTGCTGAAGAGAGAGAGTAATACCGAAGTTGTATAAGGCAGAACGTGGCCGAAAAACAGCGTTCTTGTCTGAGCTCTGCTGGGCAGTTCCGGGCAGAGAACGAGTATCGACCGCTGAAGCTAGGTTGAGATTTTTGAGCCCCCTAAGCGAGAGAAAGACAGAAGGATCGTGTTGGACGTTTAGGGTAGAGCTGTGTACTGGGCAACTAGACAAGTCCTGCGGCAGTAACAGAGTCCCAGCCATCGTTTCCCGAGCGGATAGTGTACGCTCCGAGGATAGGAGAGTTAGACGGAGTTGGAAAGCTAGAGTGTTTTGAACGGACTTAGAGCTAGCGTCTAATTGAAGTTTGACGTCTTTCCTTTTATTACTCATATACCCAGTTGTCCTAGTGTAAAAGCTGTATATAAACTCTTCGTTTCCCTTCATCCACTACAAACGCCTCGAGTTCATCAATTCGGCCACCATATGAGAACAGGAGCCCGGGAGGTTGGGTACCTGATGGCTAGCGGTCTTCGGGGAAACTAACAATAATCATTACTTCACGCTCGCCCCCTGAGGCACGTGGCATATGCGTCTATCCCTAATATGTATTAAGGAAAGCAAATCAATAACCGCACACAATATAAAGTGTCTTATCCACAACTACTACGGCACGCACGATCTCCTCGAGGAAATCAAGCAACCGTGGCGCGATGGAATGAAGGAGACGCCATTGTTTCTTCAGTCGCATGCTCTCATCACCGGTGCTCTCATCACTGAAATGGACACCCCTTACCAACACTGGAAATTGAGACGGCGGTGCAATGTTTAACAGCACGTGCCACGCCTCGGAAAGAATGCAGAATGGTAAATATTTTCTTCGCAACCTGGACTCCGCAGCGTGAGACGCCATCCTAGTCTTAATTGATAAACAACGGATAAATGGCACTATCCGTGGCCGTAGAAGCCCGCCGATCTCACCCTGATCCCCAAGGTATGAAAACCAATAACCCCTGTATATCTTCGACCTTTTTACCTCAGTTCTTGTGTTCGAAAAATACGAGAGCATATGGTGCAAAATCGCCAGTCTCCCTACAATTATTATAATGCACGTCTCCATTTTCATGTACCTACTCCACCACTACTCTTCCGCACGACATTCTTTTTAAGCTGGAGGAATAGATCAATGACCGCCTTTCTAATGTACACAAGCGGTGCATCATAGATATGGCCATGAAGTGCGCAATGGATAATATCAGCCATCAAGCCATCCTACAAGGACTACCTTCTGTCAGCTCTGGAAAGCGAAAGTACAACTGCGGCGCAGATTTCCCAACAGGACGCACAGCAACTAATCGCCCATCCTAACTCGACCACATTCATAACAATACCGAGGGGCACCAATTAATAATCAGAAACATGATCACTTCTCGTCAACGCAGCTATGAAGGCGTTCCGCCTCTGCTGGAAGAAATACGGCATCTTCGGCAGCTTCTATTAGCAGAAGACCTCATCCTCTGGAACCACTCAGGTTCAATAGGTGAGCACAAAGATGTTATGCAAAAAGCCACAGAATAGGCACACCATTATCAGAGGGGTAGAGGTACCGTATGCGCACCAGAAAAGCCAGCACATTTTGCTAATAGTCTTGGGACAGGTAAAAAAAACGGTGCACCCCCACCCGAAACTGAACATAGCGGGCAAACCAGTTCCAAAGTTATCCCATCTTCGTATAGTAGGACTCACCTTCAAAAAATATAAATCAAACCTCTATACCGTAGCTCCACTACAAAAGACTCTTAGTCAAATGGTTTACTTATTATTATTGCCTAAGACACCGAGCGCATGCGTTAGGCAAGTCAGGAGTCACAATTTTCGGCCAGAGAAGCCTAGCGTAGTGCCAGTAGGTGAGGTACCGCCACTAAGGCAGCAAGTCAGTAACGGCTGCACTTAGGCGTTCATCAGTGTTACAAGAGGGTCACATTTACAGAATCGCCATTAGCTTGGATATGGTTGCTTGTACACAAGGGTAACAAAGATACAGCAAAAAGCCATATTTGGACACACGGCTGCTTCTGAAAGGCTCTTTCACCCGTTGTTTTTTATTCGCCTCCAGAACAACGTCAGTCGCGTGCAGCCTCACAGGGGCCCCTACAAGATAAACACATCACATTTTATGGACTAAAACGTATAAACAACCAAATGCCGGCTGATATGAACCATCGCGATGCAAAGTCACCTAATGCCAACTCACCAATGACTATAATGGGGGCGCGGCAAAATAGGAGGGGAAATAGCCGATACTGTGTAGATTTCTGTAGTGGCACTAGCCGAGCGGAAGGGACAAGGCACCTTAGACGACGAGAAACATTTCACTCCTCCCTCTCGATGCATTTGTAGTGGTTTAAAATAGGTTTGCTGAAGGTCCAATATCGCAGCACAGGATGGCGAACAATTTTTGTGATAATCCCAGTTACGACCTAATCTGCTGTTTTGGGTGCTCCTTCGATGAAAACCATGGGGAAAAGGAACCTTTTGTACGTAGCCCTTTAAAGTAGGAGCCAGAAACGATGGTATTTAGTTACTTTAAAAGCGGCACTCTTCTGCTGTTAGTCTTTCCGCGGTACGATAATTATATCTTAGGCGACTTTGCGAAGGCATTTTCACGGTGTGCTTCCACTGCAACTCAACGTGTGTTATGCAACGTGAGAAGGTTTGCGAAAGGGGTGGAAGGGGGTGGTGGTGTCACATTTGTTGTATGCTTAGCTTTGTCAGTAAAGGCGTGTTTTGGTTGTTACGTACAATCGCATTCAGTACCATACTGCCCCTACCCCGCAGTCGTCGATGTGTTTGCATATGGCGTCGCGTTTTGCCGGAAGAATGACAACCGGCCGGATCGCCATTCATCTCTCGAAGAACTTGCGAAATTTGTATAATAAGTAATACTCCCTCTGCTCCATTTCAGGGTGGAAAGGAGACCGAAATAGAGTAGAGTGATATTATTATGGTGAATATAATGGTTCTGCTGGCGCATGATTGGAGAACGGTACATTCGCCGGTCAGGACACTTGGGATTTATTCTTGTTGAACCTATACCAAAATCCAATCTCGGTCTGAACAATATAACATTTGCAGCACATCTTGCTGTGTAGTTTGCAAGTGACGTTACTAGAAAAGCAGTCAAACCCTTCCTTTTTTCCGTGAAGAAACGTGAAAAGTGAGATTTTAAATTTTCGCAGGGGTAATATGGAAACCGATTTAATAGTGCGTTTTCCCGAATGGAGGAAACCGGCATTTTGCGTCGTGGTACTAAATACCGGCTCCAGTACAACACCTTAAGCTTCTGTCTCTGCGATACACCACACCTGTTTAGTTATATAGATATATATATATAACCAAACAAACATAGATGGACCGACGACGCAGTGGTCTTCGACGAAAACACGTTTATTGGAGCGAACTTGTGCTCCTCTAACAACTCAAAGAATACAGAAGCGGCGAAGCAGCAGTCAACAAAGTGACGTACGCATGCGAGCTTCGGCGGGTCGAATACCCTGATGTCTGCTCTGAAGGCTTTTATCTTTCGGCACGCGTCGTTCACGAACTGTCGATTCACATCTAGAACATTGTAGATCCAAGAAGATTATTCTGGGTTGTTTACATTACATCGGAATGCTCTCCCTATCAGAACAGATAACACATGAGGCAAAGGAAGAAAGAGTGGAACGCGCGCTTCCCTTGGCACAGAGACAACACAGACCGGCGCAGCCGTGCGGTAAACGCAAAACACAAATAAACACAATGCATGGTTCGCGGCATTACCCCCTTTTAATAGTGCATCGACCCAATACTAACATAAGTGACAGTCCGAACAAATAAAAATAAAAGTTCGTCATCGACCGTAGAAAGGTTTTAAGCGAACCACGTGTACGACTTCGGGATGCGTGTGTCGTTGTGATGTGCCGGAGTCACCATCGGGGATCACTTCGTAGGTAAGTTGGCCAACACGTCGTAGAATCTTGTAGGGTCCGAAATACCGTCACAGAAGTTTCTCACTCAGTCCGCGTCGCCGAATGGGAGTCCAAGCCCACACACGATCCCCTGGGTGGTACTCGACGGCTCGGCGTTGGAGGTTGTAGCGGCCGGCATCCACCAGCTGCTGGTCCATTATACGAACTCGAGCGAGCTGGCGGGCATTCTCTGCACGCTGATGGCATCCTTGGACGTCAGCGTTCAGGTCGTCGTCTTCACGTGCGGCAGAATGGCGTCAAGCATTGTAGTGGGCGGTCTTCCGTAGACGAGCTCGAACGGTGTCATCTGCGTGGTTTCTTGAATAGCCGTGTTGTACGCAAACGTGACATACGGGAGCACTTCGTCCAAGGTCATATGTTCAACGTCGACGTACATGGACAGCATATCCGCAATCTTCTTGTTCAAACGTTCCGTTAGTCCGTTCGTTTGGGGGTGGTACGCCGTCGTTCTTCATTGATCCGTATTGCTGTAACGTAAGATTCCTTGCCTAAGTTCCGCAGTCAAGGCACTTCAACGGTCCGTGATTAGGACTTCAGGGGAGGCATTTTCAGCAAAACTTGTCTTATGAAAACTTGTCGACTTCTTGTGCAGAGTCCCAAGGAATAACGGCGGTCTCCGCGTAGCGCGTCATGTAGTCTGTTGCTACGTCACTCCGCGTGTTCTCGTGTCCTGACGTAGGGAACGGGCCCAGAAGATCCATTCCAATCTGTTGGAAGGGCTTTGATGGGACGGCGATCGGCTGCAGAAGTCCGACGGGTCGCGTCGGTGGCGTCTTTCTTCGCTGGCAGTAACGGCAGCTCCGGACGTAGTGGGTGACGTCACAGGTAAGGCGGGGCCAGTAGTACAACACCATGGTTTTTCCAATAGTGCAGGCTGTGCCGAGATGTCCGGAAGACGGGTCGTCGTGGCACGCTTCCAAAATTTCGTCATGAAGGTCCGCGGGGATGACAAGAAGGTAATTTGTTCTCGTTCCGGGGCTGAATGTTTTCTTCACGAGGAGAGAGTTTCTTAGGCTGAATGCTTGTAGCTTGCGTTTGAAGGTCCTCAGAGTCTTGTGGTGGCGGGTCGACAGGGGCGTGGGACAGGCAGTCGGCGTCGGAGTGTTTCCTCCCGGATTTATAGACTACTGTAAGGTAGAATTCTTGCAGTCGCAAGCTCCCCCTACCAAGACGTCCAGAGGGGTCCTTCAAATTGGCGAGCCAACACAGCGCATGGTGGTCTGTCACAACCTTAGAGGGTCTTTCATACACGTAGGGGCGGAATTTCGAAATGGCCCATATAATCGCGAGGCATTCTTTCTCAGAGGCTGAGTAGTTTTTTTTTCTTCCTTGGACAGCCCGCGGCTGGCATACGCGATTACTTTTTCGCAACCGATTCGCTTTTGAACGAGGACGGCACCCAAGCCTATATGACTGGCATCCGTGTGAATTTCCCTTTCGGCGTTTTCGTCGAAACGAGCGAGAACGGGCGGGCTCTGCAGGCGTTGTTGCAGTTCGCGAACGCTTCCTATTGGGCACTTTCCCAGCTGAAAGGCGTGCTATCTTTCGTGAAGCGTGTGAGTGGCTCTGCAATGCGTGCGAAGTGTGCCATGAAGCACCGGTAGTATGCGCACAGTCCGAGAAATCTGCCCACGCCCTTCTTATCTTTCGGCCTTGGGAAGTTCGCTATTGCGGGTCAGGCAGGACTACTGTGGCATTGATGACATGGCCCAAAAACTTGAGTTCCCCCTACGCGAAGCGGCACTTTTCAGGCTTCAGCATTAACCCCGACGTACGGACGACCTCGAGTACAGACTGTAACCTTGCAAGGTATTCGTGGAAAGTCCGGCAGAATACCACAACGTCGTCGAGGTAT